>NC_133406.1:96582500-96889038 GCF_049350105.2 Macaca mulatta | reverse complement strand
CCTTTGAAGACTCTAGGGCCAAAGGAAATATCCTCCGATAAAAAAGAGAAAGAAGCTTTCTGAGAAACATCTTTGTGTTCTGTGAAATCATCTCACAGAGTTACAGCTTTCCCCTCAAGAAGCCTTTCGCTAAGACAGTTCTTGTGGAATTGACAAAGTGATATTTGGAAGCCCATAGAGGGCTAAGGTGAAAAAGGAAATATCCTCAGAAGAAATCTGGAAAGAAGCTTTCTGAGAAACTGCTTAGTGTTCTGTTAATTCATCTCACAGAGTTACATCTGTATTTCGTGGACCTCTTTGCTAGCCTTATTTCTGTGGAATCTGAGAACAGATATTTTGGATCCCTTTGAAGGCTATAGGGCCAAAGGAAATATCCTCCGATAACAAAGAGAAAGAAGCTTTCTGAGAAACCTCTTTGTGTTCTGTGAAATCATCTCACAGAGTTACAGTTTTCTCCTCAAGAAGCCTTTCGCTAAGACACTGCTTGTGGAATTGGCAAAGTGATATTTGGAAGCCCATGGAGGGCTATGGTGAAAAAGGAAATATCCTCAGATGAAATCTGGAAAGAAGCTTTCTGAGAAACTGCTTAGTGTTCTGTTAATTCATCTCACAGAGTTACATCTGTATTTCGTGGATCTCTTTGCTAGCCTTATTTCTGTGGAATCTGAGAACAGATATTTCGGATCCCTTTGAAGACTATAGGGCCAAAGGAAATATCCTCCGATAACAAAGAGAAAGAAGCTTTCTGAGAAACTTCTTTGTGTTCTGTGAAATCATCTCACAGAGTTACCGCTTTCCCCTCAAGAAGCCTTTCGCTAAGACAGTACTTGTGGAACTGGCAAAGTGATATTTGGAAACCCTTAGAGGGCTATGGTGAAAAAGAAAATATCCTCAGATGAAATCTGGAAAGAAGCTTTCTGAGAAACTGCTGAGTGTTCTCTTAATTCATCTCACAGAGTTACATCTGTATTTCGTGGATCTCTTTGCTAGCCTTATTTCTGTGGAATCTGAGAACAGATATTTCGGATCCCTTTGAAGACTATAGGGCCAAAGGAAATATCCTCCGATAACAAAGAGAAAGAAGCTTTCTGAGAAACTTCTTTGTGTTCCGTGAAATCATCTCACAGAGTTACAGCTTTCCCCTCAAGAAGCCTTTCGCTAAGACAGTTCTTGTGGAATTGGCAAAGTGATATTTGGAAGCTTTTAAAGGGCTATGGTGAAAAAGGAAATATCCTCAGATGAAATCTGGAAAGAAGCTTTCTGAGAAACTGCTTAGTGTTCTGTGAATTCATCTCACAGAGTTACATCTGTATTTCGTGGATCTCTTTGCTAGCCTTATTTCCTTGGAATCTGATAACAGATATTTCGGATCCCTTTGAAGACTATAGGGCCAAAGGAAATATCCTCCGATAACAAAGAGGAAGAAGCTTTCTGAGAAACTTCTTTGTGTTCTGTGAAATCATCTCACAGAGTTACAGCTTTCCCCTCAAGAAGCCTTTCGCTAAGACAGTTCTTGTGGAATTGGGAAAGTGATATTTGGAAGCCCTTAGAGGGCTATGGTGAAAAAGGAAATATCCTCAGATGAAATCTGGAAAGAAGCTTTCTGAGAAACTGCTTAGTGTTCTGTTAATTCATCTCACAGAGTTACATCTGTATTTCGTGGATCTCTTTGCTAGCCTTATTTCTGTGGAATCTGAGAACAGATATTTCGGATCCCTTTGAAGGCTATAGGGCCAAAGGAAATATCCTCCGATAACAAAGAGAAAGAAGCTTTCTGAGAAACTTCTTTGTGTTCTGTGAAATCATCTCACAGAGTTACAGCTTTCCCCTCAAGAAGCCTTTCGCTAAGACAGTTCTTGTGGAATTGACAAAGTGATATTTGGAAGCCCATAGAGGGCTAAGGTGAAAAAGGAAATATCCTCAGATGAAATCTGGAAAGAAGCTTTCTGAGAAACTGCTTAGTGTTCTGTTAATTCATCTCACAGAGTTACATCTGTATTTCGTGGATCTCTTTGCTAGCCTTATTTCTGTGGAATCTGAGAACAGATATTTCGGATCCCTTTGAAGACTATAGGGCCAAAGGAAATATCCTCCGATAACAAAGAGAAAGAAGCTTTCTGAGAAACTTCTTTGTGTTCTGTGAAATCATCTCACAGAGTTACAGCTTTCCCCTCAAGAAGCCTTTCGCTAAGACAGTTCTTGTGGAACTGGCAAAGTGATATTTGGAAGCCCATAGAGGGCTATGGTGAAAAAGGAAATATCCTCAGATGAAATCTGGAAAGAAGCTTTCTGAGAAACTGCTTAGTGTTCTGTTAATTCATCTCACAGAGTTACATCTGTATTTCGTGGACCTCTTTGCTAGCCTTATTTCTGTGGAATCTGAGAACAGATATTTCGTATCCCTTTGAAGACTATAGGGCCAAAAGAAATATCCTCCGATAACAAAGAGAGAGAAGCTTTCTGAGAAACTTCTTTGTGTTCTGTGAAATCATCTCACAGAGTTACAGCTTTCCCCTCAAGAAGCCTTTCGCTAAGACAGTTCTTGTGGAACTGGCAAAGTGATATTTGGAAGCCCATAGATGGCTATGGTGAAAAAGGAAATATCCTCAGATGAAATCTGGAAAGAAGCTTTCTGAGAAACTGCTTAGTGTTCTGTTAATTCATCTCACAGAGTTACATCTGTATTTCGTGGACCTCTTTGCTAGCCTTATTTCTGTGGAATCTGAGAACAGATATTTCCTATCCCTTTGAAGACTATAGGGCCAAAAGAAATATCCTCCGATAACAAAGAGAGAGAAGCTTTCTGAGAAACTTCTTTGTGTTCTGTGAAATCATCTCACAGAGTTACAGCTTTCCCCTAAAGAAGCCTTTCGCTAACACAGTTCTTGTGGAATTGGCAAAGTGATATTTGGAAGCCCATAGAGGGCTATGGTGAAAAAGGAAATATCCTCAGATGAAATCTGGAAAGAACCTTTCTGAGAAACTGCTTAGTGTTCTGTTAATTCATCTCACAGAGTTACATCTGTATTTCGTGGATCTCTTTGCTAGCCTTATTTCTGTGGAATCTGAGAACAGATATTTCGGATCCCTTTGAAGACTATAGGGCCAAAGGAAATATCCCACGATAACAAAGAGAAAGAAGCTTTCTGAGAAACTTCTTTGTGTTCTGTGAAATCATCTCACAGAGTTACAGCTTTCCCCTGAAGACGCCTTTCGCTAAGACAGTTCTTGTGGAATTGGCAAAGTGATATTTGGAAGCCCATAGAGGGCTAGGTTGAAAAAGGAAATATCCTCAGATGAAATCTGGAAAGACGCTTTCTGAGAAACTGCTTAGTGTTCTGTTAATTCATCTCACAGAGTTACATCTGTATTTCGTGGATCTCTTTGCTAGCCTTATTTCTGTGGAATCTGAGAACAGATATTTAGGATCCCTTTGAAGACTATAGGGCCAAAGGAAATATCCTACGATAACAAAGAGAAAGAAGTTTTCTGAGAAACTTCTTTGTGTTCTGTGAAATCATCTCACAGAGTTACAGCTTTCCCCTCAAGAAGCCTTTCGCTAAGACAGTTCTTGTGGAATTGGCAAAGTGATATTTGGAAGCCTATAGAGGGCTATGGTGAAAAAGGAAATATCCTCAGATGAAATCTGGGAAGAAGCTTTCTGAGAAACTGCTTAGTGTTCTGTTAATTCATCTCACAGAGTTACATGTGTATTTCGTGGATCTCTTTGCTAGCCTTATTTCTGTGGAATCTGAGAACAGATATTTCGGATCCCTTTGAAGACTATAGGGCCAAAGGAAATATCCTCCGATAACAAAGAGGAAGAAGCTTTCTGAGAAACTTCTTTGTGTTCTGTGAAATCATCTCACAGAGTTACAGCTTTCCCCTCAAGAAGCCTTTCGCTAAGACAGTTCTTGTGGAATTGGCAAAGTGATATTTGGAAGCCCATAGAGGGCTATGGTGAAAAAGGAAATATCCTCAGATGAAATCTGGAAAGAAGCTTTCTGAGAAACTGCTTAGTGTTCTGTTAATTCATCTCACAGAGTTACATCTGTATTTCGTGGATCTCTTTGCTAGCCTTATTTCTGTGGAATCTGAGAACAGATATTTCGGATCCCTTTGAAGACTATAGGGCCAAAGGAAATATCCTCCGATAACAAAGAGAAAGAAGCTTTCTGAGAAACTTCTTTGTGTTCTGTGAAATCATCTCACAGAGTTACAGCTTTCCCCTCAAGAAGCCTTTCGCTAAGACAGTTCTTGTGGAACTGGCAAAGTGATATTTGGAAGCCCATAGAGGGCTATGGTGAAAAAGGAAATATCCTCAGATGAAATCTGGAAAGAAGCTTTCTGAGAAACTGCTTAGTGTTCTGTTAATTCATCTCACAGAGTTACATCTTTATTTCGTGGACCTCTTTGCTAGCCTTATTTCTGTGGAATCTGAGAACAGATATTTCGTATCCCTTTGAAGACTATAGGGCCAAAAGAAATATCCTCCGATAACAAAGAGAGAGAAGCTTTCTGAGAAACTTCTTTGTGTTCTGTGAAATCATCTCACAGAGTTACAGCTTTCCCCTCAAGAAGCCTTTCGCTAAGACAGTTCTTGTGGAACTGGCAAAGTGATATTTGGAAGCCCATAGAGGGCTATGGTGAAAAAGGAAATATCCTCAGATGAAATCTGGAAAGAAGCTTTCTGAGAAACTGCTTAGTGTTCTGTTAATTCATCTCACAGAGTTACATCTGTATTTCGTGGATCTCTTTGCTAGCCTTATTTCTGTGGAATCTGAGAACAGATATTTCGGATCCCTTTGAAGACTATAGGGCCAAAGGAAATGTCCTCCGATAACAAAGAGAAAGAAGCTTTCTGAGAAACTTCTTTGTGTTCTGTGAAATCATCTCACAGAGTTACAGCTTTTTCCTCAATCTTCCTTTCGCTAAGACAGTTCTTGTGGAATTGGCAAAGTGATATTTGGAAGCCCATAGAGGGCTATGGTGAAAAAGGAAATATCCTGAGATGAAATCTGGAAAGAAGCTTTCTGAGAAACTGCTTAGTGTTCTGGTAATTCATCTCACAGAGTTACATCTCTTTTCGTGGATCTCTTTGCTAGCCTTATTTCTGTGGAATCTGAGAACAGATATTTCGGATCCCTTTGAAGACTATAGGGCCAAAGGAAATATCCTCCGATAACAAAGAGAAAGAAGCTTTCTGAGAAACTTCTTTGTGTTCTGTGAAATCATCTCACAGAGTTACAGCTTTCCCCTCAAGAAGCCTTTCACTAAGACAGTTCTGTGGAATTGGAAAAGTGATATTTGGAAGCCCTTAGAGGGCTATGGTGAAAAAGGAAATATCCTCAGATGAAATCTGATAAGAAGCTTTCTGAGGAACTCCTTAGTGTTCTGTGAATTCATCTCACAGAGTTACATGTGTATTTCGTGGATCTCTTTGCTAGACTTATTTCTGTGGATCTGAGAACAGATATTTCGGATCCCTTTGAAGACTATAGGGCCAAAGGAAATATCCTCCGATAACAAAGAGAAAGAAGCTTTCTGAGAAACTTCTTTGTGTTCTGTGAAATCATCTCAGAGAGTTACAGCTTTCCCCTCAAGAAGCCTTTCTCTAAGACAGTTCTTGTGGAATTGGCAAAGTGATATTTGGAAGCCTATAGAGGGCTATGGTGAAAAAGGAAATATCCTCAGATGAAATCTGGAAAGAAGCTATCTGAGAAACTGCTTAGTGTTCTGTTAATTCATCTCACAGAGTTACATCTGTATTTCGTGGATCTCTTTGCTAGCCTTATTTCTGTGGAATCTGAGAACAGATATTTCGGATCCCTTTGAAGACTCTAGGGCCAAAGGAAATATCCTCCGATAAAAAAGAGAAAGAAGCTTTCTGAGAAACATCTTTGTGTTCTGTGAAATCATCTCACAGAGTTACAGCTTTCCCCTCAAGAAGCCTTTCGCTAAGACAGTTCTTGTGGAATTGACAAAGTGATATTTGGAAGCCCATAGAGGGCTAAGGTGAAAAAGGAAATATCCTCAGAAGAAATCTGGAAAGAAGCTTTCTGAGAAACTGCTTAGTGTTCTGTTAATTCATCTCACAGAGTTACATCTGTATTTCGTGGACCTCTTTGCTAGCCTTATTTCTGTGGAATCTGAGAACAGATATTTTGGATCCCTTTGAAGGCTATAGGGCCAAAGGAAATATCCTCCGATAACAAAGAGAAAGAAGCTTTCTGAGAAACCTCTTTGTGTTCTGTGAAATCATCTCACAGAGTTACAGCTTTCTCCTCAAGAAGCCTTTCGCTAAGACACTGCTTGTGGAATTGGCAAAGTGATATTTGGAAGCCCATGGAGGGCTATGGTGAAAAAGGAAATATCCTCAGATGAAATCTGGAAAGAAGCTTTCTGAGAAACTGCTTAGTGTTCTGTGAATTCATCTCACAGAGTTACATCTGTATTTCGTGGATCTCTTTGCTAGCCTTATTTCCTTGGAATCTGATAACAGATATTTCGGATCCCTTTGAAGACTATAGGGCCAAAGGAAATATCCTCCGATAACAAAGAGGAAGAAGCTTTCTGAGAAACTTCTTTGTGTTCTGTGAAATCATCTCACAGAGTTACAGCTTTCCCCTCAAGAAGCCTTTCGCTAAGACAGTTCTTGTGGAATTGGCAAAGTGATATTTGGAAGCCCTTAGAGGGCTATGGTGAAAAAGGAAATATCCTCAGATGAAATCTGGAAAGAAGCTTTCTGAGAAACTGCTTAGTGTTCTGTTAATTCATCTCACAGTGTTACATCTGTATTTCGTGGATCTCTTTGCTAGCCTTATTTCTGTGGAATCTGAGAACAGATATTTCGGATCCCTTTGAAGGCTATAGGGCCAAAGGAAATATCCTCCGATAACAAAGAGAAAGAAGCTTTCTGAGAAACTTCTTTGTGTTCTGTGAAATCATCTCACAGAGTTACAGCTTTCCCCTCAAGAAGCCTTTCGCTAAGACACTTCTTGTGGAATTGGAAAAGTGATATTTGGAAGCCCTTAGAGGGCTATGGTGAAAAAGGAAATATCCTCAGATGAAATCTGATAAGAAGCTTTCTGAGGAACTCCTTAGTGTTCTGTGAATTCATCTCACAGAGTTACATGTGTATTTCGTGGATCTCTTTGCTAGACTTATTTCTGTGGATCTGAGAACAGATATTTCGGATCCCTTTGAAGACTATAGGGCCAAAGGAAATATCCTCCGATAACAAAGAGAAAGAAGCTTTCTGAGAAACTTCTTTGTGTTCTGTGAAATCATCTCAGAGAGTTACAGCTTTCCCCTCAAGAAGCCTTTCTCTAAGACAGTTCTTGTGGAATTGGCAAAGTGATATTTGGAAGCCTATAGAGGGCTATGGTGAAAAAGGAAATATCCTCAGATGAAATCTGGAAAGAAGCTATCTGAGAAACTGCTTAGTGTTCTGTTAATTCATCTCACAGAGTTACATCTGTATTTCGTGGATCTCTTTGCTAGCCTTATTTCTGTGGAATCTGAGAACAGATATTTCGGATCCCTTTGAAGACTCTAGGGCCAAAGGAAATATCCTCCGATAAAAAAGAGAAAGAAGCTTTCTGAGAAACATCTTTGTGTTCTGTGAAATCATCTCACAGAGTTACAGCTTTCCCCTCAAGAAGCCTTTCGCTAAGACAGTTCTTGTGGAATTGACAAAGTGATATTTGGAAGCCCATAGAGGGCTAAGGTGAAAAAGGAAATATCCTCAGAAGAAATCTGGAAAGAAGCTTTCTGAGAAACTGCTTAGTGTTCTGTTAATTCATCTCACAGAGTTACATCTGTATTTCGTGGACCTCTTTGCTAGCCTTATTTCTGTGGAATCTGAGAACAGATATTTTGGATCCCTTTGAAGGCTATAGGGCCAAAGGAAATATCCTCCGATAACAAAGAGAAAGAAGCTTTCTGAGAAACCTCTTTGTGTTCTGTGAAATCATCTCACAGAGTTACAGCTTTCTCCTCAAGAAGCCTTTCGCTAAGACACTGCTTGTGGAATTGGCAAAGTGATATTTGGAAGCCCATGGAGGGCTATGGTGAAAAAGGAAATATCCTCAGATGAAATCTGGAAAGAAGCTTTCTGAGAAACTGCTTAGTGTTCTGTTAATTCATCTCACAGAGTTACATCTGTATTTCGTGGATCTCTTTGCTAGCCTTATTTCTGTGGAATCTGAGAACAGATATTTCGGATCCCTTTGAAGACTATAGGGCCAAAGGAAATATCCTCCGATAACAAAGAGAAAGAAGCTTTCTGAGAAACTTCTTTGTGTTCTGTGAAATCATCTCACAGAGTTACCGCTTTCCCCTCAAGAAGCCTTTCGCTAAGACAGTACTTGTGGAACTGGCAAAGTGATATTTGGAAACCCTTAGAGGGCTATGGTGAAAAAGAAAATATCCTCAGATGAAATCTGGAAAGAAGCTTTCTGAGAAACTGCTGAGTGTTCTCTTAATTCATCTCACAGAGTTACATCTGTATTTCGTGGATCTCTTTGCTAGCCTTATTTCTGTGGAATCTGAGAACAGATATTTCGGATCCCTTTGAAGACTATAGGGCCAAAGGAAATATCCTCCGATAACAAAGAGAAAGAAGCTTTCTGAGAAACTTCTTTGTGTTCCGTGAAATCATCTCACAGAGTTACAGCTTTCCCCTCAAGAAGCCTTTCGCTAAGACAGTTCTTGTGGAATTGGCAAAGTGATATTTGGAAGCTTTTAAAGGGCTATGGTGAAAAAGGAAATATCCTCAGATGAAATCTGGAAAGAAGCTTTCTGAGAAACTGCTTAGTGTTCTGTGAATTCATCTCACAGAGTTACATCTGTATTTCGTGGATCTCTTTGCTAGCCTTATTTCCTTGGAATCTGATAACAGATATTTCGGATCCCTTTGAAGACTATAGGGCCAAAGGAAATATCCTCCGATAACAAAGAGGAAGAAGCTTTCTGAGAAACTTCTTTGTGTTCTGTGAAATCATCTCACAGAGTTACAGCTTTCCCCTCAAGAAGCCTTTCGCTAAGACAGTTCTTGTGGAATTGGCAAAGTGATATTTGGAAGCCCTTAGAGGGCTATGGTGAAAAAGGAAATATCCTCAGATGAAATCTGGAAAGAAGCTTTCTGAGAAACTGCTTAGTGTTCTGTTAATTCATCTCACAGAGTTACATCTGTATTTCGTGGATCTCTTTGCTAGCCTTATTTCTGTGGAATCTGAGAACAGATATTTCGGATCCCTTTGAAGGCTATAGGGCCAAAGGAAATATCCTCCGATAACAAAGAGAAAGAAGCTTTCTGAGAAACTTCTTTGTGTTCTGTGAAATCATCTCACAGAGTTACAGCTTTCCCCTCAAGAAGCCTTTCGCTAAGACACTTCTTGTGGAATTGACAAAGTGATATTTGGAAGCCCATAGAGGGCTATGGTGAAAAAGGAAATATCCTCAGATGAAATCTGGAAAGAAGCTTTCTGAGAAACTGCTTAGTGTTCTGTTAATTCATCTCACAGAGTTACATCTGTATTTCGTGGATCTCTTTGCTAGCCTTATTTCTGTGGAATCTGAGAACAGATATTTCGGATCCCTTTGAAGACTATAGGGCCAAAGGAAATATCCTCCGATAACAAAGAGAAAGAAGCTTTCTGAGAAACTTCTTTGTGTTCTGTGAAATCATCTCACAGAGTTACAGCTTTCCCCTCAAGAAGCCTTTCGCTAAGACAGTTCTTGTGGAACTGGCAAAGTGATATTTGGAAGCCCATAGAGGGCTATGGTGAAAAAGGAAATATCCTCAGATGAAATCTGGAAAGAAGCTTTCTGAGAAACTGCTTAGTGTTCTGTTAATTCATCTCACAGAGTTACATCTGTATTTCGTGGACCTCTTTGCTAGCCTTATTTCTGTGGAATCTGAGAACAGATATTTCGTATCCCTTTGAAGACTATAGGGCCAAAAGAAATATCCTCCGATAACAAAGAGAGAGAAGCTTTCTGAGAAACTTCTTTGTGTTCTGTGAAATCATCTCACAGAGTTACAGCTTTCCCCTCAAGAAGCCTTTCGCTAAGACAGTTCTTGTGGAACTGGCAAAGTGATATTTGGAAGCCCATAGAGGACTATGGTGAAAAAGGAAATATCCTCAGATGAAATCTGGAAAGAACCTTTCTGAGAAACTGCTTAGTGTTCTGTTAATTCATCTCACAGAGTTACATCTGTATTTCGTGGATCTCTTTGCTAGCCTTATTTCTGTGGAATCTGAGAACAGATATTTCGGATCCCTTTGAAGACTATAGGGCCAAAGGAAATGTCCTCCGATAACAAAGAGAAAGAAGCTTTCTGAGAAACTTCTTTGTGTTCTGTGAAATCATCTCACAGAGTTACAGCTTTTTCCTCAAGAAGCCTTTCGCTAAGACAGTTCTTGTGGAATTGGCAAAGTGATATTTGGAAGCCCATAGAGGGCTATGGTGAAAAAGGAAATATCCTGAGATGAAATCTGGAAAGAAGCTTTCTGAGAAACTGCTTAGTGTTCTGGTAATTCATCTCACAGAGTTACATCTCTTTTCGTGGATCTCTTTGCTAGCCTTATTTCTGTGGAATCTGAGAACAGATATTTCGGATCCCTTTGAAGACTATAGGGCCAAAGGAAATATCCTCCGATAACAAAGAGAAAGAAGCTTTCTGAGAAACTTCTTTGTGTTCTGTGAAATCATCTCACAGAGTTACAGCTTTCCCCTCAAGAAGCCTTTCACTAAGACAGTTCTGTGGAATTGGAAAAGTGATATTTGGAAGCCCTTAGAGGGCTATGGTGAAAAAGGAAATATCCTCAGATGAAATCTGATAAGAAGCTTTCTGAGAAACTGCTTAGTGTTCTGTGAATTCATCTCACAGAGTTACATGTGTATTTCGTGGATCTCTTTGCTAGACTTATTTCTGTGGATCTGAGAACAGATATTTCGGATCCCTTTGAAGACTATAGGGCCAAAGGAAATATCCTCCGATAACAAAGAGAAAGAAGCTTTCTGAGAAACTTCTTTGTGTTCTGTGAAATCATCTCAGAGAGTTACAGCTTTCCCCTCAAGAAGCCTTTCTCTAAGACAGTTCTTGTGGAATTGGCAAAGTGATATTTGGAAGCCTATAGAGGGCTATGGTGAAAAAGGAAATATCCTCAGATGAAATCTGGAAAGAAGCTATCTGAGAAACTGCTTAGTGTTCTGTTAATTCATCTCACAGAGTTACATCTGTATTTCGTGGATCTCTTTGCTAGCCTTATTTCTGTGGAATCTGAGAACAGATATTTCGGATCCCTTTGAAGACTCTAGGGCCAAAGGAAATATCCTCCGATAAAAAAGAGAAAGAAGCTTTCTGAGAAACATCTTTGTGTTCTGTGAAATCATCTCACAGAGTTACAGCTTTCCCCTCAAGAAGCCTTTCGCTAAGACAGTTCTTGTGGAATTGACAAAGTGATATTTGGAAGCCCATAGAGGGCTAAGGTGAAAAAGGAAATATCCTCAGAAGAAATCTGGAAAGAAGCTTTCTGAGAAACTGCTTAGTGTTCTGTTAATTCATCTCACAGAGTTACATCTGTATTTCGTGGACCTCTTTGCTAGCCTTATTTCTGTGGAACCTGAGAACAGATATTTTGGATCCCTTTGAAGGCTATAGGGCCAAAGGAAATATCCTCCGATAACAAAGAGAAAGAAGCTTTCTGAGAAACCTCTTTGTGTTCTGTGAAATCATCTCACAGAGTTACAGCTTTCTCCTCAAGAAGCCTTTCGCTAAGACACTGCTTGTGGAATTGGCAAAGTGATATTTGGAAGCCCATGGAGGGCTATGGTGAAAAAGGAAATATCCTCAGATGAAATCTGGAAAGAAGCTTTCTGAGAAACTGCTTAGTGTTCTGTTAATTCATCTCACAGAGTTACATCTGTATTTCGTGGATCTCTTTGCTAGCCTTATTTCTGTGGAATCTGAGAACAGATATTTCGGATCCCTTTGAAGACTATAGGGCCAAAGGAAATATCCTCCGATAACAAAGAGAAAGAAGCTTTCTGAGAAACTTCTTTGTGTTCTGTGAAATCATCTCACAGAGTTACCGCTTTCCCCTCAAGAAGCCTTTCGCTAAGACAGTACTTGTGGAACTGGCAAAGTGATATTTGGAAACCCTTAGAGGGCTATGGTGAAAAAGAAAATATCCTCAGATGAAATCTTGAAAGAAGCTTTCTGAGAAACTGCTGAGTGTTCTCTTAATTCATCTCACAGAGTTACATCTGTATTTCGTGGATCTCTTTGCTAGCCTTATTTCTGTGGAATCTGAGAACAGATATTTCGGATCCCTTTGAAGACTATAGGGCCAAAGGAAATATCCTCCGATAACAAAGAGAAAGAAGCTTTCTGAGAAACTTCTTTGTGTTCCGTGAAATCATCTCACAGAGTTACAGCTTTCCCCTCAAGAAGCCTTTCGCTAAGACAGTTCTTGTGGAATTGGCAAAGTGATATTTGGAAGCCCATAGAGGGCTATGGTGAAAAAGGAAATATCCTCAGATGAAATCTGGAAAGAAGCTTTCTGAGAAACTGCTTAGTGTTCTGTTAATTCATCTCACAGAGTTACATCTGTATTTCGTGGATCTCTTTGCTAGCCTTATTTCCTTGGAATCTGATAACAGATATTTCGGATCCCTTTGAAGACTATAGGGCCAAAGGAAATATCCTCCGATAACAAAGAGGAAGAAGCTTTCTGAGAAACTTCTTTGTGTTCTGTGAAATCATCTCACAGAGTTACAGCTTTCCCCTCAAGAAGCCTTTCGCTAAGACAGTTCTTGTGGAATTGGCAAAGTTATATTTGGAAGCCCTTAGAGGGCTATGGTGAAAAAGGAAATATCCTCAGATGAAATCTGATAAGAAGCTTTCTGAGAAACTGCTTAGTGTTCTGTTAATTCATCTCACAGAGTTACATCTGTATTTCGTGGATCTCATTGCTAGCCTTATTTCTGTGGAATCTGAGAACAGATATTTCGGATCCCTTTGAAGGCTATAGGGCCAAAGGAAATATCCTCCGATAACAAAGAGAAAGAAGCTTTCTGAGAAACTTCTTTGTGTTCTGTGAAATCATCTCACAGAGTTACAGCTTTCCCCTCAAGAAGCCTTTCGCTAAGACACTTCTTGTGGAATTGACAAAGTGATATTTGGAAGCCCATAGAGGGCTATGGTTAAAAAAGGAAATATCCTCAGATGAAATCTGGAAAGAAGCTTTCTGAGAAACTGCTTAGTGTTCTGTTAATTCATCTCACAGAGTTACATCTGTATTTCGTGGACCTCTTTGCTAGCCTTATTTCTGTGGAATCTGAGAACAGATATTTCGTATCCCTTTGAAGACTATAGGGCCAAAGGAAATATCCTCCGATAACAAAGAGAAAGAAGCTTTCTGAGAAACTTCTTTGTGTTCTGTGAAATCATCTCACAGAGTTACAGCTTTCCCCTCAAGAAGCCTTTCGCTAAGTCAGTTCTTGTGGAATTGGCAAAGTGATATTTGGAAGCCCATAGAGGGCTATGGTGAAAAAGGAAATATCCTGAGATGAAATCTGGAAAGAAGCTTTCTGAGAAACTGCTTAGTGTTCTGTTAATTCATCTCACAGAGTTACATGTGTATTTCGTGGGTCTCTTTGCTAGACTTATTTCTGTGGAATCTGAGAACAGACATTTCGGATTCCTTTGAAGACTATAGGGCCAAAGGAAATATCCTCCGATAACAAAGAGAAAGAAGCTTTCTGAGAAACTTCTTTGTGTTCTGTGAAATCATCTCACAGAGTTACAGCTTTCCCCTCAAGAAGCCTTTCGCTAAGACAGTTCTTGTGGAATTGGCAAAGTGATATTTGGAAGCCTATACAGGGCTATGGTGAAAAAGGAAATATCCTCAGATGAAATCTGGGAAGAAGCTTTCTGAGAAACTGCTTAGTGTTCTGTTAATTCATCTCACAGAGTTACTTCTGTATTTCGTGGATCTCTTTGCTAGCCTTATTTCTGTGGAATCTGAGAACAGATATTTCGGATCCCTTTGAAGACTATAGGGCCAAAGAAAATATCCTCCGATAACAAAGAGAAAGAAGCTTTATGAGAAACTTCTTTGTGTTCTGTGAAATCATCTCACAGAGTTACAGCTTTCCCCTCAAGAAGCCTTTCGCTAAGACAGTTCTTGTGGAATTGGCAAAGTGATATTTGGAAGCCCATAGAGGGCTATGGTGAAAAAGGAAATATCCTCAGATGAAATCTGGAAAGAAGCTTTCTGAGAAACTGCTTAGTGTTCTGTTAATTCATCTCACAGAGTTACATGTGTATTTCGTGGATCTCTATGCTAGCCTTATTTCTGTGGAATCTGAGAACCGATATTTCGGATCCCTTTGAAGACTATAGGGCCAAAAGAAATATCCTCCGATAACAAAGAGAGAGAAGCTTTCTGAGAAACTTCTTTGTGTTCTGTGAAATCATCTCACAGAGTTACAGCTTTTTCCTCAAGAAGCCTTTCGCTAAGACAGTTCTTGTGGAATTGGCAAAGTGATATTTGGAAGCCCATAGAGGGCTATGGTGAAAAAGGAAATATCCTGAGATGAAATCTGGAAAGAAGCTTTCTGAGAAACTGCTTAGTGTTCTGGTAATTCATCTCACAGAGTTACATCTCTTTTCGTGGATCTCTTTGCTAGCCTTATTTCTGTGGAATCTGAGAACAGATATTTCGGATCCCTTTGAAGACTATAGGGCCAAAGGAAATATCCTCCGATAACAAAGAGAAAGAAGCTTTCTGAGAAACTTCTTTGTGTTCTGTGAAATCATCTCACAGAGTTACAGCTTTCCCCTCAAGAAGCCTTTCACTAAGACAGTTCTGTGGAATTGGAAAAGTGATATTTGGAAGCCCTTAGAGGGCTATGGTGAAAAAGGAAATATCCTCAGATGAAATCTGATAAGAAGCTTTCTGAGAAACTGCTTAGTGTTCTGTGAATTCATCTCACAGAGTTACATGTGTATTTCGTGGATCTCTTTGCTAGACTTATTTCTGTGGATCTGAGAACAGATATTTCGGATCCCTTTGAAGACTATAGGGCCAAAGGAAATATCCTCCGATAACAAAGAGAAAGAAGCTTTCTGAGAAACTTCTTTGTGTTCTGTGAAATCATCTCAGAGAGTTACAGCTTTCCCCTCAAGAAGCCTTTCTCTAAGACAGTTCTTGTGGAATTGGCAAAGTGATATTTGGAAGCCTATAGAGGGCTATGGTGAAAAAGGAAATATCCTCAGATGAAATCTGGAAAGAAGCTATCTGAGAAACTGCTTAGTGTTCTGTTAATTCATCTCACAGAGTTACATCTGTATTTCGTGGATCTCTTTGCTAGCCTTATTTCTGTGGAATCTGAGAACAGATATTTCGGATCCCTTTGAAGACTCTAGGGCCAAAGGAAATATCCTCCGATAAAAAAGAGAAAGAAGCTTTCTGAGAAACATCTTTGTGTTCTGTGAAATCATCTCACAGAGTTACAGCTTTCCCCTCAAGAAGCCTTTCGCTAAGACAGTTCTTGTGGAATTGACAAAGTGATATTTGGAAGCCCATAGAGGGCTAAGGTGAAAAAGGAAATATCCTCAGAAGAAATCTGGAAAGAAGCTTTCTGAGAAACTGCTTAGTGTTCTGTTAATTCATCTCACAGAGTTACATCTGTATTTCGTGGACCTCTTTGCTAGCCTTATTTCTGTGGAATCTGAGAACAGATATTTTGGATCCCTTTGAAGGCTATAGGGCCAAAGGAAATATCCTCCGATAACAAAGAGAAAGAAGCTTTCTGAGAAACCTCTTTGTGTTCTGTGAAATCATCTCACAGAGTTACAGCTTTCTCCTCAAGAAGCCTTTCGCTAAGACACTGCTTGTGGAATTGGCAAAGTGATATTTGGAAGCCCATGGAGGGCTATGGTGAAAAAGGAAATATCCTCAGATGAAATCTGGAAAGAAGCTTTCTGAGAAACTGCTTAGTGTTCTGTTAATTCATCTCACAGAGTTACATCTGTATTTCGTGGATCTCTTTGCTAGCCTTATTTCTGTGGAATCTGAGAACAGATATTTCGGATCCCTTTGAAGACTATAGGGCCAAAGGAAATATCCTCCGATAACAAAGAGAAAGAAGCTTTCTGAGAAACTTCTTTGTGTTCTGTGAAATCATCTCACAGAGTTACCGCTTTCCCCTCAGGAAGCCTTTCGCTAAGACAGTACTTGTGGAATTGGAAAAGTGATATTTGGAAGCCCTTAGAGGGCTATGGTGAAAAAGGAAATATCCTCAGATGAAATCTGATAAGAAGCTTTCTGAGAAACTGCTTAGTGTTCTGTGAATTCATCTCACAGAGTTACATGTGTATTTCGTGGATCTCTTTGCTAGACTTATTTCTGTGGATCTGAGAACAGATATTTCGGATCCCTTTGAAGACTATAGGGCCAAAGGAAATATCCTCCGATAACAAAGAGAAAGAAGCTTTCTGAGAAACTTCTTTGTGTTCTGTGAAATCATCTCAGAGAGTTACAGCTTTCCCCTCAAGAAGCCTTTCTCTAAGACAGTTCTTGTGGAATTGGCAAAGTGATATTTGGAAGCCTATAGAGGGCTATGGTGAAAAAGGAAATATCCTCAGATGAAATCTGGAAAGAAGCTATCTGAGAAACTGCTTAGTGTTCTGTTAATTCATCTCACAGAGTTACATCTGTATTTCGTGGATCTCTTTGCTAGCCTTATTTCTGTGGAATCTGAGAACAGATATTTCGGATCCCTTTGAAGACTCTAGGGCCAAAGGAAATATCCTCCGATAAAAAAGAGAAAGAAGCTTTCTGAGAAACATCTTTGTGTTCTGTGAAATCATCTCACAGAGTTACAGCTTTCCCCTCAAGAAGCCTTTCGCTAAGACAGTTCTTGTGGAATTGACAAAGTGATATTTGGAAGCCCATAGAGGGCTAAGGTGAAAAAGGAAATATCCTCAGAAGAAATCTGGAAAGAAGCTTTCTGAGAAACTGCTTAGTGTTCTGTTAATTCATCTCACAGAGTTACATCTGTATTTCGTGGACCTCTTTGCTAGCCTTATTTCTGTGGAATCTGAGAACAGATATTTTGGATCCCTTTGAAGGCTATAGGGCCAAAGGAAATATCCTCCGATAACAAAGAGAAAGAAGCTTTCTGAGAAACCTCTTTGTGTTCTGTGAAATCATCTCACAGAGTTACAGCTTTCTCCTCAAGAAGCCTTTCGCTAAGACACTGCTTGTGGAATTGGCAAAGTGATATTTGGAAGCCCATGGAGGGCTATGGTGAAAAAGGAAATATCCTCAGATGAAATCTGGAAAGAAGCTTTCTGAGAAACTGCTTAGTGTTCTGTTAATTCATCTCACAGAGTTACATCTGTATTTCGTGGATCTCTTTGCTAGCCTTATTTCTGTGGAATCTGAGAACAGATATTTCGGATCCCTTTGAAGACTATAGGGCCAAAGGAAATATCCTCCGATAACAAAGAGAAAGAAGCTTTCTGAGAAACTTCTTTGTGTTCTGTGAAATCATCTCACAGAGTTACCGCTTTCCCCTCAGGAAGCCTTTCGCTAAGACAGTACTTGTGGAACTGGCAAAGTGATATTTGGAAACCCTTAGAGGGCTATGGTGAAAAAGAAAATATCCTCAGATGAAATCTTGAAAGAAGCTTTCTGAGAAACTGCTGAGTGTTCTCTTAATTCATCTCACAGAGTTACATCTGTATTTCGTGGATCTCTTTGCTAGCCTTATTTCTGTGGAATCTGAGAACAGATATTTCGGATCCCTTTGAAGACTATAGGGCCAAAGGAAATATCCTCCGATAACAAAGAGAAAGAAGCTTTCTGAGAAACTTCTTTGTGTTCCGTGAAATCATCTCACAGAGTTACAGCTTTCCCCTCAAGAAGCCTTTCGCTAAGACACTTCTTGTGGAATTGACAAAGTGATATTTGGAAGCCCATAGAGGGCTATGGTTAAAAAAGGAAATATCCTCAGATGAAATCTGGAAAGAAGCTTTCTGAGAAACTGCTTAGTGTTCTGTTAATTCATCTCACAGAGTTACATCTGTATTTCGTGGACCTCTTTGCTAGCCTTATTTCTGTGGAATCTGAGAACAGATATTTCGTATCCCTTTGAAGACTATAGGGCCAAAGGAAATATCCTCCGATAACAAAGAGAAAGAAGCTTTCTGAGAAACTTCTTTGTGTTCTGTGAAATCATCTCACAGAGTTACAGCTTTCCCCTCAAGAAGCCTTTCGCTAAGTCAGTTCTTGTGGAATTGGCAAAGTGATATTTGGAAGCCCATAGAGGGCTATGGTGAAAAAGGAAATATCCTGAGATGAAATCTGGAAAGAAGCTTTCTGAGAAACTGCTTAGTGTTCTGTTAATTCATCTCACAGAGTTACATGTGTATTTCGTGGGTCTCTTTGCTAGACTTATTTCTGTGGAATCTGAGAACAGACATTTCGGATTCCTTTGAAGACCATAGGGCCAAAGGAAATATCCTCCGATAACAAAGAGAAAGAAGCTTTCTGAGAAACTTCTTTGTGTTCTGTGAAATCATCTCACAGAGTTACAGCTTTCCCCTCAAGAAGCCTTTCGCTAAGACAGTTCTTGTGGAATTGGCAAAGTGATATTTGGAAGCCTATACAGGGCTATGGTGAAAAAGGAAATATCCTCAGATGAAATCTGGGAAGAAGCTTTCTGAGAAACTGCTTAGTGTTCTGTTAATTCATCTCACAGAGTTACTTCTGTATTTCGTGGATCTCTTTGCTAGCCTTATTTCTGTGGAATCTGAGAACAGATATTTCGGATCCCTTTGAAGACTATAGGGCCAAAGAAAATATCCTCCGATAACAAAGAGAAAGAAGCTTTATGAGAAACTTCTTTGTGTTCTGTGAAATCATCTCACAGAGTTACAGCTTTCCCCTCAAGAAGCCTTTCGCTAAGACACTTCTTGTGGAATTGGCAAAGTGATATTTGGAAGCCCATAGAGGGCTATGGTGAAAAAGGAAATATCCTCAGATGAAATCTGGAAAGAAGCTTTCTGAGAAACTGCTTAGTGTTCTGTGAATTCATCTCACAGAGTTACATGTGTATTTTGTGGATCTCTATGCTAGCCTTATTTCTGTGGAATCTGAGAACAGATATTTCGGATCCCTTTGAAGACTATAGGGCCAAAAGAAATATCCTCCGATAACAAAGAGAGAGAAGCTTTCTGAGAAACTTCTTTGTGTTCTGTGAAATCATCTCACAGAGTTACAGCTTTCCCCTCAAGAAGCCTTTCGCTAAGACAGTACTTGTGGAACTGGCAAAGTGATATTTGGAAACCCTTAGAGGGCTATGGTGAAAAAGAAAATATCCTCAGATGAAATCTGGAAAGAAGCTTTCTGAGAAACTGCTGAGTGTTCTCTTAATTCATCTCACAGAGTTACATCTGTATTTCGTGGATTTCTTTGCTAGCCTTATTTCTGTGGAATCTGAGAACAGATATTTCGGATCCCTTTGAAGACTATAGGGCCAAAGGAAATATCCTCCGATAACAAAGAGAAAGAAGCTTTCTGAGAAACTTCTTTGTGTTCCGTGAAATCATCTCACAGAGTTACAGCTTTCCCCTCAAGAAGCCTTTCGCTAAGACAGTTCTTGTGGAATTGGCAAAGTGATATTTGGAAGCCCATAGAGGGCTATGGTGAAAAAGGAAATATCCTCAGATGAAATCTGGAAAGAAGCTTTCTGAGAAACTGCTTAGTGTTCTGTTAATTCATCTCACAGAGTTACATCTGTATTTCGTGGATCTCTTTGCTAGCCTTATTTCCTTGGAATCTGATAACAGATATTTCGGATCCCTTTGAAGACTATAGGGCCAAAGGAAATATCCTCCGATAACAAAGAGGAAGAAGCTTTCTGAGAAACTTCTTTGTGTTCTGTGAAATCATCTCACAGAGTTACAGCTTTCCCCTCAAGAAGCCTTTCGCTAAGACAGTTCTTGTGGAATTGGCAAAGTGATATTTGGAAGCCCTTAGAGGGCTATGGTGAAAAAGGAAATATCCTCAGATGAAATCTGGAAAGAAGCTTTCTGAGAAACTGCTTAGTGTTCTGTTAATTCATCTCACAGAGTTACATCTGTATTTCGTGGATCTCTTTGCTAGCCTTATTTCTGTGGAATCTGAGAACAGATATTTCGGATCCCTTTGAAGGCTATAGGGCCAAAGGAAATATCCTCCGATAACAAAGAGAAAGAAGCTTTCTGAGAAACTTCTTTGTGTTCTGTGAAATCATCTCACAGAGTTACAGCTTTCCCCTCAAGAAGCCTTTCGCTAAGACAGTTCTTGTGGAATTGGCAAAGTGATATTTGGAAGCCCATAGAGGGCTATGGTGAAAGAGGAAATATCCTCAGATGAAATCTGGAAAGAAGCTTTCTGAGAAACTGCTTAGTGTTCTGTTAATTCACCTCACAGAGTTACATCTGTATTTCGTGGATCTCTTTGCTAGCCTTATTTCTGTGGAATCTGAGAACAGATATTTCGGATCCCTTTGAAGACTATAGGGCCAAAGGAAATATCCTCCGATAACAAAGAGAAAGAAGCTTTCTGAGAAACTTCTTTGTGTTCTGTGAAATCATCTCACAGAGTTACAGCTTTCCCCTCAAGAAGCCTTTCGCTAAGACACTTCTTGTGGAACTGGCAAAGTGATATTTGGAAGCCCATAGAGGGCTATGGTGAAAAAGGAAATATCCTCAGATGAAATCTGGAAAGAAGCTTTCTGAGAAACTGCTTAGTGTTCTGTTAATTCATCTCACAGAGTTACATCTGTATTTCGTGGACCTCTTTGCTAGCCTTATTTCTGTGGAATCTGAGAACAGATATTTCGGATCCCTTTGAAGACTATAGGGCCAAAAGAAATATCCTCCGATAACAAAGAGAGAGAAGCTTTCTGAGAAACATCTTTGTGTTCTGTGAAATCATCTCACAGAGTTACAGCTTTCCCCTCAAGAAGCCTTTCGCTAAGACAGTTCTTGTGGAACTGGCAAAGTGATATTTGGAAGCCCATAGAGGGCTATGGTGAAAAAGGAAATATCCTCAGATGAAATCTGGAAAGAACCTTTCTGAGAAACTGCTTAGTGTTCTGTTAATTCATCTCACAGAGTTACATCTGTATTTCGTGGATCTCTTTGCTAGCCTTATTTCTGTGGAATCTGAGAACAGATATTTCGGATCCCTTTGAAGACTATAGGGCCAAAGGAAATGTCCTCCGATAACAAAGAGAAAGAAGCTTTCTGAGAAACTTCTTTGTGTTCTGTGAAATCATCTCACAGAGTTACAGCTTTTTCCTCAAGAAGCCTTTCGCTAAGACAGTTCTTGTGGAATTGGCAAAGTGATATTTGGAAGCCCATAGAGGGCTATGGTGAAAAAGGAAATATCCTGAGATGAAATCTGGAAAGAAGCTTTCTGAGAAACTGCTTAGTGTTCTGGTAATTCATCTCACAGAGTTACATCTCTTTTCGTGGATCTCTTTGCTAGCCTTATTTCTGTGGAATCTGAGAACAGATATTTCGGATCCCTTTGAAGACTATAGGGCCAAAGGAAATATCCTCCGATAACAAAGAGAAAGAAGCTTTCTGAGAAACTTCTTTGTGTTCTGTGAAATCATCTCACAGAGTTACAGCTTTCCCCTCAAGAAGCCTTTCACTAAGACAGTTCTGTGGAATTGGAAAAGTGATATTTGGAAGCCCTTAGAGGGCTATGGTGAAAAAGGAAATATCCTCAGATGAAATCTGATAAGAAGCTTTCTGAGAAACTGCTTAGTGTTCTGTGAATTCATCTCACAGAGTTACATGTGTATTTCGTGGATCTCTTTGCTAGACTTATTTCTGTGGATCTGAGAACAGATATTTCGGATCCCTTTGAAGACTATAGGGCCAAAGGAAATATCCTCCGATAACAAAGAGAAAGAAGCTTTCTGAGAAACTTCTTTGTGTTCTGTGAAATCATCTCAGAGAGTTACAGCTTTCCCCTCAAGAAGCCTTTCTCTAAGACAGTTCTTGTGGAATTGGCAAAGTGATATTTGGAAGCCTATAGAGGGCTATGGTGAAAAAGGAAATATCCTCAGATGAAATCTGGAAAGAAGCTATCTGAGAAACTGCTTAGTGTTCTGTTAATTCATCTCACAGAGTTACATCTGTATTTCGTGGATCTCTTTGCTAGCCTTATTTCTGTGGAATCTGAGAACAGATATTTCGGATCCCTTTGAAGACTCTAGGGCCAAAGGAAATATCCTCCGATAAAAAAGAGAAAGAAGCTTTCTGAGAAACATCTTTGTGTTCTGTGAAATCATCTCACAGAGTTACAGCTTTCCCCTCAAGAAGCCTTTCGCTAAGACAGTTCTTGTGGAATTGACAAAGTGATATTTGGAAGCCCATAGAGGGCTATGGTGAAAAAGGAAATATCCTCAGAAGAAATCTGGAAAGAAGCTTTCTGAGAAACTGCTTAGTGTTCTGTTAATTCATCTCACAGAGTTACATCTCTATTTCGTGGACCTCTTTGCTAGCCTTATTTCTGTGGAATCTGAGAACAGATATTTTGGATCCCTTTGAAGGCTATAGGGCCAAAGGAAATATCCTCCGATAACAAAGAGAAAGAAGCTTTCTGAGAAACCTCTTTGTGTTCTGTGAAATCATCTCACAGAGTTACAGCTTTCTCCTCAAGAAGCCTTTCGCTAAGACACTGCTTGTGGAATTGGCAAAGTGATATTTGGAAGCCCATGGAGGGCTATGGTGAAAAAGGAAATATCCTCAGATGAAATCTGGAAAGAAGCTTTCTGAGAAACTGCTTAGTGTTCTGTTAATTCATCTCACAGAGTTACATCTGTATTTCGTGGATCTCTTTGCTAGCCTTATTTCTGTGGAATCTGAGAACAGATATTTCGGATCCCTTTGAAGACTATAGGGCCAAAGGAAATATCCTCCGATAACAAAGAGAAAGAAGCTTTCTGAGAAACTTCTTTGTGTTCTGTGAAATCATCTCACAGAGTTACCGCTTTCCCCTCAAGAAGCCTTTCGCTAAGACAGTACTTGTGGAACTGGGAAAGTGATATTTGGAAACCCTTAGAGGGCTATGTTGAAAAAGAAAATATCCTCAGATGAAATCTGGAAAGAAGCTTTCTGAGAAACTGCTGAGTGTTCTCTTAATTCATCTCACAGAGTTACATCTGTATTTCGTGGATCTCTTTGCTAGCCTTATTTCTGTGGAATCTGAGAACAGATATTTCGGATCCCTTTGAAGACTATAGGGCCAAAGGAAATATCCTCCGATAACAAAGAGAAAGAAGCTTTCTGAGAAACTTCTTTGTGTTCCGTGAAATCATCTCACAGAGTTACAGCTTTCCCCTCAAGAAGCCTTTCGCTAAGACAGTTCTTGTGGAATTGGCAAAGTGATATTTGGAAGCTTTTAAAGGGCTATGGTGAAAAAGGAAATATCCTCAGATGAAATCTGGAAAGAAGCTTTCTGAGAAACTGCTTAGTGTTCTGTGAATTCATCTCACAGAGTTACATCTGTATTTCGTGGATCTCTTTGCTAGCCTTATTTCCTTGGAATCTGATAACAGATATTTCGGATCCCTTTGAAGACTATAGGGCCAAAGGAAATATCCTCCGATAACAAAGAGGAAGAAGCTTTCTGAGAAACTTCTTTGTGTTCTGTGAAATCATCTCACAGAGTTACAGCTTTCCCCTCAAGAAGCCTTTCGCTAAGACAGTTCTTGTGGAATTGGCAAAGTGATATTTGGAAGCCCTTAGAGGGCTATGGTGAAAAAGGAAATATCCTCAGATGAAATCTGGAAAGAAGCTATCTGAGAAACTGCTTAGTGTTCTGTTAATTCATCTCACAGAGTTACATCTGTATTTCGTGGATCTCTTTGCTAGCCTTATTTCTGTGGAATCTGAGAACAGATATTTCGGATCCCTTTGAAGACTCTAGGGCCAAAGGAAATATCCTCCGATAAAAAAGAGAAAGAAGCTTTCTGAGAAACATCTTTGTGTTCTGTGAAATCATCTCACAGAGTTACAGCTTTCCCCTCAAGAAGCCTTTCGCTAAGACAGTTCTTGTGGAATTGACAAAGTGATATTTGGAAGCCCATAGAGGGCTAAGGTGAAAAAGGAAATATCCTCAGAAGAAATCTGGAAAGAAGCTTTCTGAGAAACTGCTTAGTGTTCTGTTAATTCATCTCACAGAGTTACATCTGTATTTCGTGGACCTCTTTGCTAGCCTTATTTCTGTGGAATCTGAGAACAGATATTTTGGATCCCTTTGAAGGCTATAGGGCCAAAGGAAATATCCTCCGATAACAAAGAGAAAGAAGCTTTCTGAGAAACCTCTTTGTGTTCTGTGAAATCATCTCACAGAGTTACAGCTTTCTCCTCAAGAAGCCTTTCGCTAAGACACTGCTTGTGGAATTGGCAAAGTGATATTTGGAAGCCCATGGAGGGCTATGGTGAAAAAGGAAATATCCTCAGATGAAATCTGGAAAGAAGCTTTCTGAGAAACTGCTTAGTGTTCTGTTAATTCATCTCACAGAGTTACATCTGTATTTCGTGGATCTCTTTGCTAGCCTTATTTCTGTGGAATCTGAGAACAGATATTTCGGATCCCTTTGAAGACTATAGGGCCAAAGGAAATATCCTCCGATAACAAAGAGAAAGAAGCTTTCTGAGAAACTTCTTTGTGTTCTGTGAAATCATCTCACAGAGTTACCGCTTTCCCCTCAGGAAGCCTTTCGCTAAGACAGTACTTGTGGAACTGGCAAAGTGATATTTGGAAACCCTTAGAGGGCTATGGTGAAAAAGAAAATATCCTCAGATGAAATCTTGAAAGAAGCTTTCTGAGAAACTGCTGAGTGTTCTCTTAATTCATCTCACAGAGTTACATCTGTATTTCGTGGATCTCTTTGCTAGCCTTATTTCTGTGGAATCTGAGAACAGATATTTCGGATCCCTTTGAAGACTATAGGGCCAAAGGAAATATCCTCCGATAACAAAGAGAAAGAAGCTTTCTGAGAAACTTCTTTGTGTTCCGTGAAATCATCTCACAGAGTTACAGCTTTCCCCTCAAGAAGCCTTTCGCTAAGACAGTTCTTGTGGAATTGGCAAAGTGATATTTGGAAGCCCATAGAGGGCTATGGTGAAAAAGGAAATATCCTCAGATGAAATCTGGAAAGAAGCTTTCTGAGAAACTGCTTAGTGTTCTGTTAATTCATCTCACAGAGTTACATCTGTATTTCGTGGATCTCTTTGCTAGCCTTATTTCCTTGGAATCTGATAACAGATATTTCGGATCCCTTTGAAGACTATAGGGCCAAAGGAAATATCCTCCGATAACAAAGAGGAAGAAGCTTTCTGAGAAACTTCTTTGTGTTCTGTGAAATCATCTCACAGAGTTACAGCTTTCCCCTCAAGAAGCCTTTCGCTAAGACAGTTCTTGTGGAATTGGCAAAGTGATATTTGGAAGCCCTTAGAGGGCTATGGTGAAAAAGGAAATATCCTCAGATGAAATCTGGAAAGAAGCTTTCTGAGAAACTGCTTAGTGTTCTGTTAATTCATCTCACAGAGTTACATCTGTATTTCGTGGATCTCTTTGCTAGACTTATTTCTGTGGAATCTGAGAACAGATATTTCGGATCCCTTTGAAGGCTATAGGGCCAAAGGAAATATCCTCCGATAACAAAGAGAAAGAAGCTTTCTGAGAAACTTCTTTGTGTTCTGTGAAATCATCTCACAGAGTTACAGCTTTCCCCTCAAGAAGCCTTTCGCTAAGACAGTTCTTGTGGAATTGGCAAAGTGATATTTGGAAGCCCATAGAGGGCTATGGTGAAAAAGGAAATATCCTCAGATGAAATCTGGAAAGAAGCTTTCTGAGAAACTGCTTAGTGTTCTGTTAATTCATCTCACAGAGTTACATCTGTATTTCGTGGATCTCTTTGCTAGCCTTATTTCTGTGGAATCTGAGAACAGATATTTCGGATCCCTTTGAAGACTATAGGGCCAAAGGAAATATCCTCCGATAACAAAGAGAAAGAAGCTTTCTGAGAAACTTCTTTGTGTTCTGTGAAATCATCTCACAGAGTTACAGCTTTCCCCTCAAGAAGCCTTTCGCTAAGACACTTCTTGTGGAACTGGCAAAGTGATATTTGGAAGCCCATAGAGGGCTATGGTGAAAAAGGAAATATCCTCAGATGAAATCTGGAAAGAAGCTTTCTGAGAAACTGCTTAGTGTTCTGTTAATTCATCTCACAGAGTTACATCTGTATTTCGTGGACCTCTTTGCTAGCCTTATTTCTGTGGAATCTGAGAACAGATATTTCGTATCCCTTTGAAGACTATAGGGCCAAAAGAAATATCCTCCGATAACAAAGAGAGAGAAGCTTTCTGAGAAACTTCTTTGTGTTCTGTGAAATCATCTCACAGAGTTACAGCTTTCCCCTCAAGAAGCCTTTCGCTAAGACAGTTCTTGTGGAACTGGCAAAGTGATATTTGGAAGCCCATAGAGGGCTATGGTGAAAAAGGAAATATCCTCAGATGAAATCTGGAAAGAACCTTTCTGAGAAACTGCTTAGTGTTCTGTTAATTCATCTCACAGAGTTACATCTGTATTTCGTGGATCTCTTTGCTAGCCTTATTTCTGTGGAATCTGAGAACAGATATTTCGGATCCCTTTGAAGACTATAGGGCCAAAGGAAATGTCCTCCGATAACAAAGAGAAAGAAGCTTTCTGAGAAACTTCTTTGTGTTCTGTGAAATGATCTCACAGAGTTACAGCTTTTTCCTCAAGAAGCCTTTCGCTAAGACAGTTCTTGTGGAATTGGCAAAGTGATATTTGGAAGCCCATAGAGGGCTATGGTGAAAAAGGAAATATCCTGAGATGAAATCTGGAAAGAAGCTTTCTGAGAAACTGCTTAGTGTTCTGGTAATTCATCTCACAGAGTTACATCTCTTTTCGTGGATCTCTTTGCTAGCCTTATTTCTGTGGAATCTGAGAACAGATATTTCGGATCCCTTTGAAGACTATAGGGCCAAAGGAAATATCCTCCGATAACAAAGAGAAAGAAGCTTTCTGAGAAACTTCTTTGTGTTCTGTGAAATCATCTCACAGAGTTACAGCTTTCCCCTCAAGAAGCCTTTCACTAAGACAGTTCTGTGGAATTGGAAAAGTGATATTTGGAAGCCCTTAGAGGGCTATGGTGAAAAAGGAAATATCCTCAGATGAAATCTGATAAGAAGCTTTCTGAGAAACTGCTTAGTGTTCTGTGAATTCATCTCACAGAGTTACATGTGTATTTCGTGGATCTCTTTGCTAGACTTATTTCTGTGGATCTGAGAACAGATATTTCGGATCCCTTTGAAGACTATAGGGCCAAAGGAAATATCCTCCGATAACAAAGAGAAAGAAGCTTTCTGAGAAACTTCTTTGTGTTCTGTGAAATCATCTCAGAGAGTTACAGCTTTCCCCTCAAGAAGCCTTTCTCTAAGACAGTTCTTGTGGAATTGGCAAAGTGATATTTGGAAGCCTATAGAGGGCTATGGTGAAAAAGGAAATATCCTCAGATGAAATCTGGAAAGAAGCTATCTGAGAAACTGCTTAGTGTTCTGTTAATTCATCTCACAGAGTTACATCTGTATTTCGTGGATCTCTTTGCTAGCCTTATTTCTGTGGAATCTGAGAACAGATATTTCGGATCCCTTTGAAGACTCTAGGGCCAAAGGAAATATCCTCCGATAAAAAAGAGAAAGAAGCTTTCTGAGAAACATCTTTGTGTTCTGTGAAATCATCTCACAGAGTTACAGCTTTCCCCTCAAGAAGCCTTTCGCTAAGACAGTTCTTGTGGAATTGACAAAGTGATATTTGGAAGCCCATAGAGGGCTAAGGTGAAAAAGGAAATATCCTCAGAAGAAATCTGGAAAGAAGCTTTCTGAGAAACTGCTTAGTGTTCTGTTAATTCATCTCACAGAGTTACATCTGTATTTCGTGGACCTCTTTGCTAGCCTTATTTCTGTGGAATCTGAGAACAGATATTTTGGATCCCTTTGAAGGCTATAGGGCCAAAGGAAATATCCTCCGATAACAAAGAGAAAGAAGCTTTCTGAGAAACCTCTTTGTGTTCTGTGAAATCATCTCACAGAGTTACAGCTTTCTCCTCAAGAAGCCTTTCGCTAAGACACTGCTTGTGGAATTGGCAAAGTGATATTTGGAAGCCCATGGAGGGCTATGGTGAAAAAGGAAATATCCTCAGATGAAATCTGGAAAGAAGCTTTCTGAGAAACTGCTTAGTGTTCTGTTAATTCATCTCACAGAGTTACATCTGTATTTCGTGGATCTCTTTGCTAGCCTTATTTCTGTGGAATCTGAGAACAGATATTTCGGATCCCTTTGAAGACTATAGGGCCAAAGGAAATATCCTCCGATAACAAAGAGAAAGAAGCTTTCTGAGAAACTTCTTTGTGTTCTGTGAAATCATCTCACAGAGTTACCGCTTTCCCCTCAAGAAGCCTTTCGCTAAGACAGTACTTGTGGAACTGGCAAAGTGATATTTGGAAACCCTTAGAGGGATATGGTGAAAAAGAAAATATCCTCAGATGAAATCTGGAAAGAATCTTTCTGAGAAACTGCTTAGTGTTCTCTTAATTCATCTCACAGAGTTACATCTGTATTTCGTGGATCTCTTTGCTAGCCTTATTTCTGTGGAATCTGAGAACAGATATTTCGGATCCCTTTGAAGACTATAGGGCCAAAGGAAATATCCTCCGATAACAAAGAGAAAGAAGCTTTCTGAGAAACTTCTTTGTGTTCCGTGAAATCATCTCACAGAGTTACAGCTTTCCCCTCAAGAAGCCTTTCGCTAAGACAGTTCTTGTGGAATTGGCAAAGTGATATTTGGAAGCTTTTAAAGGGCTATGGTGAAAAAGGAAATATCCTCAGATGAAATCTGGAAAGAAGCTATCTGAGAAACTGCTTAGTGTTCTGTGAATTCATCTCACAGAGTTACATCTGTATTTCGTGGATCTCTTTGCTAGCCTTATTTCCTTGGAATCTGATAACAGATATTTCGGATCCCTTTGAAGACTATAGGGCCAAAGGAAATATCCTCCGATAACAAAGAGGAAGAAGCTTTCTGAGAAACTTCTTTGTGTTCTGTGAAATCATCTCACAGAGTTACAGCTTTCCCCTCAAGAAGCCTTTCGCTAAGACAGTTCTTGTGGAATTGGCAAAGTGATATTTGGAAGCCCTTAGAGGGCTATGGTGAAAAAGGAAATATCCTCAGATGAAATCTGGAAAGAAGCTTTCTGAGAAACTGCTTAGTGTTCTGTTAATTCATCTCACAGAGTTACATCTGTATTTCGTGGATCTCTTTGCTAGCCTTATTTCTGTGGAATCTGAGAACAGATATTTCGGATCCCTTTGAAGGCTATAGGGCCAAAGGAAATATCCTCCGATAACAAAGAGAAAGAAGCTTTCTGAGAAATTTCTTTGTGTTCTGTGAAATCATCTCACAGAGTTACAGCTTTCCCCTCAAGAAGCCTTTCGCTAAGACACTTCTTGTGGAATTGACAAAGTGATATTTGGAAGCCCATAGAGGGCTATGGTGAAAAAGGAAATATCCTCAGATGAAATCTGGAAAGAAGCTTTCTGAGAAACTGCTTAGTGTTCTGTTAATTCATCTCACAGAGTTACATCTGTATTTCGTGGATCTCTTTGCTAGCCTTATTTCTGTGGAATCTGAGAACAGATATTTCGGATCCCTTTGAAGACTATAGGGCCAAAGGAAATATCCTCCGATAACAAAGAGAAAGAAGCTTTCTGAGAAACTTCTTTGTGTTCTGTGAAATCATCTCACAGAGTTACAGCTTTCCCCTCAAGAAGCCTTTCGCTAAGACAGTTCTTGTGGAACTGGCAAAGTGATATTTGGAAGCCCATAGAGGGCTATGGTGAAAAAGGAAATATCCTCAGATGAAATCTGGAAAGAAGCTTTCTGAGAAACTGCTTAGTGTTCTGTTAATTCATCTCACAGAGTTACATCTGTATTTCGTGGACCTCTTTGCTAGCCTTATTTCTGTGGAATCTGAGAACAGATATTTCGTATCCCTTTGAAGACTATAGGGCCAAAAGAAATATCCTCCGATAACAAAGAGAGAGAAGCTTTCTGAGAAACTTCTTTGTGTTCTGTGAAATCATCTCACAGAGTTACAGCTTTCCCCTCAAGAAGCCTTTCGCTAAGACAGTTCTTGTGGAACTGGCAAAGTGATATTTGGAAGCCCATAGAGGGCTATGGTGAAAAAGGAAATATCCTCAGATGAAATCTGGAAAGAACCTTTCTGAGAAACTGCTTAGTGTTCTGTTAATTCATCTCACAGAGTTACATCTGTATTTCGTGGATCTCTTTGCTAGCCTTATTTCTGTGGAATCTGAGAACAGATATTTCGGATCCCTTTGAAGACTATAGGGCCAAAGGAAATGTCCTCCGATAACAAAGAGAAAGAAGCTTTCTGAGAAACTTCTTTGTGTTCTGTGAAATCATCTCACAGAGTTACAGCTTTTTCCTCAAGAAGCCTTTCGCTAAGACAGTTCTTGTGGAATTGGCAAAGTGATATTTGGAAGCCCATAGAGGGCTATGGTGAAAAAGGAAATATACTGAGATGAAATCTGGAAAGAAGCTTTCTGAGAAACTGCTTAGTGTTCTGGTAATTCATCTCACAGAGTTACATCTCTTTTCGTGGATCTCTTTGCTAGCCTTATTTCTGTGGAATCTGAGAACAGATATTTCGGATCCCTTTGAAGACTATAGGGCCAAAGGAAATATCCTGCGATAAAAAAGAGAAAGAAGCTTTCTGAGAAACTTCTTTGTGTTCTGTGAAATCATCTCACAGAGTTACAGCTTTCCCCTCAAGAAGCCTTTCACTAAGACAGTTCTGTGGAATTGGAAAAGTGATATTTGGAAGCCCTTAGAGGGCTATGGTGAAAAAGGAAATATCCTCAGATGAAATCTGATAAGAAGCTTTCTGAGAAACTGCTTAGTGTTCTGTGAATTCATCTCACAGAGTTACATGTGTATTTCGTGGATCTCTTTGCTAGACTTATTTCTGTGGATCTGAGAACAGATATTTCGGATCCCTTTGAAGACTATAGGGCCAAAGGAAATATCCTCCGATAACAAAGAGAAAGAAGCTTTCTGAGAAACTTCTTTGTGTTCTGTGAAATCACCTCAGAGAGTTACAGCTTTCCCCTCAAGAAGCCTTTCTCTAAGACAGTTCTTGTGGAATTGGCAAAGTGATATTTGGAAGCCTATAGAGGGCTATGGTGAAAAAGGAAATATCCTCAGATGAAATCTGGAAAGAAGCTATCTGAGAAACTGCTTAGTGTTCTGTTAATTCATCTCACAGAGTTACATCTGTATTTCGTGGATCTCTTTGCTAGCCTTATTTCTGTGGAATCTGAGAACAGATATTTCGGATCCCTTTGAAGACTCTAGGGCCAAAGGAAATATCCTCCGATAAAAAAGAGAAAGAAGCTTTCTGAGAAACATCTTTGTGTTCTGTGAAATCATCTCACAGAGTTACAGCTTTCCCCTCAAGAAGCCTTTCGCTAAGACAGTTCTTGTGGAATTGACAAAGTGATATTTGGAAGCCCATAGAGGGCTAAGGTGAAAAAGGAAATATCCTCAGAAGAAATCTGGAAAGAAGCTTTCTGAGAAACTGCTTAGTGTTCTGTTAATTCATCTCACAGAGTTACATCTGTATTTCGTGGACCTCTTTGCTAGCCTTATTTCTGTGGAATCTGAGAACAGATATTTTGGATCCCTTTGAAGGCTATAGGGCCAAAGGAAATATCCTCCGATAACAAAGAGAAAGAAGCTTTCTGAGAAACCTCTTTGTGTTCTGTGAAATCATCTCACAGAGTTACAGCTTTCTCCTCAAGAAGCCTTTCGCTAAGACACTGCTTGTGGAATTGGCAAAGTGATATTTGGAAGCCCATGGAGGGCTATGGTGAAAAAGGAAATATCCTCAGATGAAATCTGGAAAGAAGCTTTCTGAGAAACTGCTTAGTGTTCTGTTAATTCATCTCACAGAGTTACATCTGTATTTCGTGGATCTCTTTGCTAGCCTTATTTCTGTGGAATCTGAGAACAGATATTTCGGATCCCTTTGAAGACTATAGGGCCAAAGGAAATATCCTCCGATAACAAAGAGAAAGAAGCTTTCTGAGAAACTTCTTTGTGTTCTGTGAAATCATCTCACAGAGTTACCGCTTTCCCCTCAAGAAGCCTTTCGCTAAGACAGTACTTGTGGAACTGGCAAAGTGATATTTGGAAACCCTTAGAGGGCTATGGTGAAAAAGAAAATATCCTCAGATGAAATCTTGAAAGAAGCTTTCTGAGAAACTGCTGAGTGTTCTCTTAATTCATCTCACAGAGTTACATCTGTATTTCGTGGATCTCTTTGCTAGCCTTATTTCTGTGGAATCTGAGAACAGATATTTCGGATCCCTTTGAAGACTATAGGGCCAAAGGAAATATCCTCCGATAACAAAGAGAAAGAAGCTTTCTGAGAAACTTCTTTGTGTTCCGTGAAATCATCTCACAGAGTTACAGCTTTCCCCTCAAGAAGCCTTTCGCTAAGACAGTTCTTGTGGAATTGGCAAAGTGATATTTGGAAGCCCATAGAGGGCTATGGTGAAAAAGGAAATATCCTCAGATGAAATCTGGAAAGAAGCTTTCTGAGAAACTGCTTAGTGTTCTGTTAATTCATCTCACAGAGTTACATCTGTATTTCGTGGATCTCTTTGCTAGCCTTATTTCTGTGGAATCTGAGAACAGATATTTCGGATCCCTTTGAAGACTATAGGGCCAAAGGAAATATCCTCCGATAACAAAGAGAAAGAAGCTTTCTGAGAAACTTCTTTGTGTTCTGTGAAATCATCTCACAGAGTTACAGCTTTCCCCTTAAGAAGCCTTTCGCTAAGACACTTCTTGTGGAACTGGCAAAGTGATATTTGGAAGCCCATAGAGGGCTATGGTGAAAAAGGAAATATCCTCAGATGAAATCTGGAAAGAAGCTTTCTGAGAAACTGCTTAGTGTTCTGTTAATTCATCTCACAGAGTTACATCTGTATTTCGTGGACCTCTTTGCTAGCCTTATTTCTGTGGAATCTGAGAACAGATATTTCGTATCCCTTTGAAGACTATAGGGCCAAAAGAAATATCCTCCGATAACAAAGAGAGAGAAGCTTTCTGAGAAACTTCTTTGTGTTCTGTGAAATCATCTCACAGAGTTACAGCTTTCCCCTCAAGAAGCCTTTCGCTAAGACAGTTCTTGTGGAACTGGCAAAGTGATATTTGGAAGCCCATAGAGGGCTATGGTGAAAAAGGAAATATCCTCAGATGAAATCTGGAAAGAACCTTTCTGAGAAACTGCTTAGTGTTCTGTTAATTCATCTCACAGAGTTACATCTGTATTTCGTGGATCTCTTTGCTAGCCTTATTTCTGTGGAATCTGAGAACAGATATTTCGGATCCCTTTGAAGACTATAGGGCCAAAGGAAATGTCCTCCGATAACAAAGAGAAAGAAGCTTTCTGAGAAACTTCTTTGTGTTCTGTGAAATGATCTCACAGAGTTACAGCTTTTTCCTCAAGAAGCCTTTCGCTAAGACAGTTCTTGTGGAATTGGCAAAGTGATATTTGGAAGCCCATAGAGGGCTATGGTGAAAAAGGAAATATCCTGAGATGAAATCTGGAAAGAAGCTTTCTGAGAAACTGCTTAGTGTTCTGGTAATTCATCTCACAGAGTTACATCTCTTTTCGTGGATCTCTTTGCTAGCCTTATTTCTGTGGAATCTGAGAACAGATATTTCGGATCCCTTTGAAGACTATAGGGCCAAAGGAAATATCCTCCGATAACAAAGAGAAAGAAGCTTTCTGAGAAACTTCTTTGTGTTCTGTGAAATCATCTCACAGAGTTACAGCTTTCCCCTCAAGAAGCCTTTCACTAAGACAGTTCTGTGGAATTGGAAAAGTGATATTTGGAAGCCCTTAGAGGGCTATGGTGAAAAAGGAAATATCCTCAGATGAAATCTGATAAGAAGCTTTCTGAGAAACTGCTTAGTGTTCTGTGAATTCATCTCACAGAGTTACATGTGTATTTCGTGGATCTCTTTGCTAGACTTATTTCTGTGGATCTGAGAACAGATATTTCGGATCCCTTTGAAGACTATAGGGCCAAAGGAAATATCCTCCGATAACAAAGAGAAAGAAGCTTTCTGAGAAACTTCTTTGTGTTCTGTGAAATCATCTCAGAGAGTTACAGCTTTCCCCTCAAGAAGCCTTTCTCTAAGACAGTTCTTGTGGAATTGGCAAAGTGATATTTGGAAGCCTATAGAGGGCTATGGTGAAAAAGGAAATATCCTCAGATGAAATCTGGAAAGAAGCTATCTGAGAAACTGCTTAGTGTTCTGTTAATTCATCTCACAGAGTTACATCTGTATTTCGTGGATCTCTTTGCTAGCCTTATTTCTGTGGAATCTGAGAACAGATATTTCGGATCCCTTTGAAGACTCTAGGGCCAAAGGAAATATCCTCCGATAAAAAAGAGAAAGAAGCTTTCTGAGAAACATCTTTGTGTTCTGTGAAATCATCTCACAGAGTTACAGCTTTCCCCTCAAGAAGCCTTTCGCTAAGACAGTTCTTGTGGAATTGACAAAGTGATATTTGGAAGCCCATAGAGGGCTAAGGTGAAAAAGGAAATATCCTCAGAAGAAATCTGGAAAGAAGCTTTCTGAGAAACTGCTTAGTGTTCTGTTAATTCATCTCACAGAGTTACATCTGTATTTCGTGGACCTCTTTGCTAGCCTTATTTCTGTGGAATCTGAGAACAGATATTTTGGATCCCTTTGAAGGCTATAGGGCCAAAGGAAATATCCTCCGATAACAAAGAGAAAGAAGCTTTCTGAGAAACCTCTTTGTGTTCTGTGAAATCATCTCACAGAGTTACAGCTTTCTCCTCAAGAAGCCTTTCGCTAAGACACTGCTTGTGGAATTGGCAAAGTGATATTTGGAAGCCCATGGAGGGCTATGGTGAAAAAGGAAATATCCTCAGATGAAATCTGGAAAGAAGCTTTCTGAGAAACTGCTTAGTGTTCTGTTAATTCATCTCACAGAGTTACATCTGTATTTCGTGGATCTCTTTGCTAGCCTTATTTCTGTGGAATCTGAGAACAGATATTTCGGATCCCTTTGAAGACTATAGGGCCAAAGGAAATATCCTCCGATAACAAAGAGAAAGAAGCTTTCTGAGAAACTTCTTTGTGTTCTGTGAAATCATCTCACAGAGTTACCGCTTTCCCCTCAAGAAGCCTTTCGCTAAGACAGTACTTGTGGAACTGGCAAAGTGATATTTGGAAACCCTTAGAGGGATATGGTGAAAAAGAAAATATCCTCAGATGAAATCTGGAAAGAAGCTTTCTGAGAAACTGCTTAGTGTTCTCTTAATTCATCTCACAGAGTTACATCTGTATTTCGTGGATCTCTTTGCTAGCCTTATTTCTGTGGAATCTGAGAACAGATATTTCGGATCCCTTTGAAGACTATAGGGCCAAAGGAAATATCCTCCGATAACAAAGAGAAAGAAGCTTTCTGAGAAACTTCTTTGTGTTCCGTGAAATCATCTCACAGAGTTACAGCTTTCCCCTCAAGAAGCCTTTCGCTAAGACAGTTCTTGTGGAATTGGCAAAGTGATATTTGGAAGCTTTTAAAGGGCTATGGTGAAAAAGGAAATATCCTCAGATGAAATCTGGAAAGAAGCTATCTGAGAAACTGCTTAGTGTTCTGTGAATTCATCTCACAGAGTTACATCTGTATTTCGTGGATCTCTTTGCTAGCCTTATTTCCTTGGAATCTGATAACAGATATTTCGGATCCCTTTGAAGACTATAGGGCCAAAGGAAATATCCTCCGATAACAAAGAGGAAGAAGCTTTCTGAGAAACTTCTTTGTGTTCTGTGAAATCATCTCACAGAGTTACAGCTTTCCCCTCAAGAAGCCTTTCGCTAAGACAGTTCTTGTGGAATTGGCAAAGTGATATTTGGAAGCCCTTAGAGGGCTATGGTGAAAAAGGAAATATCCTCAGATGAAATCTGGAAAGAAGCTTTCTGAGAAACTGCTTAGTGTTCTGTTAATTCATCTCACAGAGTTACATCTGTATTTCGTGGATCTCTTTGCTAGCCTTATTTCTGTGGAATCTGAGAACAGATATTTCGGATCCCTTTGAAGGCTATAGGGCCAAAGGAAATATCCTCCGATAACAAAGAGAAAGAAGCTTTCTGAGAAATTTCTTTGTGTTCTGTGAAATCATCTCACAGAGTTACAGCTTTCCCCTCAAGAAGCCTTTCGCTAAGACACTTCTTGTGGAATTGACAAAGTGATATTTGGAAGCCCATAGAGGGCTATGGTGAAAAAGGAAATATCCTCAGATGAAATCTGGAAAGAAGCTTTCTGAGAAACTGCTTAGTGTTCTGTTAATTCATCTCACAGAGTTACATCTGTATTTCGTGGATCTCTTTGCTAGCCTTATTTCTGTGGAATCTGAGAACAGATATTTCGGATCCCTTTGAAGACTATAGGGCCAAAGGAAATATCCTCCGATAACAAAGAGAAAGAAGCTTTCTGAGAAACTTCTTTGTGTTCTGTGAAATCATCTCACAGAGTTACAGCTTTCCCCTCAAGAAGCCTTTCGCTAAGACAGTTCTTGTGGAACTGGCAAAGTGATATTTGGAAGCCCATAGAGGGCTATGGTGAAAAAGGAAATATCCTCAGATGAAATCTGGAAAGAAGCTTTCTGAGAAACTGCTTAGTGTTCTGTTAATTCATCTCACAGAGTTACATCTGTATTTCGTGGACCTCTTTGCTAGCCTTATTTCTGTGGAATCTGAGAACAGATATTTCGTATCCCTTTGAAGACTATAGGGCCAAAAGAAATATCCTCCGATAACAAAGAGAGAGAAGCTTTCTGAGAAACTTCTTTGTGTTCTGTGAAATCATCTCACAGAGTTACAGCTTTCCCCTCAAGAAGCCTTTCGCTAAGACAGTTCTTGTGGAACTGGCAAAGTGATATTTGGAAGCCCATAGAGGGCTATGGTGAAAAAGGAAATATCCTCAGATGAAATCTGGAAAGAACCTTTCTGAGAAACTGCTTAGTGTTCTGTTAATTCATCTCACAGAGTTACATCTGTATTTCGTGGATCTCTTTGCTAGCCTTATTTCTGTGGAATCTGAGAACAGATATTTCGGATCCCTTTGAAGACTATAGGGCCAAAGGAAATGTCCTCCGATAACAAAGAGAAAGAAGCTTTCTGAGAAACTTCTTTGTGTTCTGTGAAATCATCTCACAGAGTTACAGCTTTTTCCTCAAGAAGCCTTTCGCTAAGACAGTTCTTGTGGAATTGGCAAAGTGATATTTGGAAGCCCATAGAGGGCTATGGTGAAAAAGGAAATATACTGAGATGAAATCTGGAAAGAAGCTTTCTGAGAAACTGCTTAGTGTTCTGGTAATTCATCTCACAGAGTTACATCTCTTTTCGTGGATCTCTTTGCTAGCCTTATTTCTGTGGAATCTGAGAACAGATATTTCGGATCCCTTTGAAGACTATAGGGCCAAAGGAAATATCCTGCGATAAAAAAGAGAAAGAAGCTTTCTGAGAAACTTCTTTGTGTTCTGTGAAATCATCTCACAGAGTTACAGCTTTCCCCTCAAGAAGCCTTTCACTAAGACAGTTCTGTGGAATTGGAAAAGTGATATTTGGAAGCCCTTAGAGGGCTATGGTGAAAAAGGAAATATCCTCAGATGAAATCTGATAAGAAGCTTTCTGAGAAACTGCTTAGTGTTCTGTGAATTCATCTCACAGAGTTACATGTGTATTTCGTGGATCTCTTTGCTAGACTTATTTCTGTGGATCTGAGAACAGATATTTCGGATCCCTTTGAAGACTATAGGGCCAAAGGAAATATCCTCCGATAACAAAGAGAAAGAAGCTTTCTGAGAAACTTCTTTGTGTTCTGTGAAATCATCTCAGAGAGTTACAGCTTTCCCCTCAAGAAGCCTTTCTCTAAGACAGTTCTTGTGGAATTGGCAAAGTGATATTTGGAAGCCTATAGAGGGCTATGGTGAAAAAGGAAATATCCTCAGATGAAATCTGGAAAGAAGCTATCTGAGAAACTGCTTAGTGTTCTGTTAATTCATCTCACAGAGTTACATCTGTATTTCGTGGATCTCTTTGCTAGCCTTATTTCTGTGGAATCTGAGAACCGATATTTCGGATCCCTTTGAAGACTCTAGGGCCAAAGGAAATATCCTCCGATAAAAAAGAGAAAGAAGCTTTCTGAGAAACATCTTTGTGTTCTGTGAAATCATCTCACAGAGTTACAGCTTTCCCCTCAAGAAGCCTTTCGCTAAGACAGTTCTTGTGGAATTGACAAAGTGATATTTGGAAGCCCATAGAGGGCTAAGGTGAAAAAGGAAATATCCTCAGAAGAAATCTGGAAAGAAGCTTTCTGAGAAACTGCTTAGTGTTCTGTTAATTCATCTCACAGAGTTACATCTGTATTTCGTGGACCTCTTTGCTAGCCTTATTTCTGTGGAATCTGAGAACAGATATTTTGGATCCCTTTGAAGGCTATAGGGCCAAAGGAAATATCCTCCGATAACAAAGAGAAAGAAGCTTTCTGAGAAACCTCTTTGTGTTCTGTGAAATCATCTCACAGAGTTACAGCTTTCTCCTCAAGAAGCCTTTCGCTAAGACACTGCTTGTGGAATTGGCAAAGTGATATTTGGAAGCCCATGGAGGGCTATGGTGAAAAAGGAAATATCCTCAGATGAAATCTGGAAAGAAGCTTTCTGAGAAACTGCTTAGTGTTCTGTTAATTCATCTCACAGAGTTACATCTGTATTTCGTGGATCTCTTTGCTAGCCTTATTTCTGTGGAATCTGAGAACAGATATTTCGGATCCCTTTGAAGACTATAGGGCCAAAGGAAATATCCTCCGATAACAAAGAGAAAGAAGCTTTCTGAGAAACTTCTTTGTGTTCTGTGAAATCATCTCACAGAGTTACCGCTTTCCCCTCAAGAAGCCTTTCGCTAAGACAGTACTTGTGGAACTGGCAAAGTGATATTTGGAAACCCTTAGAGGGCTATGGTGAAAAAGAAAATATCCTCAGATGAAATCTTGAAAGAAGCTTTCTGAGAAACTGCTGAGTGTTCTCTTAATTCATCTCACAGAGTTACATCTGTATTTCGTGGATCTCTTTGCTAGCCTTATTTCTGTGGAATCTGAGAACAGATATTTCGGATCCCTTTGAAGACTATAGGGCCAAAGGAAATATCCTCCGATAACAAAGAGAAAGAAGCTTTCTGAGAAACTTCTTTGTGTTCCGTGAAATCATCTCACAGAGTTACAGCTTTCCCCTCAAGAAGCCTTTCGCTAAGACAGTTCTTGTGGAATTGGCAAAGTGATATTTGGAAGCCCATAGAGGGCTATGGTGAAAAAGGAAATATCCTCAGATGAAATCTGGAAAGAAGCTTTCTGAGAAACTGCTTAGTGTTCTGTTAATTCATCTCACAGAGTTACATCTGTATTTCGTGGATCTCTTTGCTAGCCTTATTTCCTTGGAATCTGATAACAGATATTTCGGATCCCTTTGAAGACTATAGGGCCAAAGGAAATATCCTCCGATAACAAAGAGGAAGAAGCTTTCTGAGAATCTTCTTTGTGTTCTGTGAAATCATCTCACAGAGTTACAGCTTTCCCCTCAAGAAGCCTTTCGCTAAGACACTTCTTGTGGAATTGACAAAGTGATATTTGGAAGCCCATAGAGGGCTATGGTTAAAAAAGGAAATATCCTCAGATGAAATCTGGAAAGAAGCTTTCTGAGAAACTGCTTAGTGTTCTGTTAATTCATCTCACAGAGTTACATCTGTATTTCGTGGACCTCTTTGCTAGCCTTATTTCTGTGGAATCTGAGAACAGATATTTCGTATCCCTTTGAAGACTATAGGGCCAAAGGAAATATCCTCCGATAACAAAGAGAAAGAAGCTTTCTGAGAAACTTCTTTGTGTTCTGTGAAATCATCTCACAGAGTTACAGCTTTCCCCTCAAGAAGCCTTTCGCTAAGTCAGTTCTTGTGGAATTGGCAAAGTGATATTTGGAAGCCCATAGAGGGCTATGGTGAAAAAGGAAATATCCTGAGATGAAATCTGGAAAGAAGCTTTCTGAGAAACTGCTTAGTGTTCTGTTAATTCATCTCACAGAGTTACATGTGTATTTCGTGGGTCTCTTTGCTAGACTTATTTCTGTGGAATCTGAGAACAGACATTTCGGATTCCTTTGAAGACTATAGGGCCAAAGGAAATATCCTCCGATAACAAAGAGAAAGAAGCTTTCTGAGAAACTTCTTTGTGTTCTGTGAAATCATCTCACAGAGTTACAGCTTTCCCCTCAAGAAGCCTTTCGCTAAGACAGTTCTTGTGGAATTGGCAAAGTGATATTTGGAAGCCTATACAGGGCTATGGTGAAAAAGGAAATATCCTCAGATGAAATCTGGGAAGAAGCTTTCTGAGAAACTGCTTAGTGTTCTGTTAATTCATCTCACAGAGTTACATCTGTATTTCGTGGATCTCTTTGCTAGCCTTATTTCTGTGGAATCTGAGAACAGATATTTCGGATCCCTTTGATGGCTATAGGGCCAAAGGAAATATCCTCCGATAACAAAGAGAAAGAAGCTTTCTGAGAAACTTCTTTGTGTTCTGTGAAATCATCTCACAGAGTTACAGCTTTCCCCTCAAGAAGCCTTTCGCTAAGACACTTCTTGTGGAATTGACAAAGTGATATTTGGAAGCCCATAGAGGGCTAAGGTTAAAAAAGGAAATATCCTCAGATGAAATCTGGAAAGAAGCTTTCTGAGAAACTGCTTAGTGTTCTGTTAATTCATCTCACAGAGTTACATCTGTATTTCGTGGACCTCTTTGCTAGCCTTATTTCTGTGGAATCTGAGAACAGATATTTCGTATCCCTTTGAAGACTATAGGGCCAAAGGAAATATCCTCCGATAACAAAGAGAAAGAAGCTTTCTGAGAAACTTCTTTGTGTTCTGTGAAATCATCTCACAGAGTTACAGCTTTCCCCTCAAGAAGCCTTTCGCTAAGTCAGTTCTTGTGGAATTGGCAAAGTGATATTTGGAAGCCCATAGAGGGCTATGGTGAAAAAGGAAATATCCTGAGATGAAATCTGGAAAGAAGCTTTCTGAGAAACTGCTTAGTGTTCTGTTAATTCATCTGACAGAGTTACATGTGTATTTCGTGGGTCTCTTTGCTAGACTTATTTCTGTGGAATCTGAGAACAGACATTTCGGATTCCTTTGAAGACTATAGGGCCAAAGGAAATATCCTCCGATAACAAAGAGAAAGAAGCTTTCTGAGAAACTTCTTTGTGTTCTGTGAAATCATCTCACAGAGTTACAGCTTTCCCCTCAAGAAGCCTTTCGCTAAGACAGTTCTTGTGGAATTGGCAAAGTGATATTTGGAAGCCTATACAGGGCTATGGTGAAAAAGGAAATATCCTCAGATGAAATCTGGGAAGAAGCTTTCTGAGAAACTGCTTAGTGTTCTGTTAATTCATCTCACAGAGTTACTTCTGTATTTCGTGGATCTCTTTGCTAGCTTTATTTCTGTGGAATCTGAGAACAGATATTTCGGATCCCTTTGAAGACTATAGGGCCAAAGAAAATATCCTCCGATAACAAAGAGAAAGAAGCTTTATGAGAAACTTCTTTGTGTTCTGTGAAATCATCTCACAGAGTTACAGCTTTCCCCTCAAGAAGCCTTTCGCTAAGACACTTCTTGTGGAATTGGCAAAGTGATATTTGGAAGCCCATAGAGGGCTATGGTGAAAAAGGAAATATCCTCAGATGAAATCTGGAAAGAAGCTTTCTGAGAAACTGCTTAGTGTTCTGTTAATTCATCTCACAGAGTTACATGTGTATTTCGTGGATCTCTATGCTAGCCTTATTTCTGTGGAATCTGAGAACAGATATTTCGGATCCCTTTGAAGACTATAGGGCCAAAAGAAATATCCTCCGATAACAAAGAGAGAGAAGCTTTCTGAGAAACTTCTTTGTGTTCTGTGAAATCATCTCACAGAGTTACAGCTTTCCCCTCAAGAAGCCTTTCGCTAAGACAGTTCTTGTGGAATTGGCAAAGTGATATTTGGAAGCCCATAGAGGGCTATGGTGAAAAAGGAAATATCCTGAGATGAAATCTGGAAAGAAGCTTTCTGAGAAACTGCTTAGTGTTCTGTTAATTCATCTCACAGAGTTACATCTGTATTTCGTGGATCTCTTTGCTAGCCTTATTTCTGTGGAATCTGAGAACAGATATTTCGGATCCCTTTGAAGACTATAGGGCCAAAGGAAATGTCCTCCGATAACAAAGAGAAAGAAGCTTTCTGAGAAACTTCTTTGTGTTCTGTGAAATCATCTCACAGAGTTACAGCTTTCCCCTCAAGAAGCCTTTCGCTAAGACAGTTCTTGTGGAATTGGCAAAGTGATATTTGGAAGCCCATAGAGGGCTACGGTGAAAAAGGAAATATCCTCAGATGAAATCTGGAAAGAAGCTTTCTGAGAAACTGCTTAGTGTTCTGTTAATTCATCTCACAGAGTTACATCTGTATTTCGTGGATCTCTTTGCTAGCCTTATTTCTGTGGAATCTGAGAACAGATATTTCGTATCCCTTTGAAGACTATAGGGCCAAAGGAAATATCCTCCGATAACAAAGAGAAAGAAGCTTTCTGAGAAACTTCTTTGTGTTCTGTGAAATCATCTCACAGAGTTACAGCTTTCCCCTCAAGAAGCCTTTCGCTAAGACAGTTCTTGTGGAATTGGCAAAGTGATATTTGGAAGCCCATAGAGGGCTATGGTGAAAAAGGAAATATCCTCAGATGAAATCTGGAAAGAAGCTTTCTGAGAAACTGCTTGGTGTTCTGTTAATTCATCTCACAGAGTTACATCTGTATTTCGTGGATCTCTATGCTAGCCTTATTTCTGTGGAATCTGAGAACAGATATTTCGGATCCCTTTGAAGACTATAGGGCCAAAAGAAATATCCTCCGATAACAAGGAGAGAGAAGCTTTCTGAGAAACTTCTTTGTGTTCTGTGAAATCATCTCACAGAGTTACAGCTTTCCCCTCAAGAAGTCTTTCGCTAAGACAGTTCTTGTGGAATTGGCAAAGTGATATTTGGAAGCCCATAGAGGGCTATGGTGAAAAAGGAAATATCCTCAGATGAAATCTGGAAAGAAGCTTTCTGAGAAACTGCTTAGTGTTCTGTTAATTCATCTCACAGAGTTACATCTGTATTTCGTGGATCTCTTTGCTAGCCTTATTTCTGTGGAATCTGAGAACAGATATTTCGGATCCCTTTGAAGACTATAGGGCCAAAGGAAATGTCCTCCGATAACAAAGAGAAAGAAGCTTTCTGAGAAACTTCTTTGTGTTCTGTGAAATCATCTCACAGAGTTACAGCTTTCCCCTCAAGAAGCCTTTCGCTAAGACACTTCTTGTGGAATTGACAAAGTGATATTTGGAAGCCCATAGAGGGCTATGGTGAAAAAGGAAATATCCTCAGATGAAATCTGGAAAGAAGCTTTCTGAGAAACTGCTTAGTGTTCTGTTAATTCATCTCACAGAGTTACTTCTGTATTTCGTGGATCTCTTTGCTAGCCTTATTTCTGTGGAATCTGAGAACAGATATTTCGGATCCCTTTGACGACTATAGGGCCAAAGGAAATATCCTCCGAAAACAAAGAGGAAGAAGCTTTCTGAGAAACTTCTTTGTGTTCTGTGAAATCATCTCACAGAGTTACAGCTTTCCCTTCAAGAAGCCTTTCGCTAACACAGTTCTTGTGGAATTGGCAAAGTGATATTTGGAAGCCCATAGAGGGCTCTGGTGAAAAAGGAAATATCCTCAGATGAAATCTGGAAAGAACCTTTCTGAGAAACTGCTTAGTGTTCTGTTAATTCATCTCACAGAGTTACATCTGTATTTCGTGGATCTCTTTGCTAGCCTTATTTCTGTGGAATCTGAGAACAGATATTTCGCATCCCTTTGAAGACTATAGGGCCAAAGGAAATGTCCTCCGATAACAAAGAGAAAGAAGCTTTCTGAGAAACTTCTTTGTGTTCTGTGAAATCATCTCACAGAGTTACAGCTTTTTCTTCAAGAAGCCTTTCGCTAAGACAGTTCTTGTGGAATTGGCAAAGTGATATTTGGAAGCCCATAGAGGGCTATGGTGAAAAAGGAAATATCCTGAGATGAAATCTGGAAAGAAGCTTTCTGAGAAACTGCTTAGTGTTCTGTGAATTCATCTCACAGAGTTACATGTGTATTTCGTGGATCTCTTTGCTAGCCTTATTTCTGTGGAATCTGAGAACAGACATTTCGGATCCCCTTGAAGACTATAGGGCCAAAGGAAATATCCTCCGATAACAAAGAGAAAGAAGCTTTCTGAGAAACTTCTTTGTGTTCTGTGAAATCATCTCACAGAGTTACAGCTTTCCCCTCAAGAAGCCTTTCGCTAAGACAGTTCTTGTGGAATTGGCAAAGTGATATTTGGAAGCCCATAGAGGGCTATGGTGAAAAAGGAAATATCCTCAGATGAAATCTGGAAAGAAGCTTTCTGAGAAACTGCTTAGTGTTCTGTTAATTCATCTCACAGAGTTACATCTGTATTTCGTGGATCTCTTTGCTAGCCTTATTTCCTTGGAATCTGATAACAGATATTTCGGATCCCTTTGAAGACTATAGGGCCAAAGGAAATATCCTCCGATAACAAAGAGGAAGAAGCTTTCTGAGAAACTTCTTTGTGTTCTGTGAAATCATCTCACAGAGTTACAGCTTTCCCCTCAAGAAGCCTTTCGCTAAGACAGTTCTTGTGGAATTGGCAAAGTGATATTTGGAAGCCCATAGAGGGCTATGGTGAAAAAGGAAATATCCTCAGATGAAATCTGGAAAGAAGCTTTCTGAGAAACTGCTTAGTGTTCTGTTAATTCATCTCACAGAGTTACATCTGTATTTCGTGGATCTCTTTGCTAGCCTTATTTCTGTGGAATCTGAGAACAGATATTTCGGATCCCTTTGAAGACTATAGGGCCAAAGGAAATATCCTTCGATAAAAAAGAGAAAGAAGCTTTCTGAGAAACTTCTTTGTGTTCTGTGAAATCATCTCACAGAGTTACAGCTTTCCCCTCAAGAAGCCTTTCGCTAAGACACTTCTTGTGGAATTGACAAAGTGATATTTGGAAGCCCATAGAGGGCTATGGTTAAAAAAGGAAATATCCTCAGATGAAATCTGGAAAGAAGCTTTCTGAGAAACTGCTTAGTGTTCTGTTAATTCATCTCACAGAGTTACATCTGTATTTCGTGGACCTCTTTGCTAGCCTTATTTCTGTGGAATCTGAGAACAGATATTTCGTATCCCTTTGAAGACTATAGGGCCAAAGGAAATATCCTCCGATAACAAAGAGAAAGAAGCTTTCTGAGAAACTTCTTTGTGTTCTGTGAAATCATCTCACAGAGTTACAGCTTTCCCCTCAAGAAGCCTTTCGCCAAGACAGTTCTTGTGGAATTGGCAAAGTGATATTTGGAAGCCCATAGAGGGCTATGGTGAAAAAGGAAATATCCTGAGATGAAATCTGGAAAGAAGCTTTCTGAGAAACTGCTTAGTGTTCTGTTAATTCATCTCACAGAGTTACATGTGTATTTCGTGGGTCTCTTTGCTAGACTTATTTCTGTGGAATCTGAGAACAGATATTTCGGATCCCTTTGAAGACTATAGGGCCAAAGGAAATATCCTCCGATAACAAAGAGAAAGAAGCTTTCTGAGAAACTTCTTTGTGTTCTTTGAAATCATCTCACAGAGTTACAGCTTTCCCCTCAAGAAGCCTTTCGCTAAGACAGTTCTTGTGGAATTGGCAAAGTGATATTTGGAAGCCCTTAGAGGGCTATGGTGAAAAAGGAAATATCCTCAGATGAAATCTGGAAAGAAGCTTTCTGAGAAACTGCTTAGTGTTCTGTTAATTCATCTCACAGAGTTACATGTGTATTTCGTGGGTCTCTTTGCTAGACTTATTTCTGTGGAATCTGAGAACAGATATTTCGGATCCCTTTGAAGACTATAGGGCCAAAGGAAATATCCTCCGATAACAAAGAGAAAGAAGCTTTCTGAGAAACTTCTTTGTGTTCTGTGAAATCATCTCACAGAGTTACAGCTTTCCCCTCAAGAAGCCTTTCGCTAAGACAGTTCTTGTGGAATTGGCAAAGTGATATTTGGAAGCCCATAGAGGGCTATGGTGAAAAAGGAAATATCCTCAGATGAAATCTGGAAAGAAGCTTTCTGAGAAACTGCTTAGTGTTCTGTTAATTCATCTCACAGAGTTACATCTGTATTTCGTGGATCTCTTTGCTAGCCTTATTTCTGTGGAATCTGAGAACAGATATTTCGGATCCCTTTGAAGACTATAGGGCCAAAGGAAATGTCCTTCGATAACAAAGAGAAAGAAGCTTTCTGAGAAACTTCTTTGTGTTCTGTGAAATCATCTCACAGAGTTACAGCTTTTTCCTCAAGAAGCCTTTCGCTAAGACAGTTCTTGTGGAATTGGCAAAGTGATATTTGGAAGCCCATAGAGGGCTATGGTGAAAAAGGAAATATCCTCAGATGAAATCTGGAAAGAAGCTTTCTGAGAAACTGCTTAGTGTTCTGTTAATTCATCTCACAGAGTTACATCTGTATTTCGTGGATCTCTTTGCTAGCCTTATTTCTGTGGAATCTGAGAACAGATATTTCGGATCCCTTTGAAGACTATAGGGCCAAAGGAAATATCCTCCGATAACAAAGAGAAAGAAGCTTTCTGAGAAACTTCTTTGTGTTCTGTGAAATCATCTCACAGAGTTACAGCTTTCCCCTCAAGAAGCCTTTCGCTAAGACAGTACTTGTGGAATTGGCAAAGTGATATTTGGAAGCCCATAGAGGGCTATGGTGAAAAAGGAAATATCCTGAGATGAAATCTGGAAAGAAGCTTTCTGAGAAACTGCTTAGTGTTCTGTGAATTCATCTCACAGAGTTACATCTCTTTTCGTGGATCTCCTTGCTAGCCTTATTTCTGTGGAATCTGAGAACAGATATTTCGGATCCCTTTGAAGACTATAGGGCCAAAGGAAATATCCTCCGATAACAAAGAGAAAGAAGCTTTCTGAGAAACTTCTTTGTGTTCTGTGAAATCATCTCACAGAGTTACAGCTTTCCCCTCAAGAAGCCTTTCGCTAAGACAGTTCTGTGGAATTGGAAAAGTGATATTTGGAAGCCCTTAGAGGGCTATGGTGAAAAAGGAAATATCCTCAGATGAAATCTGATAAGAAGCTTTCTGAGAAACTGCTTAGTGTTCTGTGAATTCATCTCACAGAGTTACATCGGTATTTCGTGGATCTCTTTGCTAGCCTTATTTCTGTGGAATCTGAGAACAGATATTTCGGATCCCCTTGAAGAGTATAGGGCCAAAGGAAATATCCTCCGATAACAAAGAGAAAGAAGCTTTCTGAGAAACTTCTTTGTGTTCTGTGAAATCATCTCACAGAGTTACAGCTTTCCCCTCAAGAAGCCTTTCGCTAAGACAGTTCTTGTGGAATTGGCAAAGTGATATTTGGAAGCCCATAGCGGGCTATGGTGAAAAAGGAAATATCCTCAGATGAAATCTGGAAAGAAGCTTTCTGAGAAACTGCTTAGTGTTCTGTTAATTCATCTCACAGAGTTACATCTGTATTTCGTGGATCTCTTTGCTAGCCTTATTTCTGTGGAATCTGAGAACAGATATTTCGGATCCCTTTGAAGACTATAGGGCCAAAGGAAATATCCTCCGATAACAAAGAGAAAGAAGCTTTCTGAGAAACTTCTTTGTGTTCTGTGAAATCATCTCACAGAGTTACAGCTTTCCCCTCAAGAAGCCTTTCGCTAAGACAGTTCTTGTGGAATTGGCAAAGTGATATTTGGAAGCCCATAGCGGGCTATGGTGAAAAAGGAAATATCCTCAGATGAAATCTGGAAAGAAGCTTTCTGAGAAACTGCTTAGTGTTCTGTTAATTCATCTCACAGAGTTACATCTGTATTTCGTGGATCTCTATGCTAGCCTTATTTCTGTGGAATCTGAGAACAGATATTTCGGATCCCTTTGAAGACTATAGGGCCAAAAGAAATATCCTCCGATAACAAGGAGAGAGAAGCTTTCTGAGAAACTTCTTTGTGTTCTGTGAAATCATCTCACAGAGTTACAGCTTTCTCCTCAAGAAGCCTTTCGCTAAGACAGTTCTTGTGGAATTGGCAAAGTGATATTTGGAAGCCCATAGAGGGCTATGGTGAAAAAGGAAATATCCTCAGATGAAATCTGGAAAGAAGCTTTCTGAGAAACTGCTTAGTGTTCTGTTAATTCATCTCACAGAGTTACATCTGTATTTCGTGGATCTCTTTGCTAGCCTTATTTCTGTGGAATCTGAGAACAGATATTTCGGATCCCTTTGAAGACTATAGGGCCAAAGGAAATGTCCTCCGATAACAAAGAGAAAGAAGCTTTCTGAGAAATTTCTTTGTGTTCTGTGAAATCATCTCACAGAGTTACAGCTTTCCCCTCAAGAAGCCTTTCGCTAAGACAGTTCTTGTGGAATTGGCAAAGTGATATTTGGAAGCCTATAGAGGGCTATGGTGAAAAAGGAAATATCCTCAGATGAAATCTGGGAAGAAGCTTTCTGAGAAACTGCTTAGTGTTCTCTTAATTCATCTCACAGAGTTACTTCTGTATTTCGTGGATCTCTTTGCTAGCCTTATTTCTGTGGAATCTGAGAACAGATATTTCGGATCCCTTTGAAGACTATAGGGACAAAGGAAATGTCCTCCGATAACAAAGAGAAAGAAGCTTTCTGAGAAACTTCTTTGTGTTCTGTGAAATCATCTCACAGAGTTACAGCTTTTTCCTCAAGAAGCCTTTCGCTAAGACAGTTCTTGTGGAATTGGCAAAGTGATATTTGGAAGCCCATAGAGGGCTATGGTGAAAAAGGAAATATCCTCAGATGAAATCTGGAAAGAAGCTTTCTGAGAAACTGCTTAGTGTTCTGTTAATTCATCTCACAGAGTTACATCTGTATTTCGTGGATCTCTTTGCTAGCCTTATTTCTGTGGAATCTGAGAACAGATATTTCGGATCCCTTTGAAGACTATAGGGCCAAAGGAAATATCCTCCGATAACAAAGAGAAAGAAGCTTTCTGAGAAACTTCTTTGTGTTCTGTGAAATCATCTCACAGAGTTACAGCTTTCCTCTCAAGAAGCCTTTCGCTAAAACAGTACTTGTGGAATTGGCAAAGTGATATTTGGAAGCCCATAGAGGGCTACGGTGAAAAAGGAAATATCCTGAGATGAAATCTGGAAAGAAGCTTTCTGAGAAACTGCTTAGTGTTCTGTGAATTCATCTCACAGAGTTACATCTCTTTTCGTGGATCTCTTTGCTAGCCTTATTTCTGTGGAATCTGAGAACAGATATTTCGGATCCCTTTGAAGACTATAGGGCCAAAGGAAATATCCTCCGATAACAAAGAGAAAGAAGCTTTCTGAGAAACTTCTTTGTGTTCTGTGAAATCATCTCACAGAGTTACAGCTTTCCCCTCAAGAAGCCTTTCGCTAAGACAGTTCTGTGGAATTGGAAAAGTGATATTTGGAAGCCCTTAGAGGGCTATGGTGAAAAAGGAAATATCCTCAGATGAAATCTGATAAGAAGCTTTCTGAGAAACTGCTTAGTGTTCTGTGAATTCATCTCACAGAGTTACATGTGTATTTCGTGGATCTCTTTGCTAGCCTTATTTCTGTGGAATCTGAGAACAGATATTTCGGATCCCCTTGAAGACTATAGGGCCAAAGGAAATATCCTCCGATAACAAAGAGAAAGAAGCTTTCTGAGAAACTTCTTTGTGTTCTGTGAAATCATCTCACAGAGTTACAGCTTTCCCCTCAAGAAGCCTTTCGCTAAGACAGTTCTTGTGGAATTGGCAAAGTGATATTTGGAAGCCCATAGAGGGCTATGGTGAAAAAGGAAATATCCTCAGATGAAATCTGGAAAGAAGCTTTCTGAGAAACTGCTTAGTGTTCTGTTAATTCATCTCACAGAGTTACATCTGTATTTCGTGGATCTCTTTGCTAGCCTTATTTCTGTGGAATCTGAGAACAGATATTTCGGATCCCTTTGAAGACTATAGGGACAAAGGAAATGTCCTCCGATAACAAAGAGAAAGAAGCTTTCTGAGAAACTTCTTTGTGTTCTGTGAAATCATCTCACAGAGTTACAGCTTTTTCCTCAAGAAGCCTTTCGCTAAGACCGTTCTTGTGGAATTGGCAAAGTGATATTTGGAAGCCCATAGAGGGCTATGGTGAAAAAGGAAATATCCTCAGATGAAATCTGGAAAGAAGCTTTCTGAGAAACTGCTTAGTGTTCTGTTAATTCACCTCACAGAGTTACATCTGTATTTCGTGGATCTCTTTGCTAGCGTTATTTCTGTGGAATCTGAGAACAGATATTTCGGATCCCTTTGAAGACTATAGGGCCAAAGGAAATATCCTCCGATAACAAAGAGAAAGAAGCTTTCTGAGAAACTTCTTTGTGTTCTGTGAAATCATCTCACAGAGTTACAGCTTTCCCCTCAAGAAGCCTTTCGCTAAGACAGTACTTGTGGAATTGGCAAAGTGATATTTGGAAGCCCATAGAGGGCTATGGTGAAAAAGGAAATATCCTCAGATGAAATCTGGAAAGAAGCTTTCTGAGAAACTGCTTAGTGTTCTGTGAATTCATCTCACAGAGTTACATCTCTTTTCGTGGATCTCTTTGCTAGCCTTATTTCTGTGAAATCTGAGAACAGATATTTCGGATCCCTTTGAAGACTATAGGGCCAAAGGAAATATCCTCCGACAACAAAGAGAAAGAAGCTTTCTGAGAAACTTCTTTGTGTTCTGTGAAATCATCTCAGAGAGTTACAGCTTTCCCCTCAAGAAGCCTTTCGCTAAGACAGTTCTGTGGAATTGGAAAAGTGATATTTGGAAGCCCTTAGAGGGCTATGGTGAAAAAGGAAATATCCTCAGATGAAATCTGATAAGAAGCTTTCTGAGAAACTGCTTAGTGTTCTGTGAATTCATCTCATAGAGTTACATCTGTATTTCGTGGATCTCTTTGCTAGCCTTATTTCTGTGGAATCTGACAACAGATATTTCGGATCCCCTTGGAGACTATAGGGCCAAAGGAAATATCCTCCGATAACAAAGAGAAAGAAGCTTTCTGAGAAACTTCTTTGTGTTCTGTGAAATCATCTCACAGAGTTACAGCTTTCCCCTCAAGAAGCCTTTCGCTAAGACAGTTCTTGTGGAATTGGCAAAGTGATATTTGGAAGCCCATAGAGGGCTATGGTGAAAAAGGAAATATCCTCAGATGAAATCTGGAAAGAAGCTTTCTGAGAAACTGCTTAGTGTTCTGTTAATTCATCTCAAAGAATTACATCTGTATTTCGTGGATCTCTTTGCTAGCCTTATTTCTGTGGAATCTGAGAACAGATATTTCGGATCCCTTTGAAGACTATAGGGCCAAAGGAAATATCCTCCGATAACAAAGAGAAAGAAGCCTTCTGAGGAATTTCTTTGTGTTCCGTGAAATCATCTCACAGAGTTACAGCTTTCCCCTCAAGAAGCCTTTCGCTAAGGCAGTTCTTGTGGAATTGGCAAAGTGATATTTGGAAGCCCGTAGAGGGCTATGGTGAAAAAGGAAATATCCTCAGATGAAATCTGGAAAGAAGCTTTCTGAGAAACTGCTTAGTGATCTGTTAATTCATCTCACAGTGTTACATCTGTATTTCGTGGATCTTTTGTTAGGCCTATTTCTGTGGAATCTGAGAACAGATATTTCGGATCCCTTTGAAGACTATAGGACCAAAGGAAATATCCTCTGATAACAAAGAGAAAGAAGCTTTCTGAGAAACTTCTTTGTGTTCTGTGAAATCATCTCACAGAGTTACAGCTTTCCCCTCAAGAAGCCTTTCGCTAAGACAGTTCTTGTGGAATTGGCAAAGTGATATTTGGAAGCCCATAGAGGGCTATGGTGAAAAAGGAAATATCCTCAGATGAAATCTGGAAAGAAGCTTTCTGAGAAACTGCTTAGTGTTCTGTTAATTCACCTCAAAGAGTTACATGTGTATTTCGTGGATCTCTTTGCTAGCCTTATTTCTGTGGAATCTGAGAACAGGTATTTCGGATCCCTTTGAAGACTATAGGGCCAAAGGAAATATCCTCCGATAACAAAGAGAAAGAAGCTCTCTGAGGAACTTCTTTGTGTTCTGTGAAATCATCACACAGAGTTACAGCTTTCCCCTCAAGAAGCCTTTCGCTAAGACAGTTCTTGTGGAATTGGCAAAGTGATATTTGGAAGCCCATAGAGGGCTATGGTGAAAAAGGAAATATCCTCAGATGAAATCTGGAAAGAAGCTTTCGGAGAAACTGCTTAGTGTTCTGTGAATTCATCTCACAGAGTTACATCTGTATTTCGTGGATCTCTTTGCTAGCCTTATTTCTGTGGAATCTGAGAACAGATATTTCGGATCCCTTTGAAGACTATAGGGCCAAAGGAAATATCCTCCGATAACAAAGAGAAAGAAGCTTTCTGAGAAACTTCTTTGTGTTCTGTGAAATCATCTCACAGAGTTACAGCTTTCCCCTCAAGAAGCCTTTCGCTAAGACAGTTCTTGTGGAATTGGCAAAGTGATATTTGGAAGCCCATAGAGGGCTATGGTGAAAAAGGAAATATCCTCAGATGAAATCTGGAAAGAAGCTTTCTGAGAAACTGCTTAGTGTTCTGTGAATTCATCTCACAGAGTTACATCTGTATTTCGTGGATCTCTATGCTAGTCTTATTTCTGTGGAATCTGAGAACAGATATTTCGGATCCCTTTGAAGACTATAGGGCCAAAGGAAATATCCTCCGATAACAAAGAGAAAGAAGCTTTCTGAGAAACTTCTTTGTGTTCTCTGAAATCATCTCACAGAGTTACAGCTTTCCCCTCAAGAAGCCTTTCGCTAAGACAGTTCTTGTGGAATTGGCAAAGTGATATTTGGAAGCCCATAGAGGGCTATGGTGAAAAAGGAAATATCCTCAGATGAAATCTGGAAAGAAGCTTTCTGAGAAACTGCTTAGTGTTCTGTTAATTCATCTCTCAGAGTTACATCTGTATTTCGTGGATCTCTTTGCTAGCCTTATTTCTGTGGAATCTGAGAACAGATATTTCGGATACCTTTGAAGACTATAGGGCCAAAGGAAATATCCTCCGGTAACAAAGAGAAAGAAGCTTTCTGAGAAACTTCTTTGTGTTCTGTGAAATCATCTCACAGAGTTACAGCTTTCCCCTCAAGAAGCCTTTCGCTAAGACAGTTCTTGTGGAATTGGCAAAGTGATATTTGGAAGCCCATAGAGGGCTATGGTGAAAAAGGAAATATCCTCAGATGAAATCGGGAAAGAAGCTTTCTGAGAAACTGCTTAGTGTTCTGTTAATTCATCTCACAGAGTTACATCTGTATTTCGTGGATCTCCTTGCTAGCCTTATTTCTGTGGAATCTGACAACAGATATTTCGGATCCCCTTGGAGACTATAGGGCCAAAGGAAATATCCTCCGATAACAAAGAGAAAGAAGCTTTCTGAGAAACTTCTTTGTGTTCTGTGAAATCATCTCACAGAGTTACAGCTTTCCCCTCAAGAAGCCTTTCGCTAAGACAGTTCTTGTGGAATTGGCAAAGTGATATTTGGAAGCCCATAGAGGGCTATGGTGAAAAAGGAAATATCCTCAGATGAAATCTGGAAAGAAGCTTTCTGAGAAACTGCTTAGTGTTCTGTTAATTCATCTCAAAGAATTACATCTGTATTTCGTGGATCTCTTTGCTAGCCTTATTTCTGTGGAATCTGAGAACAGATATTTCGGATCCCTTTGAAGACTATAGGGCCAAAGGAGATATCCTCCGATAACAAAGAGAAAGAAGCTTTCTGAGAAACTTCTTTGTGTTCCGTGAAATCATCTCACAGAGTTACAGCTTTCCCCTCAAGAAGCCTTTCGCTAAGGCAGTTCTTGTGGAATTGGCAAAGTGATATTTGGAAGCCCGTAGAGGGCTATGGTGAAAAAGGAAATATCCTCAGATGAAATCTGGAAAGAAGCTTTCTGAGAAACTGCTTAGTGATCTGTTAATTCATCTCACAGTGTTACATCTGTATTTCGTGGATCTTTTGTTAGGCCTATTTCTGTGGAATCTGAGAACAGATATTTCGGATCCCTTTGAAGACTATAGGACCAAAGGAAATATCCTCTGATAACAAAGAGAAAGAAGCTTTCTGAGAAACTTCTTTGTGTTCTGTGAAATCATCTCACAGAGTTACAGCTTTCCCCTCAAGAAGCCTTTCGCTAAGACAGTTCTTGTGGAATTGGCAAAGTGATATTTGGAAGCCCATAGAGGGCTATGGTGAAAAAGGAAATATCCTCAGATGAAATCTGGAAAGAAGCTTTCTGAGAAACTGCTTAGTGTTCTGTTAATTCATCTCAAAGAGTTACATGTGTATTTCGTGGATCTCTTTGCTAGCCTTATTTCTGTGGAATCTGAGAACAGGTATTTCGGATCCCTTTGAAGACTATAGGGCCCAAGGAAATATCCTCCGATAACAAAGAGAAAGAAGCTCTCTGAGGAACTTCTTTGTGTTCTGTGAAATCATCACACAGAGTTACAGCTTTCCCCTCAAGAAGCCTTTCGCTAAGACAGTTCTTGTGGAATTGGCAAAGTGATATTTGGAAGCCCATAGAGGGCTATGGTGAAAAAGGAAATATCCTCAGATGAAATCTGGAAAGAAGCTTTCGGAGAAACTGCTTAGTGTTCTGTGAATTCATCTCACAGAGTTACATCTGTATTTCGTGGATCTCTTTGCTAGCCTTATTTCTGTGGAATCTGAGAACAGATATTTCGGATCCCTTTGAAGACTATAGGGCCAAAGGAAATATCCTCCGATAACAAAGAGAAAGAAGCTTTCTGAGAAACTTCTTTGTGTTCTGTGAAATCATCTCACAGAGTTACAGCTTTCCCCTCAAGAAGCCTTTCGCTAAGACAGTTCTTGTGGAATTGGCAAAGTGATATTTGGAAGCCCATAGAGGGCTATGGTGAAAAAGGAAATATCCTCAGATGAAATCTGGAAAGAAGCTTTCTGAGAAACTGCTTAGTGTTCTGTGAATTCATCTCACAGAGTTACATCTGTATTTCGTGGATCTCTATGCTAGTCTTATTTCTGTGGAATCTGAGAACAGATATTTCGGATCCCTTTGAAGACTATAGGGCCAAAGGAAATATCCTCCGATAACAAAGAGAAAGAAGCTTTCTGAGAAACTTCTTTGTGTTCTCTGAAATCATCTCACAGAGTTACAGCTTTCCCCTCAAGAAGCCTTTCGCTAAGACAGTTCTTGTGGAATTGGCAAAGTGATATTTGGAAGCCCATAGAGGGCTATGGTGAAAAAGGAAATATCCTCAGATGAAATCTGGAAAGAAGCTTTCTGAGAAACTGCTTAGTGTTCTGTTAATTCATCTCTCAGAGTTACATCTGTATTTCGTGGATCTCTTTGCTAGCCTTATTTCTGTGGAATCTGAGAACAGATATTTCGGATACCTTTGAAGACTATAGGGCCAAAGGAAATATCCTCCGGTAACAAAGAGAAAGAAGCTTTCTGAGAAACTTCTTTGTGTTCTGTGAAATCATCTCACAGAGTTACAGCTTTCCCCTCAAGAAGCCTTTCGCTAAGACAGTTCTTGTGGAATTGGCAAAGTGATATTTGGAAGCCCATAGAGGGCTATGGTGAAAAAGGAAATATCCTCAGATGAAATCTGGAAAGAAGCTTTCTGAGAAACTGCTTAGTGTTCTGTTAATTCATCTCACAGAGTTACATGTGTATTTCGTGGATCTCTATGCTAGCCTTATTTCTGTGGAATCTGAGAACAGATATTTCGCATCCCTTTGAAGACTATAGGGCCAAAGGAAATATCCTCCGATAACAAAGAGAGAGAAGCTTTCTGAGAAACTTCTTTGTGTTCTGTGAAATCATCTCACAGAGTTTCAGCTTTCCCCTCAAGAAGCCTTTCGCTAAGACAGTTCTTGTGGAATTGGCAAAGTGATATTTGGAAGCCCATAGAGGGCTATGGTGAAAAAGGAAATATCCTCAGATGAAATGTGGAAAGAAGCTTTCGGAGAAACTGCTTAGTGTTCTGTGAATTCATCTCACAGAGTTACATGTGTATTTCGTGGATCTCTTTGCTAGCCTTATTTCTGTGGAATCTGAGAACAGATATTTCGGATCCCTTTGAAGACTATAGTGCCAAAGGAAATATCCTACGATAACAAAGAGAAAGAAGATTTCTGAGAAACTTCTTTGTGTTCTGTGAAATCATCTCACAGAGTTACAGCTTTCCCCTCAAGAAGCCTTTCGCTAAGACAGTTCTTGTGGAATTGGCAAGGTGATATTTGGAAGCCCATAGAGGGCTATGGTGAAAAAGGAAATATCCTCAGATGAAATCTGGAAAGAAGCTTTCTGAGAAACTGCTTAGTGTTCTGTTAATTCATCTCACAGAGTTACATCTGTATTTCGTGGATCTCTTTGCTAGCCTTATTTCTGTGGAATCTGAGAACAGATATTTCGGATCCCTTTGAAGACCATAGGGCCAAAGGAAATATCCTGCGATAAAAAAGAGAAAGAAGCTTTCTGAGAAACTTCTTTGTGTTCTGTGAAATCATCTCACAGAGTTACAGCTTTCCACTCAAGAAGCCTTTCGCTAAGACAGTTCTTGTGGAATTGACAAAGTGATATTTGGAAGCCCTTAGAGGGCTATGGTAAAAAAGGAAATATCCTCAGATGAAATCTGGAAAGAAGCTTTCTGAGAAACTGCTTAGTGTTCTGTTAATTCATCTCACAGAGTTACATCTGTATTTCGTGGACCTCTTTGCTAGCCTTATTTCTGTGGAATCTGAGAACAGGTATTTCGGATCCCTTTGAAGACTATAGGGCCAAAGGAAATATCCTCCGATAACAAAGAGAAAGAAGCTCTCTGAGGAACTTCTTTGTGTTCTGTGAAATCATCACACAGAGTTACAGCTTTCCCCTCAAGAAGCCTTTCGCTAAGACAGTTCTTGTGGAATTGGCAAAGTGATATTTGGAAGCCCATAGAGGGCTATGGTGAAAAAGGAAATATCCTCAGATGAAATCTGGAAAGAAGCTTTCGGAGAAACTGCTTAGTGTTCTGTTAATTCATCTCACAGAGTTACATCTGTATTTCGTGGATCTCTTTGCTAGCCTTATTTCTGTGGAATCTGAGAACAGATATTTCGGATCCCTTTGAAGACTATAGGGCCAAAGGAAATATCCTCCGATAACAAAGAGAAAGAAGCTTTCTGAGAAACTTCTTTGTGTTCTGTGAAATCATCTCACAGAGTTACAGCTTTCCCCTCAAGAAGCCTTTCGCTAAGACAGTTCTTGTGGAATTGTCAAAGTGATATTTGGAAGCCCATAGAGGGCTATGGTGAAAAAGGAAATATCCTCAGATGAAATCTGGAAAGAAGCTTTCTGAGAAACTGCTTAGTGTTCTGTTAATTCATCTCACAGAGTTACATGTGTATTTCGTGGATCTCTATGCTAGCCTTATTTCTGTGGAATCTGAGAACAGATATTTCGGATCCCTTTGAAGACTATAGGGCCAAAGGAAATATCCTCCGATAACAAAGAGAGAGAAGCTTTCTGAGAAACTTCTTTGTGTTCTCTGAAATCATCTCACAGAGTTACAGCTTTCCCCTCAAGAAGCCTTTCGCTAAGACAGTTCTTGTGGAATTGGCAAAGTGATATTTGGAAGCCCATAGAGGGCTATGGTGAAAAAGGAAATATCCTCAGATGAAATCTGGAAAGAAGCTTTCTGAGAAACTGCTTAGTGTTCTGTTAATTCATCTCACAGAGTTACATCTGTATTTCGTGGATCTCTTTGCTAGCCTTATTTCTGTGGAATCTGAGAACAGATATTTCGGATCCCTTTGAAGACTATAGGGCCAAAGGAAATATCCTCCGATAACAAAGAGAAAGAAGCTTTCTGAGAAACTTCTTTGTGTTCTGTGAAATCATCTCACAGAGTTACAGCTTTCCCCTCAAGAAGCCTTTCGCTAAGACAGTTCTTGTGGAATTGGCAAAGTGATATTTGGAAGCCCATAGAGGGCTATGGTGAAAAAGGAAATATCCTCAGATGAAATCTGGAAAGAAGCTTTCTGAGAAACTGCTTAGTGTTCTGTTAATTCATCTCACAGAGTTACATCTGTATTTCGTGGATCTCTTTGCTAGCCTTATTTCTGTGGAATCTGAGAACAGATATTTCGGATCCCTTTGAAGACTATAGGGCCAAAGGAAATATCCTCCGATAACAAAGAGAAAGAAGCTTTCTGAGAAACTTCTTTGTGTTCTGTGAAATCATCTCACAGAGTTACAGCTTTCCCCTCAAGAAGCCTTTCGCTAAGACAGTTCTTGTGGAATTGGCAAAGTGATATTTGAAGCCCATAGAGGGCTATGGTGAAAAAGGAAATATCCTCAGATGAAATCTGGAAAGAAGCTTTCTGAGAAACTGCTTAGTGTTCTGTTAATTCATCTCACAGAGTTACATCTGTATTTCGTGGATCTCTTTGCTAGCCTTATTTCTGTGGAATCTGAGAACATATAATTCGGATCCCTTTGAAGACTATAGGGCCAAAGGAAATATCCTCCGATACCAAAAAGAAAGAAGCTTTCTGAGAAACTTCTTTGTGTCTGTGAAATCATCTCACAGAGTTACAGCTTTCCCCTCAAGAAGCCTTTCGCTAAGACAGTTCTTGTGGAATTGGCAAAGTGATATTTAGAAGCCCATAGAGGGCTATGGTGAAAAAGGAAATATCCTCAGATGAAATCTGGAAAGAAGCTTTCTGAGAAACTGCTTAGTGTTCTGTTAACTCATCTCACAGAGTTACATCTGTATTTCGTGGATCTCTTTGCTAGCCTTATTTCTGTGGAATCTGAGAACAGATATTTCGGATCCCTTTGAAGACTATAGGGCCAAAGGAAATATCCTGCGATAAAAAAGAGAAAGAAGCTTTCTGAGAAACTTCTTTGTGTTCTGTGAAATCATCTCACAGAGTTACAGCTTTCCCCTCAAGAAGCCTTTCGCTAAGACAGTTCTTGTGGAATTGACAAAGTGATATTTGGAAGCCCTTAGAGGGCTATGGTGAAAAAGGAAATATCCTCAGATGAGATCTGGAAAGAAGCTTTCTGAGAAACTGCTTAGTGTTCTGTTAATTCATCTCACAGAGTTACATCTGTATTTCCTGGACCTCTTTGCTAGCCTTATTTCTGTGGAATCTGAGAACAGGTATTTCGGATCCCTTTGAAGACTATAGGGCCAAAGGAAATATCCTCCGATAACAAAGAGAAAGAAGCTTTCTGAGAAACTTCTTTGTGTTCTGTGAAATCATCACACAGAGTTACAGCTTTCCCCTCAAGAAGCCTTTCGCTAAGACAGTTCTTGTGGAATTGGCAAAGTGATATTTGGAAGCCCATAGAGGGCTATGGTGAAAAAGGAAATATCCTCAGATGAAATCTGGAAAGAAGCTTTCTGAGAAACTGCTTAGTGTTCTGTTAATTCATCTCACAGAGTTACATCTGTATTTCGTGGATCTCTTTGTTAGCCTTATTTCTGTGGAATCTGAGAACAGATATTTCGGATCCCTTTGAAGACTATAGGGCCAAAGGAAATATCCTCCGATAACAAAGAGAAAGAAGCTTTCTGAGAAACTTCTTTGTGTTCTGTGAAATCATCTCACAGAGTTACAGCTTTCCCCTCAAGAAGCCTTTCGCTAAGACAGTTCTTGTGGAATTGGCAAAGTGATATTTGGAAGCCCATAGAGGGCTATGGTGAAAAAGGAAATATCCTCAGATGAAATCTGGAAAGAAGCTTTCGGAGAAACTGCTTAGTGTTCTGTTAATTCATCTCACAGAGTTACATCTGTATTTCGTGGATCTCTTTGCTAGCCTTATTTCTGTGGAATCTGAGAACAGATATATCGGATCCCTTTGAATACTATAGGGCCAATGGAAATATCCTCCGATAACAAAGAGAAAGAAGCTTTCTGAGAAACTTCTTTGTGTTCTGTGAAATCATCTCACAGAGTTACAGCTTTCCCCTCAAGAAGCCTTTCGCTAAGACAGTTCTTGTGGAATTGGCAAAGTGATATTTCGAAACCCATAGAGGGCTATGGTGAAAAAGGAAATATCCTCAGATGAAATCTGGAAAGAAGCTTTCTGAGAAACTACTTAGTGTTCTGTTAATTCATCTCACAGAGTTACATCTGTATTTCGTGGATCTCTTTGCTAGCCTTATTTCTGTGGAATCTGAGAACAGATATTTCGGATCCCTTTGAAGACTATAGGGCCAAAGGAAATATCCTCCGATAAAAAAGAAAAAGAAGCTTTCTGAGAAACTTCTTTGTGTTCTGTGAAATCATCTCACAGAGTTACAGCTTTCCCCTCAAGAAGTCTTTCGCTAAGACAGTTGTTGTGGAATTGGCAAAGTGATATTTGGAAGCACATAGAGGGCTATGGTGAAAAAGGAAATATCCTCAGATGAAATCTGGAAAGAAGCTTTGTGAGAAACTGCTTAGTGTTCTGTTAATTCATCTCACAGAGTTACATCTGTATTTCGTGGACCTCTTTGCTAGCCTTATTTCTGTGGAATCTGAGAACAGATATTTCGGATCCCTTTGAAGACTATAGGGCCAAAGGAAATATCCTCCGATAACAAAGAGAAAGAAGCTTTCTGAGAAACTTCTTTGTGTTCTGTGAAATCATCACACAGAGTTACAGCTTTCCCCTAAAGAAGCCTTTCGCTAAGACAGTTCTTGTGGAATTGGCAAAGTGATATTTTGAAGCCCATAGAGGGCTATGGTGAAAAAGGAAATATCCTCAGATGAAATCTGGAAAGAAGCTTTCTGAGAAACTGCTTAGTGTTCTGTTAATTCATCTCACAGAGTTACATCTGTATTTCGTGGATCTCTTTGCTAGCCTTATTTCTGTGGAATCTGAGAACAGATATTTCGGATCCCTTTGAAGACTATAGGGCCAAAGGAAATATCCTACGATAACAAAGAGAAAGAAGCTTTCTGAGAAACTTCTTTGTGTTCTGTGAAATCATCTCACAGAGTTACAGCTTTCTCCTCAAGAAGCCTTTCACTAAGACAGTTCTTGTGGAATTGGCAAAGTGATATTTGGAAGCCCATGGAGGGGTATTGTGAAAAAGGAAATATCCTCAGATGAAATCTGGAAAGAAGCTTTCTGAGAAACTGCTTAGTGTTCTGTTAATTCATCTCACAGAGATACATGTGTATTTCGTGGATCTCTTTGCTAGCCTTATTTCTGTGGAATCTGAGAACAGATATTTCGGATCCCTTTGAAGACTATAGGGCCAAAGGAAATATCCTCCGATAACAAAGAGAAAGAAGCTTTCTGAGAAACTTCTTTGTGTTCTGTCAAATCATCTCACAGAGTTACAGCTTTCCCCTCAAGAAGCCTTTCGCTAAGACAGTTCTTGTGGAATTGGCAAAGTGATATTTGAAGCCCATAGACGGCTATGGTGAAAAAGGAAATATCCTCAGATGAAATGTGGAAAGAAGCTTTCTGAGAAACTGCTTAGTGTTCTGTTAATTCATCTCACAGAGTTACATCTGTATTTCGTGGATCTCTTTGCTAGCCTTATTTCTGTGGAATCTGAGAACATATAATTCGGATCCCTTTGAAGACTATAGGGCCAAAGAAATATCATCTGATAACAAAAAGAAAGAAACTTTCTGAGAAACTTCTTTGTGTCTGTGAAATCATCTCACAGAGTTACAGCTTTCCCCTCAAGAAGCCTTTCGCTAAGACAGTTCTTGTGGAATTGGCAAAGTGATATTTGGAAGCCCATAGAGGGCTATGGTGAAAAAGGAAATATCCTCAGATGAAATCTGGAAAGAAGCTTTCTGAGAAACTGCTTAGTGTTCTGTTAATTCATCTCACAGAGTTACATCTGTATTTCGTGGATCTCTTTGCTAGCCTTATTTCTGTGGAATCTGAGAACAGATATTTCGGATCCCTTTGAAGACTATAGGGCCAAAGGAAATATCCTACAATAAAATAAAGAAAGAAGCTTTCTGAGAAACTTCTTTGTGTTCTGTGAAATCATCTCACAGAGTTACAGCTTTCTCCTCAAGAAGCCTTTCGCTAAGACAGTTCTTGTGGAATTGGCAAAGTGATATTTGGAAGCCCATAGAGGGCTATGGTGAAAAAGGAAATATCCTCAGATGAAATCTGGAAAGAAGCTTTCTGAGAAACTGCTCTGTGATGTGTGACTTCCACTCACAGAGTTACATGTGTATTTCGTGGATCTCTATGCTAGCCTTATTTCTGTGGAATCTGAGAACAGATATTTCGGATCCCTTTGAAGACTATAGGGCCAAGGAAATATCCTCCGATAACAAAGAGAGAGAAGCTTTCTGAGAAACTTCTTTGTGTTCTGTGAAATCATCTCACAGAGTTTCAGCTTTCCCCTCAAGAAGCCTTTCGCTAAGACAGTTCTTGTGGAATTGGCAAAGTGATATTTGGAAGCCCATAGAGGGCTATGGTGAAAAAGGAAATATCCTCAGATGAAATCTGGAAAGAAGCTTTCTGAGAAACTGCTTAGTGTTCTGTTAATTCATCTCACAGAGTTACATCTGTATTTCGTGGATCTCTTTGCTAGCCTTATTTCTGTGGAATCTGAGAACAGATATTTCGGATCCCTTTGAAGACTATAGGGCCAAAGGAAATATCCTCCGATAACAAAGAGAAAGAAGCTTTCTGAGAAACTTCTTTGTGTTCTGTGAAATCATCTCACAGAGTTACAGCTTTCTCCTCAAGAAGCCTTTCGCTAAGACAGTTCTTGTGGAATTGGCAAAGTGATATTTGGAAGCCCATAGAGGGCTATGGTGAAAAAGGAAATATCCTCAGATGAAATCTGGAAAGAAGCTTTCTGAGAAACTGCTCTGTGATGTGTGACTTCCACTCACAGAGTTACATGTGTATTTCGTGGATCTCTATGCTAGCCTTATTTCTGTGGAATCTGAGAACAGATATTTCGGATCCCTTTGAAGACTATAGGGCCAAGGAAATATCCTCCGATAACAAAGAGAGAGAAGCTTTCTGAGAAACTTCTTTGTGTTCTGTGAAATCATCTCACAGAGTTTCAGCTTTCCCCTCAAGAAGCCTTTCGCTAAGACAGTTCTTGTGGAATTGGCAAAGTGATATTTGGAAGCCCATAGAGGGCTATGGTGAAAAAGGAAATATCCTCAGATGAAATGTGGAAAGAAGCTTTCGGAGAAACTGCTTAGTGTTCTGTTAATTCATCTCACAGAGTTACATGTGTATTTCGTGGATCTCTTTGCTAGCCTTATTTCTGTGGAATCTGAGAAGAGATATTTCGGATCCCTTTGAAGACTATAGTGCCAAAGGAAATATCCTACGATAACAAAGAGAAAGAAGCTTTCTGAGAAACTTCTTTGTGTTCTGTGAAATCATCTCACAGAGTTACAGCTTTCCCCTCAAGAAGCCTTTCGCTAAGACAGTTCTTGTGGAATTGGCAAAGTGATATTTGGAAGCCCATAGAGGGCTATGGTGAAAAAGGAAATATCCTCAGATGAAATCTGGAAAGAAGCTTTCTGAGAAACTGCTTAGTGTTCTGTTAATTCATCTCACAGAGTTACATCTGTATTTCGTGGATCTCTTTGCTAGCCTTATTTCTGTGGAATCTGAGAACAGATATTTCGGATCCCTTTGAAGACTATAGGGCCAAAGGAAATATCCTCCGATAACAAAGAGAAAGAAGCTTTCTGAGAAACTTCTTTGTGTTCTGTGAAATCATCTCACAGAGTTACAGCTTTCCCCTCAAGAAGCCTTTCGCTAAGACAGTTCTTGTGGAATTGGCAAAGTGATATTTGGAAGCCCATAGAGGGCTATGGTGAAAAAGGAAATATCCTCAGATGAAATCTGGAAAGAAGCTTTCTGAGAAACTGCTTAGTGCTCTGTTAATTCATCTCACAGAGTTACATCTGTATTTCGTGGATCTCTTTGCTAGCCTTATTTCTGTGGAATCTGAGAACAGATATTTCGGATCCCTTTGAAGACCATAGGGCCAAGGGATATATCCTCCGATAACAAAGAGGAAGAAACATTCTGAGAAACTTCTTTGTGATCTGTGAAATCATCTCACAGAGTTACAGCTTTCTCCTCAAGAAGCCTTTCGCTAAGACAGTTCTTGTGGAATTGGCAAAGTGATATTTGGAAGCCCATAGAGGGCTATGGTGAAAAAGGAAATATCCTCAGATGAAATCTGGAAAGAAGCTTTCTGAGAAACTGCTCTGTGATGTGTGACTTCCACTCACAGAGTTACATGTGTATTTCGTGGATCTCTATGCTAGCCTTATTTCTGTGGAATCTGAGAACAGATATTTCGGATCCCTTTGAAGACTATAGGGCCAAGGAAATATCCTCCGATAACAAAGAGAGAGAAGCTTTCTGAGAAACTTCTTTGTGTTCTGTGAAATCATCTCACAGAGTTTCAGCTTTCCCCTCAAGAAGCCTTTCGCTAAGACAGTTCTTGTGGAATTGGCAAAGTGATATTTGGAAGCCCATAGAGGGCTATGGTGAAAAAGGAAATATCCTCAGATGAAATGTGGAAAGAAGCTTTCGGAGAAACTGCTTAGTGTTCTGTTAATTCATCTCACAGAGTTACATGTGTATTTCGTGGATCTCTTTGCTAGCCTTATTTCTGTGGAATCTGAGAACAGATATTTCGGATCCCTTTGAAGACTATAGTGCCAAAGGAAATATCCTACGATAACAAAGAGAAAGAAGCTTTCTGAGAAACTTCTTTGTGTTCTGTGAAATCATCTCACAGAGTTACAGCTTTCCCCTCAAGAAGCCTTTCGCTAAGACAGTTCTTGTGGAATTGGCAAAGTGATATTTGGAAGCCCATAGAGGGCTATGGTGAAAAAGGAAATATCCTCAGATGAAATCTGGAAAGAAGCTTTCTGAGAAACTGCTTAGTGTTCTGTTAATTCATCTCACAGAGTTACATCTGTATTTCGTGGACCTCTTTGCTAGCTTTATTTCTGTGGAATCTGAGAACAGGTATTTCGGATCCCTTTGAAGACTCTAGGGCCAAAGGAAATATCCTCCGATATCAAAGAGAAAGAAGCTTTCTGAGAAACTTCTTTGTGTTCTGTGAAATCATCACACAGAGTTACAGCTTTCCCCTCAAGAAGCCTTTCGCTAAGACAGTTCTTGTGGAATTGGCAAAGTGATATTTGGAAGCCCATAGAGGGCTATGGTGAAAAAGGAAATATCCTCAGATGAAATCTGGAAAGAAGCTTTCTGAGAAACTGCTTAGTGTTCTGTTAATTCATCTCACAGAGTTACATCTGTATTTCGTGGATCTCTTTGCTAGCCTTATTTCTGTGGAATCTGAGAACAGATATTTCGGATCCCTTTGAAGACTATAGGGCCAAAGGAAATATCCTCCGATAACAAAGAGAAAGAAGCTTTCTGAGAAACTTCTTTGTGTTCTGTGAAATCATCTCACAGAGTTACAGCTTTCCCCTCAAGAAGCCTTTCGCTAAGACAGTTCTTGTGGAATTGGCAAAGTGATATTTGGAAGCCCATAGAGGGCTATGGTGATAAAGGAAATATCCTCAGATGAAATCTGGAAAGAAGCTTTCTGAGAAACTGCTTAGTGCTCTGTTAATTCATCTCACAGAGTTACATCTGTATTTCGTGGATCTCTTTGCTAGCCTTATTTCTGTGGAATCTGAGAACAGATATTTCGGATCCCTTTGAAGACTATAGGGCCAAGGGATATATCCTCCGATAACAAAGAGGAAGAAACATTCTGAGAAACTTCTTTGTGATCTGTGAAATCATCTCACAGAGTTACAGCTTTCTCCTCAAGAAGACTTTCGCTAAGACAGTTCTTGTGGAATTGGCAAAGTGATATTTGGAAGCCCTTAGAGGGCTATGGTGAAAAAGGAAATATCCTCAGATGAAATCTGGAAAGAAGCTTTCTGAGAAACTGCTTAGTGTTCTGTTAATTCATCTCACAGAGTTACATGTGTATTTCGTGGATCTCTATGCTAGCCTTATTTCTGTGGAATCTGAGAACAGATATTTCGGATCCCTTTGAAGACTATAGGGCCAAGGAAATATCCTCCGATAACAAAGAGAGAGAAGCTTTCTGAGAAACTTCTTTGTGTTCTGTGAAATCATCTCACAGAGTTACAGCTTTCCCCTCAAGAAGCCTTTCGCTAAGACAGTTCTTGTGGAATTGGCAAAGTGATATTTGGAAGCCCATAGAGGGCTATGGTGAAAAAGGAAATATCCTCAGATGAAATGTGGAAAGAAGCTTTCGGAGAAACTGCTTAGTGTTCTGTTAATTCATCTCACAGAGTTACATGTGTATTTCGTGGATCTCTTTGCTAGCCTTATTTCTGTGGAATCTGAGAACAGATATTTCGGATCCCTTTGAAGATTATAGTGCCAAAGGAAATATCCTACGATAACAAAGAGAAAGAAGCTTTCTGAGAAACTTCTTTGTGTTCTGTGAAATCATCTCACAGAGTTACAGCTTTCCCCTCAAGAAGCCTTTCGCTAAGACAGTTCTTGTGGAATTGTCAAAGTGATATTTGGAAGCCCATAGAGGGCTATGGTGAAAAAGGAAATATCCTCAGATGAAATCTGGAAAGAAGCTTTCGGAGAAACTGCTTAGTGTTCTGTTAATTCATCTCACAGAGTTACATGTGTATTTCGTGGATCTCTTTGCTAGCCTTATTTCTGTGGAATCTGAGAACAGATATTTCGGATCCCTTTGAAGACTATAGGGCCAAAGGAAATATCCTCCGATAACAAAGAGAAAGAAGCTTTCTGAGAAACTTCTTTGTGTTCTGTGAAATCATCTCACAGAGTTACAGCTTTCCCCTCAAGAAGCCTTTCGCTAAGACAGTTCTTGTGGAATTGTCAAAGTGATATTTGGAAGCCCATAGAGGGCTATGGTGAAAAAGGAAATATCCTCAGATGAAATCTGGAAAGAAGCTTTCTGAGAAACTGCTTAGTGTTCTGTTAATTCATCTCACAGAGTTACATCTGTATTTCGTGGATCTCTATGCTAGCCTTATTTCTGTGGAATCTGAGAACAGATATTTCGGATCCCTTTGAAGACTATAGGGCCAAAGGAAATATCCTCCGATAACAAAGAGAGAGAAGCTTTCTGAGAAACTTCTTTGTGTTCTCTGAAATCATCTCACAGAGTTACAGCTTTCCCCTCAAAAAGCCTTTCGCTAAGACAGTTCTTGTGGAATTGGCAAAGTGATATTTGGAAGCCCATAGAGGGCTATGGTGAAAAAGGAAATATCCTCAGATGAAATCTGGAAAGAAGCTTTCTGAGAAACTGCTTAGTGTTCTGTTAATTCATCTCACAGAGTTACATCTGTATTTCGTGGATCTCTTTGCTAGCCTTATTTCTGTGGAATCTGAGAACAGATATTTCGGATCCCTTTGAAGACTATAGGGCCAAAGGAAATATCCTCCGATAACAAAGAGAAAGAAGCTTTCTGAGAAACTTCTTTGTGTTCTGTGAAATCATCTCACAGAGTTACAGCTTTCCCCTCAAGAAGCCTTTCGCTAAGACAGTTCTTGTGGAATTGGCAAAGTGATATTTGGAAGCCCATAGAGGGCTATGGTGAAAAAGGAAATATCCTCAGATGAAATCTGGAAAGAAGCTTTCTGAGAAACTGCTTAGTGTTCTGTTAATTCATCTCACAGAGTTACATCTGTATTTCGTGGATCTCTTTGCTAGCCTTATTTCTGTGGAATCTGAGAACAGATATTTCGGATCCCTTTGAAGACTATAGGGCCAAAGGAAATATCCTCCGATAACAAAGAGAAAGAAGCTTTCTGAGAAACTTCTTTGTGTTCTGTGAAATCATCTCACAGAGTTACAGCTTTCCCCTCAAGAAGCCTTTCGCTAAGACAGTTCTTGTGGAATTGGCAAAGTGATATTTGAAGCCCATAGAGGGCTATGGTGAAAAAGGAAATATCCTCAGATGAAATCTGGAAAGAAGCTTTCTGAGAAACTGCTTAGTGTTCTGTTAATTCATCTCACAGAGTTACATCTGTATTTCGTGGATCTCTTTGCTAGCCTTATTTCTGTGGAATCTGAGAACATATAATTCGGATCCCTTTGAAGACTATAGGGCCAAAGGAAATATCCTCCGATACCAAAAAGAAAGAAGCTTTCTGAGAAACTTCTTTGTGTCTGTGAAATCATCTCACAGAGTTACAGCTTTCCCCTCAAGAAGCCTTTCGCTAAGACAGTTCTTGTGGAATTGGCAAAGTGATATTTAGAAGCCCATAGAGGGCTATGGTGAAAAAGGAAATATCCTCAGATGAAATCTGGAAAGAAGCTTTCTGAGAAACTGCTTAGTGTTCTGTTAATTCATCTCACAGAGTTACATCTGTATTTCGTGGATCTCTTTGCTAGCCTTATTTCTGTGGAATCTGAGAACAGATATTTCGGATCCCTTTGAAGACTATAGGGCCAAAGGAAATATCCTGCGATAAAAAAGAGAAAGAAGCTTTCTGAGAAACTTCTTTGTGTTCTGTGAAATCATCTCACAGAGTTACAGCTTTCCCCTCAAGAAGCCTTTCGCTAAGACAGTTCTTGTGGAATTGACAAAGTGATATTTGGAAGCCCTTAGAGGGCTATGGTGAAAAAGGAAATATCCTCAGATGAGATCTGGAAAGAAGCTTTCTGAGAAACTGCTTAGTGTTCTGTTAATTCATCTCACAGAGTTACATCTGTATTTCCTGGACCTCTTTGCTAGCCTTATTTCTGTGGAATCTGAGAACAGGTATTTCGGATCCCTTTGAAGACTATAGGGCCAAAGGAAATATCCTCCGATAACAAAGAGAAAGAAGCTTTCTGAGAAACTTCTTTGTGTTCTGTGAAATCATCACACAGAGTTACAGCTTTCCCCTCAAGAAGCCTTTCGCTAAGACAGTTCTTGTGGAATTGGCAAAGTGATATTTGGAAGCCCATAGAGGGCTATGGTGAAAAAGGAAATATCCTCAGATGAAATCTGGAAAGAAGCTTTCTGAGAAACTGCTTAGTGTTCTGTTAATTCATCTCACAGAGTTACATCTGTATTTCGTGGATCTCTTTGTTAGCCTTATTTCTGTGGAATCTGAGAACAGATATTTCGGATCCCTTTGAAGACTATAGGGCCAAAGGAAATATCCTCCGATAACAAAGAGAAAGAAGCTTTCTGAGAAACTTCTTTGTGTTCTGTGAAATCATCTCACAGAGTTACAGCTTTCCCCTCAAGAAGCCTTTCGCTAAGACAGTTCTTGTGGAATTGGCAAAGTGATATTTGGAAGCCCATAGAGGGCTATGGTGAAAAAGGAAATATCCTCAGATGAAATCTGGAAAGAAGCTTTCGGAGAAACTGCTTAGTGTTCTGTTAATTCATCTCACAGAGTTACATCTGTATTTCGTGGATCTCTTTGCTAGCCTTATTTCTGTGGAATCTGAGAACAGATATATCGGATCCCTTTGAAGACTATAGGGCCAATGGAAATATCCTCCGATAACAAAGAGAAAGAAGCTTTCTGAGAAACTTCTTTGTGTTCTGTGAAATCATCTCACAGAGTTACAGCTTTCCCCTCAAGAAGCCTTTCGCTAAGACAGTTCTTGTGGAATTGGCAAAGTGATATTTCGAAACCCATAGAGGGCTATGGTGAAAAAGGAAATATCCTCAGATGAAATCTGGAAAGAAGCTTTCTGAGAAACTACTTAGTGTTCTGTTAATTCATCTCACAGAGTTACATCTGTATTTCGTGGATCTCTTTGCTAGCCTTATTTCTGTGGAATCTGAGAACAGATATTTCGGATCCCTTTGAAGACTATAGGGCCAAAGGAAATATCCTCCGATAAAAAAGAAAAAGAAGCTTTCTGAGAAACTTCTTTGTGTTCTGTGAAATCATCTCACAGAGTTACAGCTTTCCCCTCAAGAAGTCTTTCGCTAAGACAGTTGTTGTGGAATTGGCAAAGTGATATTTGGAAGCACATAGAGGGCTATGGTGAAAAAGGAAATATCCTCAGATGAAATCTGGAAAGAAGCTTTGTGAGAAACTGCTTAGTGTTCTGTTAATTCATCTCACAGAGTTACATCTGTATTTCGTGGACCTCTTTGCTAGCCTTATTTCTGTGGAATCTGAGAACAGATATTTCGGATCCCTTTGAAGACTATAGGGCCAAAGGAAATATCCTCCGATAACAAAGAGAAAGAAGCTTTCTGAGAAACTTCTTTGTGTTCTGTGAAATCATCACACAGAGTTACAGCTTTCCCCTAAAGAAGCCTTTCGCTAAGACAGTTCTTGTGGAATTGGCAAAGTGATATTTTGAAGCCCATAGAGGGCTATGGTGAAAAAGGAAATATCCTCAGATGAAATCTGGAAAGAAGCTTTCTGAGAAACTGCTTAGTGTTCTGTTAATTCATCTCACAGAGTTACATCTGTATTTCGTGGATCTCTTTGCTAGCCTTATTTCTGTGGAATCTGAGAACAGATATTTCGGATCCCTTTGAAGACTATAGGGCCAAAGGAAATATCCTACGATAACAAAGAGAAAGAAGCTTTCTGAGAAACTTCTTTGTGTTCTGTGAAATCATCTCACAGAGTTACAGCTTTCTCCTCAAGAAGCCTTTCACTAAGACAGTTCTTGTGGAATTGGCAAAGTGATATTTGGAAGCCCATGGAGGGGTATTGTGAAAAAGGAAATATCCTCAGATGAAATCTGGAAAGAAGCTTTCTGAGAAACTGCTTAGTGTTCTGTTAATTCATCTCACAGAGATACATGTGTATTTCGTGGATCTCTTTGCTAGCCTTATTTCTGTGGAATCTGAGAACAGATATTTCGGATCCCTTTGAAGACTATAGGGCCAAAGGAAATATCCTCCGATAACAAAGAGAAAGAAGCTTTCTGAGAAACTTCTTTGTGTTCTGTCAAATCATCTCACAGAGTTACAGCTTTCCCCTCAAGAAGCCTTTCGCTAAGACAGTTCTTGTGGAATTGGCAAAGTGATATTTGAAGCCCATAGAGGGCTATAGTGAAAAAGGAAATATCCTCAGATGAAATCTGGAAAGAAGCTTTCTGAGAAACTGCTTAGTGTTCTGTTAATTCATCTCACAGAGTTACATCTGTATTTCGTGGATCTCTTTGCTAGCCTTATTTCTGTGGAATCTGAGAACATATAATTCGGATCCCTTTGAAGACTATAGGGCCAAAGAAATATCATCTGATAACAAAAAGAAAGAAGCTTTCTGAGAAACTTCTTTGTGTCTGTGAAATCATCTCACAGAGTTACAGCTTTCCCCTCAAGAAGCCTTTCGCTAAGACAGTTCTTGTGGAATTGGCAAAGTGATATTTGGAAGCCCATAGAGGGCTATGGTGAAAAAGGAAATATCCTCAGATGAAATCTGGAAAGAAGCTTTCTGAGAAACTGCTTAGTGTTCTGTTAATTCATCTCACAGAGTTACATCTGTATTTCGTGGATCTCTTTGCTAGCCTTATTTCTGTGGAATCTGAGAACAGATATTTCGGATCCCTTTGAAGACTATAGGGCCAAAGGAAATATCCTACGATAAAATAAAGAAAGAAGCTTTCTGAGAAACTTCTTTGTGTTCTGTGAAATCATCTCACAGAGTTACAGCTTTCTCCTCAAGAAGCCTTTCGCTAAGACAGTTCTTGTGGAATTGGCAAAGTGATATTTGGAAGCCCATAGAGGGCTATGGTGAAAAAGGAAATATCCTCAGATGAAATCTGGAAAGAAGCTTTCTGAGAAACTGCTCTGTGATGTGTGACTTCCACTCACAGAGTTACATGTGTATTTCGTGGATCTCTATGCTAGCCTTATTTCTGTGGAATCTGAGAACAGATATTTCGGATCCCTTTGAAGACTATAGGGCCAAGGAAATATCCTCCGATAACAAAGAGAGAGAAGCTTTCTGAGAAACTTCTTTGTCTTCTGTGAAATCATCTCACAGAGTTTCAGCTTTCCCCTCAAGAAGCCTTTCGCTAAGACAGTTCTTGTGGAATTGGCAAAGTGATATTTGGAAGCCCATAGAGGGCTATGGTGAAAAAGGAAATATCCTCAGATGAAATGTGGAAAGAAGCTTTCGGAGAAACTGCTTAGTGTTCTGTTAATTCATCTCACAGAGTTACATGTGTATTTCGTGGATCTCTTTGCTAGCCTTATTTCTGTGGAATCTGAGAACAGATATTTCGGATCCCTTTGAAGACTATAGTGCCAAAGGAAATATCCTACGATAACAAAGAGAAAGAAGCTTTCTGAGAAACTTCTTTGTGTTCTGTGAAATCATCTCACAGAGTTACAGCTTTCCCCTCAAGAAGCCTTTCGCTAAGACAGTTCTTGTGGAATTGGCAAAGTGATATTTGGAAGCCCATAGAGGGCTATGGTGAAAAAGGAAATATCCTCAGATGAAATCTGGAAAGAAGCTTTCTGAGAAACTGCTTAGTGTTCTGTTAATTCATCTCACAGAGTTACATCTGTATTTCGTGGACCTCTTTGCTAGCTTTATTTCTGTGGAATCTGAGAACAGGTATTTCGGATCCCTTTGAAGAATCTAGGGCCAAAGGAAATATCCTCCGATATCAAAGAGAAAGAAGCTTTCTGAGAAACTTCTTTGTGTTCTGTGAAATCATCACACAGAGTTACAGCTTTCCCCTCAAGAAGCCTTTCGCTAAGACAGTTCTTGTGGAATTGGCAAAGTGATATTTGGAAGCCCATAGAGGGCTATGGTGAAAAAGGAAATATCCTCAGATGAAATCTGGAAAGAAGCTTTCTGAGAAACTGCTTAGTGTTCTGTTAATTCATCTCACAGAGTTACATCTGTATTTCGTGGATCTCTTTGCTAGCCTTATTTCTGTGGAATCTGAGAACAGATATTTCGGATCCCTTTGAAGACTATAGGGCCAAAGGAAATATCCTCCGATAACAAAGAGAAAGAAGCTTTCTGAGAAACTTCTTTGTGTTCTGTGAAATCATCTCACAGAGTTACAGCTTTCCCCTCAAGAAGCCTTTCGCTAAGACAGTTCTTGTGGAATTGGCAAAGTGATATTTGGAAGCCCATAGAGGGCTATGGTGAAAAAGGAAATATCCTCAGATGAAATCTGGAAAGAAGCTTTCTGAGAAACTGCTTAGTGCTCTGTTAATTCATCTCACAGAGTTACATCTGTATTTCGTGGATCTCTTTGCTAGCCTTATTTCTGTGGAATCTGAGAACAGATATTTCGGATCCCTTTGAAGACTATAGGGCCAAGGGATATATCCTCCGATAACAAAGAGGAAGAAACATTCTGAGAAACTTCTTTGTGATCTGTGAAATCATCTCACAGAGTTACAGCTTTCTCCTCAAGAAGCCTTTCGCTAAGACAGTTCTTGTGGAATTGGCAAAGTGATATTTGGAAGCCCTTAGAGGGCTATGGTGAAAAAGGAAATATCCTCAGATGAAATCTGGAAAGAAGCTTTCTGAGAAACTGCTTAGTGTTCTGTTAATTCATCTCACAGAGTTACATGTGTATTTCGTGGATCTCTATGCTAGCCTTATTTCTGTGGAATCTGAGAACAGATATTTCGGATCCCTTTGAAGACTATAGGGCCAAGGAAATATCCTCCGATAACAAAGAGAGAGAAGCTTTCTGAGAAACTTCTTTGTGTTCTGTGAAATCATCTCACAGAGTTACAGCTTTCCCCTCAAGAAGCCTTTCGCTAAGACAGTTCTTGTGGAATTGGCAAAGTGATATTTGGAAGCCCATAGAGGGCTATGGTGAAAAAGGAAATATCCTCAGATGAAATGTGGAAAGAAGCTTTCGGAGAAACTGCTTAGTGTTCTGTTAATTCATCTCACAGAGTTACATGTGTATTTCGTGGATCTCTTTGCTAGCCTTATTTCTGTGGAATCTGAGAACAGATATTTCGGATCCCTTTGAAGATTATAGTGCCAAAGGAAATATCCTACGATAACAAAGAGAAAGAAGCTTTCTGAGAAACTTCTTTGTGTTCTGTGAAATCATCTCACAGAGTTACAGCTTTCCCCTCAAGAAGCCTTTCGCTAAGACAGTTCTTGTGGAATTGTCAAAGTGATATTTGGAAGCCCATAGAGGGCTATGGTGAAAAAGGAAATATCCTCAGATGAAATCTGGAAAGAAGCTTTCTGAGAAACTGCTTAGTGTTCTGTTAATTCTTCTCACAGAGTTACATCTGTATTTCGTGGATCTCTTTGCTAGCCTTATTTCTGTGGAATCTGAGAACAGATATTTCGGATCCCTTTGAAGACTATACGGCCAAAGGAAATATCCTGCGATAAAAAAGAGAAAGAAGCTTTCTGAGAAACTTCTTTGTGTTCTGTGAAATCATCTCACAGAGTTACAGCTTTCCCCTCAAGAAGCCTTTCGCTAAGACGGTTCTTGTGGAATTGACAAAGTGATATTTGGAAGCCCTTAGAGGGCTATGGTGAAAAAGGAAGTATCCTCAGATGAAATCTGGAAAGAAGCTTTCTGAGAAACTGCTTAGTGTTCTGTTAATTCATCTGACAGAGTTACATCTGTATTTCGTGGACCTCTTTGCTAGCCTTATTTCTGTGGAATCTGAGAACAGGTATTTCGGATCCCTTTGAAGACTATAGGGCCAAAGGAAATATCCTCCGATAACAAAGAGAAAGAAGCTTTCTGAGAAACTTCTTTGTGTTCTGTGAAATCATCACACAGAGTTACAGCTTTCCCCTCAAGAAGCCTTTCGCTAAGACAGTTCTTGTGGAATTGGCAAAGTGATATTTGGAAGCCCATAGAGGGCTATGGTGAAAAGGAGATATCCTCAGATGAAATCTGGAAAGAAGCTTTCTGAGAAACTGCTTAGTGTTCTGTTAATTCATCTCACAGAGTTACATGTGTATTTCGTGGATCTCTTTGCTAGCCTTATTTCTGTGGAATCTGAGAACAGATATTTCGGATCCCTTTGAAGACTATAGGGCCAAAGGAAATATCCTCCGATAACAAAGAGAAAGAAGCTTTCTGAGAAACTTCTTTGTGTTCTGTGAAATCATCTCACAGAGTTACAGCTTTCCCCTGAAGAAGCCTTTCGCTAAGACAGTTCTTGTGGAATTGGCAAAGTGATATTTGGAAGCCCATAGAGGGCTATGGTGAAAAAGGAAATATCCTCAGATGAAATCTGGAAAGAAGCTTTCAGAGAAACTGCTTAGTGTTCTGTTAATTCATCTCACAGAGTTACATGTGTATTTCGTAGATCTCTTTGCTAGCCTTATTTCTGTGGAATCTGAGAACAGATATTTCGGATCCCTTTGAAGACTATAGGGCCAAAGGAAATATCCTCGGTTAACAAAGAGAAAGAAGCTTTCTGAGAAACTTCTTTGTGTTCTGTGAAATCATCTCACAGAGTTACAGCTTTCCAATCAAGAAGCCTTTCGCTAAGACAGTTCTTGTGGAATTGGCAAAGTGATATTTGGAAGCCCATAGAGGGCTATGGTGAAAAAGGAAATATCCTCAGATGAAATCTGGAAAGAAGCTTTCTGAGAAACTGCTTAGTGTTCTGTTAATTCATCTCACAGAGTTACATCTGTATTTCGTGGACCTCTTTGCTAGCCTTATTTCTGTGGAATCTGAGAACAGATATTTCGGATCCCTTTGAAGACTATAGGGCCAAAGGAAATATCCTCCGATAAAAAAGAAAAAGAAGCTTTCTGAGAAACTTCTTTGTGTTCTGTGAAATCATCTCACAGAGTTACAGCTTTCCCCTCAAGAAGTCTTTCGCTAAGACAGTTGTTGTGGAATTGGCAAAGTGATATTTGGAAGCCCATAGAGGGCTATGGTGAAAAAGGAAATATCCTCAGATGAAATCTGGAAAGAAGCTTTCTGAGAAACTGCTTAGTGTTCTGTTAATTCATCTCACAGAGTTACATCTGTATTTCGTGGACCTCTTTGCTAGCCTTATTTCTGTGGAATCTGAGAACAGATATTTCGGATCCCTTTGAAGACTATAGGGCCAAAGGAAATATCCTCCGATAACAAAGAGAAAGAAGCTTTCTGAGAAACTTCTTTGTGTTCTGTGAAAACATCACACAGAGTTACAGCTTTCCCCTCAAGAAGCCTTTCGCTAAGACAGTTCTTGTGGAATTGGCAAAGTGATATTTGGAAGCACATAGAGGGCTATGGTGAAAAAGGAAATATCCTCAGATGAAATCTGGAAAGAAGCTTTCTGAGAAACTGCTTAGTGTTCTGTTAATTCATCTCACAGAGTTACATCTGTATTTCGTGGATCTCTTTGCTAGCCTTATTTCTGTGGAATCTGAGAACAGATATTTCGGATCCCTTTGAAGACTATAGGGCCAAAGGAAATATCCTCCGATAACAAAGAGAAAGAAGCTTTCTGAGAAACTTCTTTGTGTTCTGTGAAATCATCTCACAGAGTTACAGCTTTCCCCTCAAGAAGCCTTTCGCTAAGACAGTTCTTGTGGAATTTGCAAAGTGATATTTGGAAGCCCGTAGAGGGCTATGGTGAAAAAGGAAATATCCTCAGATGAAATCTGGAAAGAAGCTTTCTGAGAAACTGCTTAGTGTTCTGTTAATTCATCTCACAGAGTTACATCTGTATTTCGTGGATCTCTTTGCTAGCCTTATTTCTGTGGAATCTGAGAACAGATATTTCGGATCCCTTTGGAGACTATAGGGCCAAAGGAAATATCCTGCGATAAAAAAGAGAAAGAAGCTTTCTGAGAAACTTCTTTGTGTTCTGTGAAATCCTCTCACAGAGTTACAGCTTTCCCCTCAAGAAGCCTTTCGCTAAGACAGTTCTTGTGGAATTGACAAAGTGATATTTGGAAGCCCTTAGAGGGCTATGGTGAAAAAGGAAATATCCTCAGATGAAATCTGCAAAGAAGCTTTCTGAGAAACTGCTTAGTGTTCTGTTAATTCATCTCACAGAGTTACATCTGTATTTCGTGGACCTCTTTGCTAGCCTTATTTCTGTGGAATCTGAGAACAGGTATTTCGGATCCCTTTGAAGACTATAGGGCCAAAGGAAATATCCTCCGATAACAAAGAGAAAGAAGCTTTCTGAGAAACTTCTTTGTGTTCTGTGAAATCATCACACAGAGTTACAGCTTTCCCCTCAAGAAGCCTTTCGCTAAGACAGTTCTTGTGGAATTGGCAAAGTGATATTTGTAAGCCCATAGAGGGCTATGGTGAAAAAGGAAATATCCTCAGATGAAATCTGGAAAGAAGCTTTCTGAGAAACTGCTTAGTGTTCTGTAAATTCATCTCACAGAGTTACATCTGTATTTCGTGGATCTCTTTGTTAGCCTTATTTCTGTGGAATCTGAGAACTGATATTTCTGATCCCTTTGAAGACTATAGGGCCAAAGGAAATATCCTCCGATAACAAAGAGAAAGAAGCTTTCTGAGAAACTTCTTTGTGTTCTGTGAAATCATCTCACAGAGTTACAGCTTTCCCCTCAAGAAGCCTTTCGCTAAGACAGTTCTTGTGGAATTGGCAAAGTGATATTTGGAAGACCATAGAGGGCTATGGTGAAAAAGGAAATATCCTCAGATGAAATCTGGAAAGAAGCTTTCGGAGAAACTGCTTAGAGTTCTGTTAATTCATCTCACAGAGTTACATGTGTGTTTCGTGGATATCTTTGCTAGCCTTATTTCTGTGGAATCTGAGAACAGATATATCGGATCCCTTTGAAGACTTTAGGGCCAAAGGAAATATCCTCCGATAACAAAGAGAAAGAAGCTTTCTGAGAAACTTCTTTGTGTTCTGTGAAATCATCTCACAGAGTTACAGCTTTCCCCTCAAGAAGCCTTTCGCTAAGACAGTTCTTGTGGAATTGGCAAAGTGATATTGCGAAGCCCATAGAGGGCTATGGTGAAAAAGGAAATATCCTCAGATGAAATCTGGAAAGAAGCTTTCTGAGATACTGCTTAGTGTTCTGTTAATTCATCTCACAGAGTTACATCTGTATTTCGTGGATCTCTTTGCTAGCCTTATTTCTGTGGAATCTGAGAACAGATATTTCGGATCCCTTTGAAGACTATAGGGCCAAAGGAAATATCCTCCGATAAAAAAGAAAAAGAAGCTTTTTGAGAAACTTCTTTGTGTTCTGTGAAATCATCTCACAGAGTTACAGCTTTCCCCTCAAGAAGTCTTTCGCTAAGACAGTTGTTGTGGAATTGGCAAAGTGATATTTGGAAGCCCATAGAGGGCTATGGTGAAAAAGGAAATATCCTCAGATGAAATCTGGAAAGAAGCTTTCTGAGAAACTGCTTAGTGTTCTGTTAATTCATCTCACAGAGTTACATCTGTATTTCGTGGACCTCCTTGCTAGCCTTATTTCTGTGGAATCTGAGAACAGATATTTCGGATCCGTTTGAAGACTATAGGGCCAAAGGAAATATCCTCCGATAACAAAGAGAAAGAAGCTTTCTGAGAAACTTCTTTGTGTTCTGTGAAATCATCACACAGAGTTACAGCTTTCCCCTAAAGAAGCCTTTCGCTAAGACAGTTCTTGTGGAATTGGCAAAGTGATATTTGGAAGCCCATAGAGGGCTATGGTGAAAAAGGAAATATCCTCAGATGAAATCTGGAAAGAAGCTTTCTGAGAAACTGCTTAGTGTTCTGTTAATTCATCTCACAGAGTTACATCTGTATTTCGTGGATCTCTTTGCTAGCCTTATTTCTGTGGAATCTGAGAACAGATATTTCGGATCCCTTTGAAGACTATAGGGCCAAAGGAAATATCCTCCGATAAAAAAGAGAAAGAAGCTTTCTGAGAAACATCTTTGTGTTCTGTGAAATCGTCTCACAGAGTTACAGCTTTCCCCTCAAGAAGCCTTTCGCTAAGACAGTTCTTGTGGAATTGACAAAGTGATATTTGGAAGCCCATAGAGGGCTAAGGTGAAAAAGGAAATATCCTCAGATGAAATCTGGAAAGAAGCTTTCTGAGAAACTGCTTAGTGTTCTGTTAATTCATCTCACAGAGTTACATCTGTATTTCGTGGATCTCTTTGCTAGCCTTATTTCTGTGGAATCTGAGAACAGATATTTCGGATCCCTTTGAAGACTATAGGTCCAAAGGAAATATCCTCTGATAACAAAGAGAAAGAAGCTTTCTGAGAAACTTCTTTGTGTTCTGTCAAATCATCTCACAGAGTTACAGCTTTCCCCTCAAGAAGCCTTTCGCTAAGACAGTTCTTGTGGAATTGGCAAAGTGATATTAGAAGCCCATAGAGGGCTATGGTGAAAAAGGAAATATCCTCAGATGAAATCTGGAAAGAAGCTTTCTGAGAAACTGCTTAGTGTTCTGTTAATTCATCTCACAGAGTTACATCTGTATTTCGTGGATCTCTTTGCTAGCCTTATTTCTGTGGAATCTGAGAACATATAATTCGGATCCCTTTGAAGACTATAGGGCCAAAGAAATATCATCTGATAACAAAAAGAAAGAAGCTTTCTGAGAAACTTCTTTGTGTCTGTGAAATCATCTCACAGAGTTACAGCTTTCCCCTCAAGAAGCCTTTCGCTAAGACAGTTCTTGTGGAATTGGCAAAGTGATATTTGGAAGCCCATAGAGGGCTATGGTGAAAAAGGAAATATCCTCAGATGAAATCTGGAAAGAAACTTTCTGAGAAACTGCTTAGTGTTCTGTTAATTCATCTCACAGAGTTACATCTATATTTCGTGGATCTCTTTGCTAGCCTTATTTCTGTGGAATCTGAGAACAGATATTTCAGATCCCTTTGAAGACTATAGGGCCAAAGGAAATATCCTACGATAAAATAGAGAAAGAAGCTTTCTGAGAAACTTCTTTGTGTTCTGTGAAATCATCTCACAGAGTTACAGCTTTCTCCTCAAGAAGCCTTTCGCTAAGACAGTTCTTGTGGAATTGGCAAAGTGATATTTGGAAGCCCATAGAGGGCTATGGTGAAAAAGGAAATATCCTCAGATGAAATCTGGAAAGAAGCTTTCTGAGAAACTGCTCTGTGATGTGTGACTTCCACTCACAGAGTTACATGTGTATTTCGTGGATCTCTATGCTAGCCTTATTTCAGTGGAATCTGAGAACAGATATTTCGGATCCCTTTGAAGACTATAGGGCCAAGGAAATATCCTCCGATAACAAAGAGAGAGAAGCTTTCTGAGAAACTTCTTTGTGTTCTGTGAAATCATCTCACAGAGTTTCAGCTTTCCCCTCAAGAAGCCTTTCGCTAAGACAGTTCTTGTGGAATTGGCAAAGTGATATTTGGAAGCCCATAGAGGGCTATGGTGAAAAAGGAAATATCCTCAGATGAAATGTGGAAAGAAGCTTTCGGAGAAACTGCTTAGTGTTCTGTTAATTCATCTCACAGAGTTACATGTGTATTTCGTGGATCTCTTTGCTAGCCTTATTTCTGTGGAATCTGAGAACAGATATTTCGGATCCCTTTGAAGACTATAGTGCCAAAGGAAATATCCTACGATAACAAAGAGAAAGAAGCTTTCTGAGAAACTTCTTTATGTTCTGTGAAATCATCTCACAGAGTTACAGCTTTCCCCTCAAGAAGCCTTTCGCTAAGACAGTTTTTCTGGAATTGGCAAAGTGATATTTGGAAGCCCATAGAGGGCTATGGTGAAAAAGGAAATATCCTCAGATGAAATCTGGAAAGAAGCTTTCTGAGAAACTGCTTAGTGTTCTGTTAATTCATCTCACAGAGTTACATCTGTATTTCGTGGACCTCTTTGCTAGCTTTATTTCTGTGGAATCTGAGAACAGGTATTTCGGATCCCTTTGAAGACTCTAGGGCCAAAGGAAATATCCTCCGATATCAAAGAGAAAGAAGCTTTCTGAGAAACTTCTTTGTGTTCTGTGGAATCATCACACAGAGTTACAGCTTTCCCCTCAAGAAGCCTTTCGCTAAGACAGTTCTTGTGGAATTGGCAAAGTGATATTTGGAAGCCCATAGAGGGCTATGGTGAAAAAGGAAATATCCTCAGATGAAATCTGGAAAGAAGCTTTCTGAGAAACTGCTTAGTGTTCTGTTAATTCATCTCACAGAGTTACATCTGTATTTCGTGGATCTCTTTGCTAGCCTTATTTCTGTGGAATCTGAGAACAGATATTTCGGATCCCTTTGAAGACTATAGGGCCAAAGGAAATATCCTCCGATAACAAAGAGAAAGAAGCTTTCTGAGAAACTTCTTTGTGTTCTGTGAAATCATCTCACAGAGTTACAGCTTTCCCCTCAAGTAGCCTTTCGCTAAGACAGTTCTTGTGGAATTGGCAAAGTGATATTTGGAAGCCCATAGAGGGCTATGGTGAAAAAGGAAATATCCTCAGATGAAATCTGGAAAGAAGCTTTCTGAGAAACTGCTTAGTGCTCTGTTAATTCATCTCACAGAGTTACATCTGTATTTCGTGGATCTCTTTGCTAGCCTTATTTCTGTGGAATCTGAGAACAGATATTTCGGATCCCTTTGAAGACTATAGGGCCAAGGGAAATATCCTCCGATAACAAAGAGGAAGAAACATTCTGAGAAACTTCTTTGTGTTCTGTGAAATCATCTCACAGAGTTACAGCTTTCTCCTCAAGAAGCCTTTCGCTAAGACAGTTCTTGTGGAATTGGCAAAGTGATATTTGGAAGCCCTTAGAGGGCTATGGTGAAAAAGGAAATATCCTCAGATGAAATCTGGAAAGAAGCTTTCTGAGAAACTGCTTAGTGTTCTGTTAATTCATCTCACAGAGTTCCATGTGTATTTCGTGGATCTCTAAGCTAGCCTTATTTCTGTGGAATCTGAGAACAGATATTTCGGATCCCTTTGAAGACTATAGGGCCAAGGAAATATCCTCCGATAACAAAGAGAGAGAAGCTTTCTGAGAAACTTCTTTGTGTTCTGTAAAATCATCTCACAGAGTTACAGCTTTCCCCTCAAGAAGCCTTTCGCTAAGACAGTTCTTGTGGAATTGTCAAAGTGATATTTGGAAGCCCATAGAGGGCTATGGTGAAAAAGGAAATATCCTCAGATGAAATCTGGAAAGAAGCTTTCTGAGAAACTGCTTAGTGTTCTGTTAATTCATCTCACAGAGTTACATCTGTATTTCGTGGATCTCTTTGCTAGCCTTATTTCTGTGGAATCTGAGAACAGATATTTCGGATCCCTTTGAAGACTATAGGGCCAAAGGAAATATCCTGCGATAAAAAAGAGAAAGAAGCTTTCTGAGAAACTTCTTTGTGTTCTGTGAAATCATCTCACAGAGTTACAGCTTTCCCCTCAAGAAGCCTTTCGCTAAGACGGTTCTTGTGGAATTGACAAAGTGATATTTGGAAGCCCTTAGAGGGCTATGGTGAAAAAGGAAGTATCCTCAGATGAAATCTGGAAAGAAGCTTTCTGAGAAACTGCTTAGTGTTCTGTTAATTCATCTGACAGAGTTACATCTGTATTTCGTGGACCTCTTTGCTAGCCTTATTTCTGTGGAATCTGAGAACAGGTATTTCGGATCCCTTTGAAGACTATAGGGCCAAAGGAAATATCCTCCGATAACAGAGAAAGAAGCTTTCTGAGAAACTTCTTTGTGTTCTGTGAAATCATCACACAGAGTTACAGCTTTCCCCTCAAGAAGCCTTTCGCTAAGACAGTTCTTGTGGAATTGGCAAAGTGATATTTGGAAGCCCATAGAGGGCTATGGTGAAAAAGGAGATATCCTCAGATGAAATCTGGAAAGAATCTTTCTGAGAAACTGCTTAGTGTTCTGTTAATTCATCTCACAGAGTTACATGTGTATTTCGTGGATCTCTTTGCTAGCCTTATTTCTGTGGAATCTGAGAACAGATATTTCGGATCCCTTTGAAGACTATAGGGCCAAAGGAAATATCCTCCGATAACAAAGAGAAAGAAGCTTTCTGAGAAACTTCTTTGTGTTCTGTGAAATCATCTCACAGAGTTACAGCTTTCCCCTGAAGAAGCCTTTCGCTAAGACAGTTCTTGTGGAATTGGCAAAGTGATATTTGGAAGCCCATAGAGGGCTATGTTGAAAAAGGAAATATCCTCAGATGAAATCTGGAAAGAAGCTTTCGGAGAAACTGCTTAGTGTTCTGTTAATTCATCTCACAGAGTTACATGTGTATTTCGTAGATCTCTTTGCTAGCCTTATTTCTGTGGAATCTGAGAACAGATATTTCGGATCCCTTTGAAGACTATAGGGCCAAAGGAAATATCCTCGGATAACAAAGAGAAAGAAGCTTTCTGAGAAACTTCTTTGTGTTCTGTGAAATCATCTCACAGAGTTACAGCTTTCCAATCAAGAAGCCTTTCGCTAAGACAGTTCTTGTGGAATTGGCAAAGTGATATTTCGAAGCCAATAGACGGCTATGGTGAAAAAGGAAATATCCTCAGATGAAATCTGGAAAGAAGCTTTCTGAGAAACTGCTTAGTGTTCTGTTAATTCATCTCACAGAGTTACATCTGTATTTCGTGGATCTCTTTGCTAGCCTTATTTCTGTGGAATCTGAGAACAGATATTTCGGATCCCTTTGAAGTCTATAGGGCCAAAGGAAATATCCTCCGATAAAAAAGAAAAAGAAGCTTTCTGAGAAACTTCTTTGTGTTCTGTGAAATCATCTCACAGAGTTACAGTTTTCCCCTCAAGAAGTCTTTCGCTAAGACAGTTGTTGTGGAATTGGCAAAGTGATATTTGGAAGCCCATAGAGGGCTATGGTGAAAAAGGAAATATCCTCAGATGAAATCTGGAAAGAAGCTTTCTGAGAAACTGCTTAGTGTTCTGTTAATTCATCTCACAGAGTTACATCTGTATTTCGTGGACCTCTTTGCTAGCCTTATTTCTGTGGAATCTGAGAACAGATATTTCGGATCCCTTTGAAGACTATAGGGCCAAAGGAAATATCCTCCGATAACAAAGAGAAAGAAGCTTTCTGAGAAACTTCTTTGTGTTCTGTGAAATCATCACACAGAGTTACAGCTTTCCCCTCAAGAAGCCTTTCGCTAAGACAGTTCTTGTGGAATTGGCAAAGTGATATTTGGAAGCACATAGAGGGCTATGGTGAAAAAGGAAATATCCTCAGATGAAATCTGGAAAGAAGCTTTCTGAGAAACTGCTTAGTGTTCTGTTAATTCATCTCACAGAGTTACATCTGTATTTCGTGGATCTCTTTGCTAGCCTTATTTCTGTGGAATCTGAGAACAGATATTTCGGATCCCTTTGAAGACTATAGGGCCAAAGGAAATATCCTCCGATAACAAAGAGAAAGAAGCTTTCTGAGAAACTTCTTTGTGTTCTGTGAAATCATCTCACAGAGTTACAGCTTTCCCCTCAAGAAGCCTTTCGCTAAGACAGTTCTTGTGGAATTTGCAAAGTGATATTTGGAAGCCCGTAGAGGGCTATGGTGAAAAAGGAAATATCCTCAGATGAAATCTGGAAAGAAGCTTTCTGAGAAGCTGCTTAGTGTTCTGTTAATTCATCTCACAGAGTTACATCTGTATTTCGTGGATCTCTTTGCTAGCCTTATTTCTGTGGAATCTGAGAACAGATATTTCGGATCCCTTTGAAGACTATAGGGCCAAAGGAAATATCCTGCGATAAAAAAGAGAAAGAAGCTTTCTGAGAAACTTCTTTGTGTTCTGTGAAATCCTCTCACAGAGTTACAGCTTTCCCCTCAAGAAGCCTTTCGCTAAGACAGTTCTTGTGGAATTGACAAAGTGATATTTGGAAGCCCTTAGAGGGCTATGGTGAAAAAGGAAATATCCTCAGATGAAATCTGGAAAGAAGCTTTCTGAGAAACTGCTTAGTGTTCTGTTAATTCATCTCACAGAGTTACATCTGTATTTCGTGGACCTCTTTGCTAGCCTTATTTTTGTGGAATCTGAGAACAGGTATTTCGGATCCCTTTGAAGACTATAGGGCCAAAGGAAATATCCTCCGATAACAAAGAGAAAGAAGCTTTCTGAGAAACTTCTTTGTGTTCTGTGAAATCATCACACAGAGTTACAGCTTTCCCCTCAAGAAGCCTTTCGCTAAGACAGTTCTTGTGGAATTGGCAAAGTGATATTTGGAAGCCCATAGAGGGCTATGGTGAAAAAGGAAATATCCTCAGATGAAATCTGGAAAGAAGCTTTCGGAGAAACTGCTTAGTGTTCTGTTAATTCATCTCACAGAGTTACATGTGTGTTTCGTGGATATCTTTGCTAGCCTTATTTCTGTGGAATCTGAGAACAGATATATCGGATCCCTTTGAAGACTATAGGGCCAAAGGAAATATCCTCCGATAACAAAGAGAAAGAAGCTTTCTGAGAAACTTCTTTGTGTTCTGTGAAATCATCTCACAGAGTTACAGCTTTCCCCTCAAGAAGCCTTTCGCTAAGACAGTTCTTGTGGAATTGGCAAAGTGATATTGCGAAGCCCATAGAGGGCTATGGTGAAAAAGGAAATATCCTCAGATGAAATCTGGAAAGAAGCTTTCTGAGAAACTGCTTAGTGTTCTGTTAATTCATCTCACAGAGTTACATCTGTATTTCGTGGATCTCTTTGCTAGCCTTATTTCTGTGGAATCTGAGAACAGATATTTCGGATCCCTTTGAAGACTATAGGGCCAAAGGAAATATCCTCCGATAAAAAAGAAAAAGAAGCTTTCTGAGAAACTTCTTTGTGTTCTGTGAAATCATCTCACAGAGTTACAGCTTTCCCCTCAAGAAGTCTTTCGCTAAGACAGTTGTTGTGGAATTGGCAAAGTGATATTTGGAAGCCCATAGAGGGCTATGGTGAAAAAGGAAATATCCTCAGATGAAATCTGGAAAGAAGCTTTCTGAGAAACTGCTTAGTGTTCTGTTAATTCATCTCACAGAGTTACATCTGTATTTCGTGGACCTCTTTGCTAGCCTTATTTCTGTGGAATCTGAGAACAGATATTTCGGATCCCTTTGAAGACTATAGGGCCAAAGGAAATATCCTCCGATAACAAAGAGAAAGAAGCTTTCTGAGAAACTTCTTTGTGTTCTGTGAAATCATCTCACAGAGTTACAGCTTTCTCCTCAAGAAGCCTTTCACTAAGACAGTTCTTGTGGAATTGGCAAAGTGATATTTGGAAGCCCATGGAGGGGTATGGTGAAAAAGGAAATATCCTCAGATGAAATCTGGAAAGAAGCTTTCTGAGAAACTGCTTAGTGTTCTGTTAATTCATCTCACAGAGATACATGTGTATTTCGTGGATCTCTTTGCTAGCCTTATTTCTGTGGAATCTGAGAAAAGATATTTCGGATCCCTTTGAAGACTATAGGGCCAAAGGAAATATCCTCCGATAACAAAGAGAAAGAAGCTTTCTGAGAAACTTCTTTGTGTTCTGTCAAATCATCTCACAGAGTTACAGCTTTCCCCTCAAGAAGCCTTTCGCTAAGACAGTTCTTGTGGAATTGGCAAAGTGATATTTGAAGCCCATAGAGGGCTATGGTGAAAAAGGAAATATCCTCAGATGAAATCTGGAAAGAAGCTTTCTGAGAAACTGCTTAGTGTTCTGTTAATTCATCTCACAGAGTTACATCTGTATTTCGTGGATCTCTTTGCTAGCCTTATTTCTGTGGAATCTGAGAACAGATATTTCGGATCCCTTTGAAGACTATAGGGCCAAAGGAAATATCCTGCGATAAAAAAGAGAAAGAAGCTTTCTGAGAAACTTCTTTGTGTTCTGTGAAATCCTCTCACAGAGTTACAGCTTTCCCCTCAAGAAGCCTTTCGCTAAGACAGTTCTTGTGGAATTGACAAAGTGATATTTGGAAGCCCTTAGAGGGCTATGGTGAAAAAGGAAATATCCTCAGATGAAATCTGGAAAGAAGCTTTCTGAGAAACTGCTTAGTGTTCTGTTAATTCATCTCACAGAGTTACATCTGTATTTCTTGGACCTCTTTGCTAGCCTTATTTCTGTGGAATCTGAGAACAGGTATTTCGGATCCCTTTGAAGACTATAGGGCCAAAGGAAATATCCTCCGATAACAAAGAGAAAGAAGCTTTCTGAGAAACTTCTTTGTGTTCTGTGAAATCATCACACAGAGTTACAGCTTTCCCCTCAAGAAGCCTTTCGCTAAGACAGTTCTTGTGGAATTGGCAAAGTGATATTTGGAAGCCCATAGAGGGCTATGGTGAAAAAGGAAATATCCTCAGATGAAATCTGGAAAGAAGCTTTCTGAGAAACTGCTTAGTGTTCTGTAAATTCATCTCACAGAGTTACATCTGTATTTCGTGGATCTCTTTGTTAGCCTTATTTCTGTGGAATCTGAGAACAGATATTTCGGATCCCTTTGAAGACTATAGGGCCAAAGGAAATATCCTCCGATAACAAAGAGAAAGAAGCTTTCTGAGAAACTTCTTTGTGTTCTGTGAAATCATCTCACAGAGTTACAGCTTTCCCCTGAAGAAGCCTTTCGCTAAGACAGTTCTTTTGGAATTGGCAAAGTGATATTTGGAAGACCATAGAGGGCTATGGTGAAAAAGGAAATATCCTCAGATGAAATCTGGAAAGAAGCTTTCGGAGAAACTGCTTAGTGTTCTGTTAATTCATCTCACAGAGTTACATGTGTGTTTCGTGGATATCTTTGCTAGCCTTATTTCTGTGGAATCTGAGAACAGATATATCGGATCCCTTTGAAGACTATAGGGCCAAAGGAAATATCCTCCGATAACAAAGAGAAAGAAGCTTTCTGAGAAACTTCTTTGTGTTCTGTGAAATCATCTCACAGAGTTACAGCTTTCTCCTCAAGAAGCCTTTCACTAAGACAGTTCTTGTGGAATTGGCAAAGTGATATTTGGAAGCCATGGAGGGGTATGGTGAAAAAGGAAATATCCTCAGATGAAATCTGGAAAGAAGCTTTCTGAGAAACTGCTTAGTGTTCTGTTAATTCATCTCACAGAGATACATGTGTATTTCGTGGATCTCTTTGCTAGCCTTATTTCTGTGGAATCTGAGAAAAGATATTTCGGATCCCTTTGAAGACTATAGGGCCAAAGGAAATATCCTCCGATAACAAAGAGAAAGAAGCTTTCTGAGAAACTTCTTTGTGTTCTGTCAAATCATCTCACAGAGTTACAGCTTTCCCCTCAAGAAGCCTTTCGCTAAGACAGTTCTTGTGGAATTGGCAAAGTGATATTTGAAGCCCATAGAGGGCTATGGTGAAAAAGGAAATATCCTCAGATGAAATCTGGAAAGAAGCTTTCTGAGAAACTGCTTAGTGTTCTGTTAATTCATCTCACAGAGTTACATCTGTATTTCGTGGATCTCTTTGCTAGCCTTATTTCTGTGGAATCTGAGAACAGATATTTCGGATCCCTTTGAAGACTATAGGGCCAAAGGAAATATCCTCCGATAACAAAGAGAAAGAAGCTTTCTGAGAAACTTCTTTGTGTTCTGTGAAATCATCACACAGAGTTACAGCTTTCCCCTAAAGAAGCCTTTCGCTAAGACAGTTCTTGTGGAATTGGCAAAGTGATATTTTGAAGACCATAGAGGGCTATGGTGAAAAAGGAAATATCCTCAGATGAAATCTGGAAAGAAGCTTTCTGTGAAACTGCTTAGTGTTCTGTTAATTCATCTCACAGAGTTAAATGTGTATTTCGTGGATATCTTTGCTAGCCTTATTTCTGTGGAATCTGAGAACAGATATTTCGGATCCCTTTGAAGACTATAGGGCCAAAGGAAATATCCTCCGAGAACAAAGAGAAAGAAGCTTTCTGAGAAACTTCTTTGTGTTCTGTGAAATCATCTCACAGAGTTACAGCTTTCCCCTCAAGAAGCCTTTCGCTAAGACAGTTCTTGTGGAATTGGCAAAGTGATATTTCGAAGCCCATAGAGGGCTATGGTGAAAAAGGAAATATCCTGAGATGAAATCTGGAAAGAAGCTTTCTGAGAAACTGCTTAGTGTTCTGTTAATTCATCTCACAGAGTTACATCTGTATTTCGTGGATCTCTTTGCTAGCCTTATTTCTGTGGAATCTGAGAACAGATATTTCGGATCCCTTTGAAGACTATAGGGCCAAAGGAAATATCCTCCGATAAAAAAGAAAAAGAAGCTTTCTGAGAAACTTCTTTGTGTTCTGTGAAATCATCTCACAGAGTTACAGCTTTCCCCTCAAGAAGTCTTTCGCTAAGACAGTTGTTGTGGAATTGGCAAAGTGATATTTGGAAGCCCATAGAGGGCTATGGTGTATAAGGAAATATCCTCAGATGAAATCTGGAAAGAAGCTTTCTGAGAAACTGCTTAGTGTTCTGTTAATTCATCTCACAGAGTTACATCTGTATTTCGTGGATCTCTTTGCTAGCCTTATTTCTGTGGAATCTGAGAACATATAATTCGGATCCCTTTGAAGACTATAGGGCCAAAGAAATATCATCCGATAACAAAAAGAAAGAAGCTTTCTGAGAAACTTCTTTGTGTCTGTGAAATCATCTCACAGAGTTACAGCTTTCCCCTCAAGAAGCCTTTCGCTAAGACAGTTCTTGTGGAATTGGCAAAGTGATATTTGGAAGCACATAGAGGGCTATGGTGAAAAAGGAAATATCCTCAGATGAAATCTGGAAAGAAGCTTTCTGAGAAACTGCTTAGTGTTCTGTTAATTCATCTCACAGAGTTACATCTGTATTTCGTGGATCTCTTTGCTAGCCTTATTTCTGTGGAATCTGAGAACAGATATTTCGGATCCCTTTGAAGACTATAGGGCCAAAGGAAATATCCTCCGATAACAAAGAGAAAGAAGCTTTCTGAGAAACTTCTTTGTGTTCTGTGAAATCATCTCACAGAGTTACAGCTTTCCCCTCAAGAAGCCTTTCGCTAAGACAGTTCTTGTGGAATTGGCAAAGTGATATTTGGAAGCCCGTAGAGGGCTATGGTGAAAAAGGAAATATCCTCAGATGAAATCTGGAAAGAAGCTTTCTGAGAAACTGCTTAGGGTTCTGTTAATTCATCTCACAGAGTTACATCTGTATTTCGTGGATCTCTTTGCTAGCCTTATTTCTCTGGAATCTGAGAACAGATATTTCGGATCCCTTTGAAGACTATAGGGCCAAAGGAAATATCCTGCGATAAAAAAGAGAAAGAAGCTTTCTGAGAAACTTCTTTGTGTTCTGTGAAATCCTCTCACAGAGTTACAGCTTTCCCCTCAAGAAGCCTTTCGCTAAGACAGTTCTTGTGGAATTGACAAAGTGATATTTGGAAGCCCTTAGAGGGCTATGGTGAAAAAGGAAATATCCTCAGATGAAATCTGGAAAGAAGCTTTCTGAGAAACTGCTTAGTGTTCTGTGAATTCATCTCACAGAGTTACATCTGTATTTCGTGGACCTCTTTGCTAGCCTTATTTCTGTGGAATCTGAGAACAGGTATTTCGGATCCCTTTGAAGACTATAGGGCCAAAGGAAATATCCTCCGATAACAAAGAGAAAGAAGCTTTCTGAGAAACTTCTTTGTGTTCTGTGAAATCATCACACAGAGTTACAGCTTTCCCCTCAAGAAGCCTTTCGCTAAGACAGTTCTTGTGGAATTGGCAAAGTGATATTTGGAAGCCCATAGAGGGCTATGGTGAAAAAGGAAATATCCTCAGATGAAATCTGGAAAGAAGCTTTCTGAGAAACTGCTTAGTGTTCTGTTAATTCATCTCACAGAGTTACATCTGTATTTCGTGGATCTCTTTGTTAGCCTTATTTCTGTGGAATCTGAGAACAGATATTTCGGATCCCTTTGAAGACTATAGGGCCAAAGGAAATATCCTCCGATAACAAAGAGAAAGAAGCTTTCTGAGAAACTTCTTTGTGTTCTGTGAAATCATCTCACAGAGTTACAGCTTTCCCCTGAAGAAGCCTTTCGCTAAGACAGTTCTTGTGGAATTGGCAAAGTGATATTTGGAAGCCCATAGAGGGCTATGGTGAAAAAGGAAATATCCTCAGATGAAATGTGGAAAGAAGCTTTCGGAGAAACTGCTTAGTGTTCTGTTAATTCATCTCACAGAGTTACATGTGTATTTCGTGGATCTCTTTGCTAGCCTTATTTCTGTGGAATCTGAGAACAGATATTTCGGATCCCTTTGAAGATTATAGTGCCAAAGGAAATATCCTACGATAACAAAGAGAAAGAAGCTTTCTGAGAAAATTCTTTGTGTTCTGTGAAATCATCTCACAGAGTTACAGCTTTCCTCTCAAGAAGCCTTTCGCTAAGACAGTTCTTGTGGAATTGTCAAAGTGATATTTGGAAGCCCATAGAGGGCTATGGTGAAAAAGGAAATATCCTCAGATGAAATCTGGAAAGAAGCTTTCTGAGAAACTGCTTAGTGTTCTGTTAATTCATCTCACAGAGTTACATCTGTATTTCGTGGATCTCTTTGCTTGCCTTATTTCTGTGGAATCTGAGAACAGATATTTCGGATCCCTTTGAAGACTATAGGGCCAAAGGAAATATCCTGCGATAAAAAAGAGAAAGAAGCTTTCTGAGAAACTTCTTTGTGTTCTGTGAAATCATCTCACAGAGTTACAGCTTTCCCCTCAAGAAGCATTTCGCTAAGACGGTTCTTGTGGAATTGACAAAGTGATATTTGGAAGCCCTTAGAGGGCTATGGTGAAAAAGGAAGTATCCTCAGATGAAATCTGGAAAGAAGCTTTCTGAGAAACTGCTTAGTGTTCTGTTAATTCATCTCACAGAGTTACATCTGTATTTCGTGGATCTCTTTGCTAGCCTTATTTCTGTGGAATCTGAGAACAGATATTTCGGATCCCTTTGAAGACTATAGGGCCAAAGGAAATATCCTCCGATAACAAAGAGAAAGAAGCTTTCTGAGAAACTTCTTTGTGTTCTGTGAAATCATCTCACAGAGTTACAGCTTTCCCCTCAAGAAGCCTTTCGCTAAGACAGTTCTTGTGGAATTGGCAAAGTGATATTTGGAAGCCCGTAGAGGGCTATGGTGAAAAAGGAAATATCCTCAGATGAAATCTGGAAAGAAGCTTTCTGAGAAACTGCTTAGGGTTCTGTTAATTCATCTCACAGAGTTACATCTGTATTTCGTGGATCTCTTTGCTAGCCTTATTTCTGTGGAATCTGAGAACAGATATTTCGGATCCCTTTGAAGACTATAGGGCCAAAGGAAATATCCTGCGATAAAAAAGAGAAAGAAGCTTTCTGAGAAACTTCTTTGTGTTCTGTGAAATCCTCTCACAGAGTTACAGCTTTCCCCTCAAGAAGCCTTTCGCTAAGACAGTTCTTGTGGAATTGGCAAAGTGATATTTGGAAGCCCTTAGAGGGCTATGGTGAAAAAGGAAATATCCTCAGATGAAATCTGGAAAGAAGCTTTCTGAGAAACTGCTTAGTGTTCTGTTAATTCATCTCACAGAGTTACATCTGTATTTCGTGGACCTCTTTGCTAGCCTTATTTCTGTGGAATCTGAGAACAGGTATTTCGGATCCCTTTGAAGACTATAGGGCCAAAGGAAATATCCTCCGATAACAAAGAGAAAGAAGCTTTCTGAGAAACTTCTTTGTGTTCTGTGAAATCACCACACAGAGTTACAGCTTTCCCCTCAAGAAGCCTTTCGCTAAGACAGTTCTTGTGGAATTGGCAAAGTGATATTTGGAAGCCCATAGAGGGCTATGGTGAAAAAGGAAATATCCTCAGATGAAATCTGGAAAGAAGCTTTCTGAGAAACTGCTTAGTGTTCTGTTAATTCATCTCACAGAGTTACATCTGTATTTCGTGGATCTCTTTGTTAGCCTTATTTCTGTGGAATCTGAGAACAGATATTTCGGATCCCTTTGAAGACTATAGGGCCAAAGGAAATATCCTCCGATAACAAAGAGAAAGAAGCTTTCTGAGAAACTTCTTTGTGTTCTGTGAAATCATCTCACAGAGTTACAGCTTTCCCCTGAAGAAGCCTTTCGCTAAGACAGTTCTTGTGGAATTGGCAAAGTGATATTTGGAAGCCCATAGAGGGCTATGGTGAAAAAGGAAATATCCTCAGATGAAATGTGGAAAGAAGCTTTCGGAGAAACTGCTTAGTGTTCTGTTAATTCATCTCACAGAGTTACATGTGTATTTCGTGGATCTCTTTGCTAGCCTTATTTCTGTGGAATCTGAGAACAGATATTTCGGATCCCTTTGAAGATTATAGTGCCAAAGGAAATATCCTACGATAACAAAGAGAAAGAAGCTTTCTGAGAAACTTCTTTGTGTTCTGTGAAATCATCTCACAGAGTTACAGCTTTCCCCTCAAGAAGCCTTTCGCTAAGACAGTTCTTGTGGAATTGTCAAAGTGATATTTGGAAGCCCATAGAGGGCTATGGTGAAAAAGGAAATATCCTCAGATGAAATCTGGAAAGAAGCTTTCTGAGAAACTGCTTAGTGTTCTGTTAATTCATCTCACAGAGTTACATCTGTATTTCGTGGATCTCTTTGCTAGCCTTATTTCTGTGGAATCTGAGAACAGATATTTCGGATCCCTTTGAAGACTATAGGGCCAAAGGAAATATCCTGCGATAAAAAAGAGAAAGAAGCTTTCTGAGAAACTTCTTTGTGTTCTGTGAAATCATCTCACAGAGTTACAGCTTTCCCCTCAAGAAGCATTTCGCTAAGACGGTTCTTGTGGAATTGACAAAGTGATATTTGGAAGCCCTTAGAGGGCTATGGTGAAAAAGGAAGTATCCTCAGATGAAATCTGGAAAGAAGCTTTCTGAGAAACTGCTTAGTGTTCTGTTAATTCATCTCACAGAGTTACATCTGTATTTCGTGGATCTCTTTGCTAGCCTTATTTCTGTGGAATCTGAGAACAGATATTTCGGATCCCTTTGAAGACTACAGGGCCAAAGGAAATATCCTCCGATAAAAAAGAAAAAAAAGCTTTCTGAGAAACTTCTTTGTGTTCTGTGAAATCATCTCACAGAGTTACAGCTTTCCCCTCAAGAAGTCTTTCGCTAAGACAGTTGTTGTGGAATTGGCAAAGTGATATTTGGAAGCCCATAGAGGGCTATGGTGAAAAAGGAAATATCCTCAGATGAAATCTGGAAAGAAGCTTTCTGAGAAACTGCTTAGTGTTCTGTTAATTCATCTCACAGAGTTACATCTGTATTTCGTGGACCTCTTTGCTAGCCTTATTTCTGTGGAATCTGAGAACAGATATTTCGGATCCCTTTGAAGACTATAGGGCCAAAGGAAATATCCTCCGATAACAAAGAGAAAGAAGCTTTCTGAGAAACTTCTTTGTGTTCTGTGAAAACATCACACAGAGTTACAGCTTTCCCCTCAAGAAGCCTTTCGCTAAGACAGTTCTTGTGGAATTGGCAAAGTGATATTTGGAAGCACATAGAGGGCTATGGTGAAAAAGGAAATATCCTCAGATGAAATCTGGAAAGAAGCTTTCTGAGAAACTGCTTAGTGTTCTGTTAATTCATCTCACAGAGTTACATCTGTATTTCGTGGATCTCTTTGCTAGCCTTATTTCTGTGGAATCTGAGAACAGATATTTCGGATCCCTTTGAAGACTATAGGGCCAAAGGAAATATCCTCCGATAACAAAGAGAAAGAAGCTTTCTGAGAAACTTCTTTGTGTTCTGTGAAATCATCTCACAGAGTTACAGCTTTCCCCTCAAGAAGCCTTTCGCTAAGACAGTTCTTGTGGAATTTGCAAAGTGATATTTGGAAGCCCGTAGAGGGCTATGGTGAAAAAGGAAATATCCTCAGATGAAATCTGGAAAGAAGCTTTCTGAGAAACTGCTTAGGGTTCTGTTAATTCATCTCACAGAGTTACATCTGTATTTCGTGGATCTCTTTGCTAGCCTTATTTCTGTGGAATCTGAGAACAGATATTTCGGATCCCTTTGAAGACTATAGGGCCAAAGGAAATATCCTGCGATAAAAAAGAGAAAGAAGCTTTCTGAGAAACTTCTTTGTGTTCTGTGAAATCATCTCACAGAGTTACAGCTTTCCCCTCAAGAAGCCTTTCGCTAAGACAGTTCTTGTGGAATTGACAAAGTGATATTTGGAAGCCCTTAGAGGGCTATGGTGAAAAAGGAAATATCCTCAGATGAAATCTGGAAAGAAGCTTTCTGAGAAACTGCTTAGTGTTCTGTTAATTCATCTCACAGAGTTACATCTGTATTTCGTGGTCCTCTTTGCTAGCCTTATTTCTGTGGAATCTGAGAACAGGTATTTCTGATCCCTTTGAAGACTATAGGGCCAAAGGAAATATCCTCCGATAACAAAGAGAAAGAAGCTTTCTGAGAAACTTCTTTGTGTTCTGTGAAATCATCACACAGAGTTACAGCTTTCCCCTCAAGAAGCCTTTCGCTAAGACAGTTCTTGTGGAATTGGCAAAGTGATATTTGGAAGCCCATAGAGGGCTATGGTGAAAAAGGAAATATCCTCAGATGAAATCTGGAAAGAAGCTTTCTGAGAAACTGCTTAGTGTTCTGTTAATTCATCTCACAGAGTTACATCTGTATTTCGTGGATCTCTTTGTTAGCCTTATTTCTGTGGAATCTGAGAACAGATATTTCGGATCCCTTTGAAGACTATAGGGCCAAAGGAAATATCCTCCGATAACAAAGAGAAAGAAGCTTTCTGAGAAACTTCTTTGTGTTCTGTGAAATCATCTCACAGAGTTACAGCTTTCCCCTGAAGAAGCCTTTCGCTAAGACAGTTCTTGTGGAATTGGCAAAGTGATATTTGGAAGCCCATAGAGGGCTATGGTGAAAAAGGAAATATCCTCAGATGAAATCTGGAAAGAAGCTTTCGGAGAAACTGCTTAGTGTTCTGTTAATTCATCTCACAGAGTTACATGTGTATTTCGTGGATATCTTTGCTAGCCTTATTTCTGTGGAATCTGAGAACAGATATATCGGATCCCTTTGAAGACTATAGGGCCAAAGGAAATATCCTCCGAGAACAAAGAGAAAGAAGCTTTCTGAGAAACTTCTTTGTGTTCTGTGAAATCATCTCACAGAGTTACAGCTTTCCCCTCAAGAAGCCTTTCGCTAAGACAGTTCTTGTGGAATTGGCAAAGTGATATTTCGAAGCCCATAGAGGGCTATGGTGAAAAAGGAAATATCCTCAGATGAAATCTGGAAAGAAGCTTTCTGAGAAACTGCTTAGTGTTCTGTTAATTCATCTCACAGAGTTACATCTGTATTTCGTGGATCTCTTTGCTAGCCTTATTTCTGTGGAATCTGAGAACAGATATTTCGGATCCCTTTGAAGACTATAGGGCCAAAGGAAATATCCTCCGATAAAAAAGAAAAAGAAGCTTTCTGAGAAACTTCTTTGTGTTCTGTCAAATCATCTCACAGAGTTACAGCTTTCCCCTCAAGAAGCCTTTCGCTAAGACAGTTCTTGTGGAATTGGCAAAGTGATATTTGAAGCCCATAGAGGGCTATGGTGAAAAAGGAAATATCCTCAGATGAAATCTGGAAAGAAGCTTTCTGAGAAACTGCTTAGTGTTCTGTTAATTCATCTCACAGAGTTACATCTGTATTTCGTGGACCTCTTTGCTAGCCTTATTTCTGTGGAATCTGAGAACAGATATTTCGGATCCCTTTGAAGACTATAGGGCCAAAGGAAATATCCTCCGATAACAAAGAGAAAGAAGCTTTCTGAGAAACTTCTTTGTGTTCTGTGAAATCATCACACAGAGTTACAGCTTTCCCCTAAAGAAGCCTTTCGCTAAGACAGTTCTTGTGGAATTGGCAAAGTGATATTTTGAAGACCATAGAGGGCTATGGTGAAAAAGGAAATATCCTCAGATGAAATCTGGAAAGAAGCTTTCTGTGAAACTGCTTAGTGTTCTGTTAATTCATCTCACAGAGTTACATCTGTATTTCGTGGATCTCTTTGCTAGCCTTATTTCTGTGGAATCTGAGAACAGATATTTCGGATCCCTTTGAAGACTATAGGGCCAAAGGAAATATCCTACGATAACAAAGAGAAAGAAGCTTTCTGAGAAACTTCTTTGTGTTCTGTGAAATCATCTCACAGAGTTACAGCTTTCTCCTCAAGAAGCCTTTCACTAAGACAGTTCTTGTGGAATTGGCAAAGTGATATTTGGAAGCCCATGGAGGGGTATGGTGAAAAAGGAAATATCCTCAGATGAAATCTGGAAAGAAGCTTTCTGAGAAACTGCTTAGTGTTCTGTTAATTCATCTCACAGAGATACATGTGTATTTCGTGGATCTCTTTGCTAGCCTTATTTCTGTGGAATCTGAGAACAGATATTTCGGATCCCTTTGAAGACTGTAGGGCCAAAGGAAATATCCTCCGATAACAAAGAGAAAGAAGCTTTCTGAGAAACTTCTTTGTGTTCTGTCAAATCATCTCACAGAGTTACAGCTTTCCCCTCAAGAAGCCTTTCGCTAAGACAGTTCTTGTGGAATTGGCAAAGTGATATTTGAAGCCCATAGAGGGCTATGGTGAAAAAGGAAATATCCTCAGATGAAATCTGGAAAGAAGCTTTCTGAGAAACTGCTTAGTGTTCTGTTAATTCATCTCACAGAGTTACATCTGTATTTCGTGGATCTCTTTGCTAGCCTTATTTCTGTGGAATCTGAGAACATATAATTCGGATCCCTTTGAAGACTATAGGGCCAAAGAAATATCATCCGATAACAAAAAGAAAGAAGCTTTCTGAGAAACTTCTTTGTGTCTGTGAAATCATCTCACAGAGTTACAGCTTTCCCCTCAAGAAGCCTTTCGCTAAGACAGTTCTTGTGGAATTGGCAAAGTGATATTTGGAAGCCCATAGAGGGCTATGGTGAAAAAGGAAATATCCTCAGATGAAATGTGGAAAGAAGCTTTCGGAGAAACTGCTTAGTGTTCTGTTAATTCATCTCACAGAGTTACATGTGTATTTCGTGGATCTCTTTGCTAGCCTTATTTCTGTGGAATCTGAGAACAGATATTTCGGATCCCTTTGAAGATTATAGTGCCAAAGGAAATATCCTACGATAACAAAGAGAAAGAAGCTTTCTGAGAAACTTCTTTGTGTTCTGTGAAATCATCTCACAGAGTTACAGCTTTCCCCTCAAGAAGCCTTTCGCTAAGACAGTTCTTGTGGAATTGTCAAAGTGATATTTGGAAGCCCATAGAGGGCTATGGTGAAAAAGGAAATATCCTCAGATGAAATCTGGAAAGAAGCTTTCTGAGAAACTGCTTAGTGTTCTGTTAATTCATCTCACAGAGTTACATCTGTATTTCGTGGATCTCTTTGCTAGCCTTATTTCTGTGGAATCTGAGAACAGACATTTCGGATCCCTTTGAAGACTATAGGGCCAAAGGAAATATCCTGCGATAAAAAAGAGAAAGAAGCTTTCTGAGAAACTTCTTTGTGTTCTGTGAAATCATCTCACAGAGTTACAGCTTTCCCCTCAAGAAGCATTTCGCTAAGACGGTTCTTGTGGAATTGACAAAGTGATATTTGGAAGCCCTTAGAGGGCTATGGTGAAAAAGGAAGTATCCTCAGATGAAATCTGGAAAGAAGCTTTCTGAGAAACTGCTTAGTGTTCTGTTAATTCATCTCACAGAGTTACATCTGTATTTCGTGGACCTCTTTGCTAGCCTTATTTCTGTGGAATCTGAGAACAGGTATTTCGGATCCCTTTGAAGACTATAGGGCCAAAGGAAATATCCTCCGATAACAAAGAGAAAGAAGCTTTCTGAGAAACTTCTTTGTGTTCTGTGAAATCATCACACAGAGTTACAGCTTTCCCCTCCAGAAGCCTTTCGCTAAGACAGTTCTTGTGGAATTGGCAAAGTGATATTTGGAAGCCCATAGAGGGCTATGGTGAAAAAGGAGATATCCTCAGATGAAATCTGGAAAGAAGCTTTCTGAGAAACTGCTTAGTGTTCTGTTAATTCATCTCACAGAGTTACATCTGTATTTCGTGGATCTCTTTGCTAGCCTTATTTCTGTGGAATCTGAGAACAGATATTTCGGATCCCTTTGAAGACTATAGGGCCAAAGGAAATATCCTCCGATAACAAAGAGAAAGAAGCTTTCTGAGAAACTTCTTTGTGTTCTGTGAAATCATCTCACAGAGTTACAGCTTTCCCCTGAAGAAGCCTTTCGCTAAGACAGTTCTTGTGGAATTGGCAAAGTGATATTTGGAAGCCCATAGAGGGCTATGGTGAAAAAGGAAATATCCTCAGATGAAATCTGGAAAGAAGCTTTCGGAGAAACTGCTTAGTGTTCTGTTAATTCATCTCACAGAGTTACATGTGTATTTCGTGGATATCTTTGCTAGCCTTATTTCTGTGGAATCTGAGAACAGATATATCGGATCCCTTTGAAGACTATAGGGCCAAAGGAAATATCCTCCGAGAACAAAGAGAAAGAAGCTTTCTGAGAAACTTCTTTGTGTTCTGTGAAATCATCTCACAGAGTTACAGCTTTCCCCTCAAGAAGCCTTTCGCTAAGACAGTTCTTGTGGAATTGGCAAAGTGATATTTCGAAGCCCATAGAGGGCTATGGTGAAAAAGGAAATATCCTCAGATGAAATCTGGAAAGAAGCTTTCTGAGAAACTGCTTAGTGTTCTGTTAATTCATCTCACAGAGTTACATCTGTATTTCGTGGATCTCTTTGCTAGCCTTATTTCTGTGGAATCTGAGAACAGATATTTCGGATCCCTTTGAAGACTATAGGGCCAAAGGAAATATCCTCCGATAAAAAAGAAAAAGAAGCTTTCTGAGAAACTTCTTTGTGTTCTGTGAAATCATCTCACAGAGTTACAGCTTTCCCCTCAAGAAGTCTTTCGCTAAGACAGTTGTTGTGGAATTGGCAAAGTGATATTTGGAAGCCCATAGAGGGCTATGGTGAAAAAGGAAATATCCTCAGATGAAATCTGGAAAGAAGCTTTCTGAGAAACTGCTTAGTGTTCTGTTAATTCATCTCACAGAGTTACATCTGTATTTCGTGGATCTCTTTGCTAGCCTTATTTCTGTGGAATCTGAGAACAGATATTTCGGATCCCTTTGAAGACTATAGGGCCAAAGGAAATATCCTGCGATAAAAAAGAGAAAGAAGCTTTCTGAGAAACTTCTTTGTGTTCTGTGAAATCATCTCACAGAGTTACAGCTTTCCCCTCAAGAAGCATTTCGCTAAGACGGTTCTTGTGGAATTGACAAAGTGATATTTGGAAGCCCTTAGAGGGCTATGGTGAAAAAGGAAGTATCCTCAGATGAAATCTGGAAAGAAGCTTTCTGAGAAACTGCTTAGTGTTCTGTTAATTCATCTCACAGAGTTACATCTGTATTTCGTGGATCTCTTTGCTAGCCTTATTTCTGTGGAATCTGAGAACAGATATTTCGGATCCCTTTGAAGACTATAGGGCCAAAGGAAATATCCTCCGATAACAAAGAGAAAGAAGCTTTCTGAGAAACTTCTTAGTGTTCTGTGAAATCATCTCACAGAGTTACAGCTTTCCCCTCAAGAAGCCTTTCGCTAAGACAGTTCTTGTGGAATTGGCAAAGTGATATTTGGAAGCCCGTAGAGGGCTATGGTGAAAAAGGAAATATCCTCAGATGAAATCTGGAAAGAAGCTTTCTGAGAAACTGCTTAGGGTTCTGTTAATTCATCTCACAGAGTTACATCTGTATTTCGTGGATCTCTTTGCTAGCCTTATTTCTGTGGAATCTGAGAACAGATATTTCGGATCCCTTTGAAGACTATAGGGCCAAAGGAAATATCCTGCGATAAAAAAGAGAAAGAAGCTTTCTGAGAAACTTCTTTGTGTTCTGTGAAATCCTCTCACAGAGTTACAGCTTTCCCCTCAAGAAGCCTTTCGCTAAGACAGTTCTTGTGGAATTGGCAAAGTGATATTTGGAAGCCCTTAGAGGGCTATGGTGAAAAAGGAAATATCCTCAGATGAAATCTGGAAAGAAGCTTTCTGAGAAACTGCTTAGTGTTCTGTTAATTCATCTCACAGAGTTACATCTGTATTTCGTGGACCTCTTTGCTAGCCTTATTTCTGTGGAATCTGAGAACAGGTATTTCGGATCCCTTTGAAGACTATAGGGCCAAAGGAAATATCCTGCGATAAAAAAGAGAAAGAAGCTTTCTGAGAAACTTCTTTGTGTTCTGTGAAATCATCTCACAGAGTTACAGCTTTCCCCTCAAGAAGCATTTCGCTAAGACGGTTCTTGTGGAATTGACAAAGTGATATTTGGAAGCCCTTAGAGGGCTATGGTGAAAAAGGAAGTATCCTCAGATGAAATCTGGAAAGAAGCTTTCTGAGAAACTGCTTAGTGTTCTGTTAATTCATCTCACAGAGTTACATCTGTATTTCGTGGATCTCTTTGCTAGCCTTATTTCTGTGGAATCTGAGAACAGATATTTCGGATCCCTTTGAAGACTATAGGGCCAAAGGAAATATCCTCCGATAAAAAAGAAAAAAAAGCTTTCTGAGAAACTTCTTTGTGTTCTGTGAAATCATCTCACAGAGTTACAGCTTTCCCCTCAAGAAGTCTTTCGCTAAGACAGTTGTTGTGGAATTGGCAAAGTGATATTTGGAAGCCCATAGAGGGCTATGGTGAAAAAGGAAATATCCTCAGATGAAATCTGGAAAGAAGCTTTCTGAGAAACTGCTTAGTGTTCTGTTAATTCATCTCACAGAGTTACATCTGTATTTCGTGGACCTCTTTGCTATCCTTATTTCTGTGGAATCTGAGAACAGATATTTCGGATCCCTTTGAAGACTATAGGGCCAAAGGAAATATCCTCCGATAACAAAGAGAAAGAAGCTTTCTGAGAAACTTCTTTGTGTTCTGTGAAAACATCACACAGAGTTACAGCTTTCCCCTCAAGAAGCCTTTCGCTAAGACAGTTCTTGTGGAATTGGCAAAGTGATATTTGGAAGCACATAGAGGGCTATGGTGAAAAAGGAAATATCCTCAGATGAAATCTGGAAAGAAGCTTTCTGAGAAACTGCTTAGTGTTCTGTTAATTCATCTCACAGAGTTACATCTGTATTTCGTGGATCTCTTTGCTAGCCTTATTTCTGTGGAATCTGAGAACAGATATTTCGGATCCCTTTGAAGACTATAGGGCCAAAGGAAATATCCTCCGATAACAAAGAGAAAGAAGCTTTCTGAGAAACTTCTTTGTGTTCTGTGAAATCATCTCACAGAGTTACAGCTTTCCCCTCAAGAAGCCTTTCGCTAAGACAGTTCTTGTGGAATTTGCAAAGTGATATTTGGAAGCCCGTAGAGGGCTATGGTGAAAAAGGAAATATCCTCAGATGAAATCTGGAAAGAAGCTTTCTGAGAAACTGCTTAGGGTTCTGTTAATTCATCTCAGAGAGTTACATCTGTATTTCGTGGATCTCTTTGCTAGCCTTATTTCTGTGGAATCTGAGAACAGATATTTCGGATCCCTTTGAAGACTATAGGGCCAAAGGAAATATCCTGCGATAAAAAAGAGAAAGAAGCTTTCTGAGAAACTTCTTTGTGTTCTGTGAAATCCTCTCACAGAGTTACAGCTTTCCCCTCAAGAAGCCTTTCGCTAAGACAGTTCTTGTGGAATTGACAAAGTGATATTTGGAAGCCCTTAGAGGGCTATGGTGAAAAAGGAAATATCCTCAGATGAAATCTGGAAAGAAGCTTTCTGAGAAACTGCTTAGTGTTCTGTTAATTCATCTCACAGAGTTACATCTGTATTTCGTGGACCTCTTTGCTAGCCTTATTTCTGTGGAATCTGAGAACAGGTATTTCTGATCCCTTTGAAGACTATAGGGCCAAAGGAAATATCCTCCGATAACAAAGAGAAAGAAGCTTTCTGAGAAACTTCTTTGTGTTCTGTGAAATCATCACACAGAGTTACAGCTTTCCCCTCAAGAAGCCTTCCGCTAAGACAGTTCTTGTGGAATTGGCAAAGTGATATTTGGAAGCCCATAGAGGGCTATGGTGAAAAAGGAAATATCCTCAGATGAAATCTGGAAAGAAGCTTTCTGAGAAACTGCTTAGTGTTCTGTTAATTCATCTCACAGAGTTACATCTGTATTTCGTGGATCTCTTTGATAGCCTTATTTCTGTGGAATCTGAGAACAGATATTTCGGATCCCTTTGAAGACTATAGGGCCAAAGGAAATATCCTCCGATAACAAAGAGAAAGAAGCTTTCTGAGAAACTTCTTTGTGTTCTGTGAAATCATCTCACAGAGTTACAGCTTTCCCCTGAAAAAGCCTTTCGCTAAGACAGTTCTTGTGGAATTGGCAAAGTGATATTTGGAAGCCCATAGAGGGCTATGGTGAAAAAGGAAATATCCTCAGATGAAATCTGGAAAGAAGCTTTCTGAGAAACTGCTTAGTGTTCTGTTAATTCATCTCACAGAGTTACATCTGTATTTCGTGGACCTCTTTGCTAGCCTTATTTCTGTGGAATCTGAGAACAGATATTTCGGATCCCTTTGAAGACTATAGGGCCAAAGGAAATATCCTCCGATAACAAAGAGAAAGAAGCTTTCTGAGAAACTTCTTTGTGTTCTGTGAAATCATCACACAGAGTTACAGCTTTCCCCTAAAGAAGCCTTTCGCTAAGACAGTTCTTGTGGAATTGGCAAAGTGATATTTTGAAGCCCATAGAGGGCTATGGTGAAAAAGGAAATATCCTCAGATGAAATCTGGAAAGAAGCTTTCTGAGAAACTGCTTAGTGTTCTGTTAATTCATCTCACAGAGTTACATCTGTATTTCGTGGATCTCTTTGCTAGCCTTATTTCTTTGGAATCTGAGAACAGATATTTCGGATCCCTTTGAAGACTATAGGGCCAAAGGAAATATCCTACGATAACAAAGAGAAAGAAGCTTTCTGAGAAACTTCTTTGTGTTCTGTGAAATCATCTCACAGAGTTACAGCTTTCTCCTCAAGAAGCCTTTCACTAAGACAGTTCTTGTGGAATTGGCAAAGTGATATTAGGAAGCCCATGGAGGGGTATGGTGAAAAAGGAAATATCCTCAGATGAAATCTGGAAAGAAGCTTTGTGAGAAACTGCTTAGTGTTCTGTTAATTCATCTCACAGAGATACATGTGTATTTCGTGGATCTCTTTGCTAGCCTTATTTCTGTGGAATCTGAGAACAGATATTTCGGATCCCTTTGAAGACTATAGGGCCAAAGGAAATATCCTCCGATAACAAAGAGAAAGAAGCTTTCTGAGAAACTTCTTTGTGTTCTGTCAAATCATCTCACAGAGTTACAGCTTTCCCCTCAAGAAGCCTTTCGCTAAGACAGTTCTTGTGGAATTGGCAAAGTGATAGTTTTAGCCCATAGAGGGCTATGGTGAAAAAGGAAATATCCTCAGATGAAATCTGGAAAGAAGCTTTCTGAGAAACTGCTTAGTGTTCTGTTAATTCATCTCACAGAGTTACATCTGTATTTCGTGGATCTCTTTGCTAGCCTTATTTCTGTGGAATCTGAGAACATATAATTCGGATCCCTTTGAAGACTATAGGGCCAAAGAAATATCATCCGATAACAAAAAGAAAGAAGCTTTCTGAGAAACTTCTTTGTGTCTGTGAAATCATCTCACAGAGTTACAGCTTTCCCCTCAAGAAGCCTTTCGCTAAGACAGTTCTTGTGTAATTGGCAAAGTGATATTTGGAAGCCCATAGAGGGCTATGGTGAAAAAGGAAATATCCTCAGATGAAATCTGGAAAGAAGCTTTCTGAGAAACTGCTTAGTGTTCTGTGAATTCATCTCACAGAGTTACATCTGTATTTCGTGGATCTCTTTGCTAGCCTTATTACTGTGGAATCTGAGAACAGATATTTCGGATCCCTTTGAAGACTATAGGGCCAAAGGAAATATCCTACGATAAAATAGAGAAAGAAGCTTTCTGAGAAACTTCTTTGTGTTCTGTGAAATCATCTCACAGAGTTACAGCTTTCCCCTCAAGAAGTCTTTCGCTAAGACAGTTGTTGTGGAATTGGCAAAGTGATATTTGGAAGCCCATAGAGGGCTATGGTGAAAAAGGAAATATCCTCAGATGAAATCTGGAAAGAAGCTTTCTGAGAAACTGCTTAGTGTTCTGTTAATTCATCTCACAGAGTTACATCTGTATTTCGTGGACCTCTTTGCTAGCCTTATTTCTGTGGAATCTGAGAACAGATATTTCGGATCCCTTTGAAGACTATAGGGCCAAAGGAAATATCCTCCGATAACAAAGAGAAAGAAGCTTTCTGAGAAACTTCTTTGTGTTCTGTGAAATCATCACACAGAGTTACAGCTTTCCCCTCAAGAAGCCTTTCGCTAAGACAGTTCTTGTGGAATTGGCAAAGTGATATTTGGAAGCCCGTAGAGGGCTATGGTGAAAAAGGAAATATCCTGAGATGAAATCTGGAAAGAAGCTTTCTGAGAAACTGCTAAGTGTTCTGTTAATTCATCTCACAGAGTTACATCTGTATTTCGTGGATCTCTTTGCTAGCCTTATTTCAGTGGAATCTGAGAACAGATATTTCGGATCCCTTTGAAGACTATAGGGCCAAAGGAAATATCCTGCGATAAAAAAGAGAAAGAATCTTTCTGAGAAACTTCTTTGTGTTCTGTGAAATCATCTCACAGAGTTACAGCTTTCCCCTCAAGAAGCCTTTCGCTAAGACAGTTCTTGTGGAATTGGCAAAGTGATATTTTGAAGCCCATAGAGGGCTATGGTGAAAAAGGAAATATCCTCAGATGAAATCTGGAAAGAAGCTTTCTGAGAAACTGCTTAGTGTTCTGTTAATTCATCTCACAGAGTTACATCTGTATTTCGTGGACCTCTTTGCTAGCCTTATTTCTGTGGAATCTGAGAACAGGTATTTCGGATCCCTTTGAAGACTATAGGGCCAAAGGAAATATCCTCCGATAACAAAGAGAAAGAAGCTTTCTGAGAAACTTCTTTGTGTTCTGTGAAATCATCACACAGAGTTACAGCTTTCCCCTCAAGAAGCCTTTCGCTAAGACAGTTCTTGTGGAATTGGCAAAGTGATATTTGGAAGCCCATAGAGGGCTATGGTAAAAAAGGAAATATCCTCAGATGAAATCTGGAAAGAAGCTTTCTGAGAAACTGCTTAGTGTTCTGTTAATTCATCTCACAGAGTTACATCTGTATTTCGTGGACCTCTTTGCTAGCCTTATTTCTGTGGAATCTGAGAACAGATATTTCGGATCCCTTTGAAGACTATAGGGCCAAAGGAAATATCCTCCGATAACAAAGAGAAAGAAGCTTTCTGAGAAACTTCTTTGTGTTCTGTGAAAACATCACACAGAGTTACAGCTTTCCCCTCAAGAAGCCTTTCGCTAAGACAGTTCTTGTGGAATTGGCAAAGTGATATTTGGAAGCACATAGAGGGCTATGGTGAAAAAGGAAATATCCTCAGATGAAATCTGGAAAGAAGCTTTCTGAGAAACTGCTTAGTGTTCTGTTAATTCATCTCACAGAGTTACATCTGTATTTCGTGGATCTCTTTGCTAGCCTTATTTCTGTGGAATCTGAGAACAGATATTTCGGATCCCTTTGAAGACTATAGGGCCAAAGGAAATATCCTCCGATAACAAAGAGAAAGAAGCTTTCTGAGAAACTTCTTTGTGTTCTGTGAAATCATCTCACAGAGTTACAGCTTTCCCCTCAAGAAGCCTTTCGCTAAGACAGTTCTTGTGGAATTTGCAAAGTGATATTTGGAAGCCCGTAGAGGGCTATGGTGAAAAAGGAAATATCCTCAGATGAAATCTGGAAAGAAGCTTTCTGAGAAACTGCTTAGGGTTCTGTTAATTCATCTCACAGAGTTACATCTGTATTTCGTGGGTCTCTTTGCTAGCCTTATTTCTGTGGAATCTGAGAACAGATATTTCGGATCCCTTTGAAGACTATAGGGCCAAAGGAAATATCCTGCGATAAAAAAGAGAAAGAAGCTTTCTGAGAAACTTCTTTGTGTTCTGTGAAATCCTCTCACAGAGTTACAGCTTTCCCCTCAAGAAGCCTTTCGCTAAGACAGTTCTTGTGGAATTGACAAAGTGATATTTGGAAGCCCTTAGAGGGCTATGGTGAAAAAGGAAATATCCTCAGATGAAATCTGGAAAGAAGCTTTCTGAGAAACTGCTTAGTGTTCTGTTAATTCATCTCACAGAGTTACATCTGTATTTCGTGGACCTCTTTGCTAGCCTTATTTCTGTGGAATCTGAGAACAGGTAATTCTGATCCCTTTGAAGACTATAGGGCCAAAGGAAATATCCTCCGATAACAAAGAGAAAGAAGCTTTCTGAGAAACTTCTTTGTGTTCTGTGAAATCATCACACAGAGTTACAGCTTTCCCCTCAAGAAGCCTTTCGCTAAGACAGTTCTTGTGGAATTGGCAAAGTGATATTTGGAAGCCCATAGAGGGCTATGGTGAAAAAGGAAATATCCTCAGATGAAATCTGGAAAGAAGCTTTCTGAGAAACTGCTTAGTGTTCTGTTAATTCATCTCACAGAGTTACATCTGTATTTCGTGGATCTCTTTGATAGCCTTATTTATGTGGAATCTGAGAACAGATATTTCGGATCCCTTTGAAGACTATAGGGCCAAAGGAAATATCCTCCGATAACAAAGAGAAAGAAGCTTTCTGAGAAACTTCTTTGTGTTCTGTGAAATCATCTCACAGAGTTACAGCTTTCCCCTGAAGAAGCCTTTCGCTAAGACAGTTCTTGTGGAATTGGCAAAGTGATATTTGGAAGCCCATAGAGGGCTATGGTGAAAAAGGAAATATCCTCAGATGAAATCTGGAAAGAAGCTTTCTGAGAAACTGCTTAGTGTTCTGTTAATTCATCTCACAGAGTTACATCTGTATTTCGTGGACCTCTTTGCTAGCCTTATTTCTGTGGAATCTGAGAACAGATATTTCGGATCCCTTTGAAGACTATAGGGCCAAAGGAAATATCCTCCGATAACAAAGAGAAAGAAGCTTTCTGAGAAACTTCTTTGTGTTCTGTGAAATCATCACACAGAGTTACAGCTTTCCCCTAAAGAAGCCTTTCGCTAAGACAGTTCTTGTGGAATTGGCAAAGTGATATTTTGAAGCCCATAGAGGGCTATGGTGAAAAAGGATATATCCTCAGATGAAATCTGGAAAGAAGCTTTCTGAGAAACTGCTTAGTGTTCTGTTAATTCATCTCACAGAGTTACATCTGTATTTCGTGGATCTCTTTGCTAGCCTTATTTCTTTGGAATCTGAGAACAGATATTTCGGATCCCTTTGAAGACTATAGGGCCAAAGGAAATATCCTACGATAACAAAGAGAAAGAAGCTTTCTGAGAAACTTCTTTGTGTTCTGTGAAATCATCTCACAGAGTTACAGCTTTCTCCTCAAGAAGCCTTTCACTAAGACAGTTCTTGTGGAATTGGCAAAGTGATATTAGGAAGCCCATGGAGGGGTATGGTGAAAAAGGAAATATCCTCAGATGAAATCTGGAAAGAAGCTTTCTGAGAAACTGCTTAGTGTTCTGTTAATTCATCTCACAGAGATACATGTGTATTTCGTGGATCTCTTTGCTAGCCTTATTTCTGTGGAATCTGAGAACAGATATTTCGGATCCCTTTGAAGACTATAGGGCCAAAGGAAATATCCTCCGATAACAAAGAGAAAGAAGCTTTCTGAGAAACTTCTTTGTGTTCTGTCAAATCATCTCACAGAGTTACAGCTTTCCCCTCAAGAAGCCTTTCGCTAAGACAGTTCTTGTGGAATTGGCAAAGTGATAGTTTTAGCCCATAGAGGGCTATGGTGAAAAAGGAAATATCCTCAGATGAAATCTGGAAAGAAGCTTTCTGAGAAACTGCTTAGTGTTCTGTTAATTCATCTCACAGAGTTACATCTGTATTTCGTGGATCTCTTTGCTAGCCTTATTTCTGTGGAATCTGAGAACATATAATTCGGATCCCTTTGAAGACTATAGGGCCAAAGAAATATCATCCGATAACAAAAAGAAAGAAGCTTTCTGAGAAACTTCTTTGTGTCTGTGAAATCATCTCACAGAGTTACAGCTTTCCCCTCAAGAAGCCTTTCGCTAAGACAGTTCTTGTGTAATTGGCAAAGTGATATTTGGAAGCCCATAGAGGGCTAAGGTGAAAAAGGAAATATCCTCAGATGAAATCTGGAAAGAAGCTTTCTGAGAAACTGCTTAGTGTTCTGTGAATTCATCTCACAGAGTTACATCTGTATTTCGTGGATCTCTTTGCTAGCCTTATTACTGTGGAATCTGAGAACAGATATTTCGGATCCCTTTGAAAACTATAGGGCCAAAGGAAATATCCTACGATAAAATAGAGAAAGAAGCTTTCTGAGAAACTTCTTTGTGTTCTGTGAAATCATCTCACAGAGTTACAGCTTTCCCCTCAAGAAGCCTTTCGCTAAGACAGTTGTTGTGGAATTGGCAAAGTGATATTTGGAAGCCCATAGAGGGCTATGGTGAAAAAGGAAATATCCTCAGATGAAATCTGGAAAGAAGCTTTCTGAGAAACTGCTTAGTGTTCTGTTAATTCATCTCACAGAGTTACATCTGTATTTCGTGGACCTCTTTGCTAGCCTTATTTCTGTGGAATCTGAGAACAGATATTTCGGATCCCTTTGAAGACTATAGGGCCAAAGGAAATATCCTCCGATAACAAAGAGAAAGAAGCTTTCTGAGAAACTTCTTTGTGTTCTGTGAAATCATCACACAGAGTTACAGCTTTCCCCTCAAGAAGCCTTTCGCTAAGACAGTTCTTGTGGAATTGGCAAAGTGATATTTGGAAGCCCGTAGAGGGCTATGGTGAAAAAGGAAATATCCTGAGATGAAATCTGGAAAGAAGCTTTCTGAGAAACTGCTAAGTGTTCTGTTAATTCATCTCACAGAGTTACATCTGTATTTCGTGGATCTCTTTGCTAGCCTTATTTCTGTGGAATCTGAGAACAGATATTTCGGATCCCTTTGAAGACTATAGGGCCAAAGGAAATATCCTGCGATAAAAAAGAGAAAGAAGCTTTCTGAGAAACTTCTTTGTGTTCTGTGAAATCATCTCACAGAGTTACAGCTTTCCCCTCAAGAAGGCTTTCGCTAAGACAGTTCTTGTGGAATTGGCAAAGTGATATTTTGAAGCCCATAGAGGGCTATGGTGAAAAAGGAAATATCCTCAGATGAAATCTGGAAAGAAGCTTTCTGAGAAACTGCTTAGTGTTCTGTTAATTCATCTCACAGAGTTACATCTGTATTTCGTGGACCTCTTTGCTAGCCTTATTTCTGTGGAATCTGAGAACAGGTATTTCGGATCCCTTTGAAGACTATAGGGCCAAAGGAAATATCCTCCGATAACAAAGAGAAAGAAGCTTTCTGAGAAACTTCTTTGTGTTCTGTGAAATCATCACACAGAGTTACAGCTTTCCCCTCAAGAAGCCTTTCGCTAAGACAGTTCTTGTGGAATTGGCAAAGTGATATTTGGAAGCCCATAGAGGGCTATGGTGAAAAAGGAAATATCCTCAGATGAAATCTGGAAAGAAGCTTTCTGAGAAACTGCTTAGTGTTCTGTTAATTCATCTCACAGAGTTACATCTGTATTTCGTGGATCTCTTTGTTAGCCTTATTTCTGTGGAATCTGAGAACAGATATTTCGGATCCCTTTGAAGACTATAGGGCCAAAGGAAATATCCTCCGATAACAAAGAGAAAGAAGCTTTCTGAGAACCTTCTTTGTGTTCTGTGAAATCATCTCACAGAGTTACAGCTTTCCCCTGAAGAAGCCTTTCTCTAAGACAGTTCTTGTGGAATTGCAAAGTGATATTTGGAAGCCCATAGAGGGCTATGGTGAAAAAGGAAATATCCTCAGATGAAATCTGGAAAGAAGCTTTCTGAGAAACTGCTTAGTGTTCTGTTAATTCATCTCACAGAGATACATGTGTATTTCGTGGATCTCTTTGCTAGCCTTATTTCTGTGGAATCTGAGAACAGATATTTCGGATCCCTTTGAAGACTATAGGGCCAAAGGAAATATCCTCCGATAACAAAGAGAAAGAAGCTTTCTGAGAAACTTCTTTGTGTTCTGTCAAATCATCTCACAGAGTTACAGCTTTCCCCTCAAGAAGCCTTTCCCTAAGACAGTTCTTGTGGAATTGGCAAAGTGATATTTGAAGCCCATAGAGGGCTATGGTGAAAAAGGAAATATCCTCAGATGAAATCTGGAAAGAAGCTTTCTGAGAAACTGCTTAGTGTTCTGTTAATTCATCTCACAGAGTTACATCTGTATTTCGTGGATCTCTTTGCTAGCCTTATTTCTGTGGAATCTGAGAACATATATTTCGGATCCCTTTGAAGACTATAGGGCCAAAGAAATATCATCCGATAACAAAAAGAAAGAAGCTTTCTGAGAAACATCTTTGTGTCTGTGAAATCATCTCACAGAGTTACAGCTTTCCCCTCAAGAAGCCTTTCGCTAAGACAGTTCTTGTGTAATTGGCAAAGTGATATTTGGAAGCCCATAGAGGGCTATGGTGAAAAAGGAAATATCCTCAGATGAAATCTGGAAAGAAGCTTTCTGAGAAACTGCTTAGTGTTCTGTGAATTCATCTCACAGAGTTACATCTGTATTTCGTGGATCTCTTTGCTAGCCTTATTTCTGTGGAATCTGAGAACAGATATTTCGGATCCCTTTGAAGACTATAGGGCCAAAGGAAATATCCTACGATAAAATAGAGAAAGAAGCTTTCTGAGAAACTTCTTTGTGTTCTGTGAAATCATCTCACAGAGTTACAGCTTTCCCCTCAAGAAGTCTTTCGCTAAGACAGTTGTTGTGGAGTTGGCAAAGTGATATTTGGAAGCCCATAGAGGGCTATGGTGAAAAAGGAAATATCCTCAGATGAAATCTGGAAAGAAGCTTTCTGAGAAACTGCTTAGTGTTCTGTTAATTCATCTCACAGAGTTACATCTGTATTTCGTGGACCTCTTTGCTAGCCTTATTTCTGTGGAATCTGAGAACAGATATTTCGGATCCCTTTGAAGACTATAGGGCCAAAGGAAATATCCTCGGATAACAAAGAGAAAGAAGCTTTCTGAGAACCTTCTTTGTGTTCTGTGAAATCATCACACAGAGTTACAGCTTTCCCCTCAAGAAGCCTTTCGCTAAGACAGTTCTTGTGGAATTGGCAAAGTGATATTTGGAAGCACATAGAGGGCTATGGTGAAAAAGGAAATATCCTCAGATGAAATCTGGAAAGAAGCTTTCTGAGAAACTGCTTAGTGTTCTGTTAATTCATCTCACAGAGTTACATCTGTATTTCGTGGATCTCTTTGCTAGCCTTATTTCTGTGGAATCTGAGAACAGATATTTCGGATCCCTTTGAAGACTATAGGGCCAAAGGAAATATCCTCCGATAACAAAGAGAAAGAAGCTTTCTGAGAAACTTCTTTGTGTTCTGTGAAATCATCTCACAGAGTTACAGCTTTCCCCTAAAGAAGCCTTTCGCTAAGACAGTTCTTGTGGAATTGGCAAAGTGATATTTTGAAGCCCATAGAGGGCTATGGTGAAAAAGGAAATATCCTCAGATGAAATCTGGAAAGAAGCTTTCTGAGAAATTGCTTAGTGTTCTGTTAATTCATCTCACAGAGTTACATCTGTATTTCGTGGACCTCTTTGCTAGCCTTATTTCTGTGGAATCTGAGAACAGGTATTTCGGATCCCTTTGAACACTATAGGGCCAAAGGAAATATCCTCCGATAACAAAGAGAAAGAAGCTTTCTGAGAAACTTCTTTGTGTTCTGTGAAATCATCACACAGAGTTACAGCTTTCCCCTCAAGAAGCCTTTCGCTAAGACAGTTCTTGTGCAATTGGCAAAGTGATATTTGGAAGCCCATAGAGGGCTATGGTGAAAAAGGAAATATCCTCAGATGAAATCTGGAAAGAAGCCTTCTGAGAAACTGCTTAGTGTTCTGTTAATTCATCTCACAGAGTTACATCTGTATTTCGTGGATCTCTTTGTTAGCCTTATTTCTGTGGAATCTGAGAACAGATATTTCGGATCCCTTTGAAGACTATAGGGCCAAAGGAAATATCCTCCGATAACAAAGAGAAAGAAGCTTTCTGAGAACCTTCTTTGTGTTCTGTGAAATCATCTCACAGAGTTACAGCTTTCCCCTGAAGAAGCCTTTCGCTAAGACAGTTCTTGTGGAATTGGCAAAGTGATATTTGGAAGCCCTTAGAGGGCTATGGTGAAAAAGGAAATATCCTCAGATGAAATCTGGAAAGAAGCTTTCGGAGAAACTGCTTAGTGTTCTGTTAATTCATCTCACAGAGATACATGAGTATTTCGTGGATCTCTTTGCTAGCCTTATTTCTGTGGAATCTGAGAACAGATATTTCGGATCCCTTTGAAGACTATAGGGCCAAAGGAAATATCCTCCGATAACAAAGAGAAAGAAGCTTTCTGAGAAACTTCTTTGTGTTCTGTCAAATCATCTCACAGAGTTACAGCTTTCCCCTCAAGAAGCCTTTCGCTAAGACAGTTCTTGTGGAATTGGCACAGTGATATTTGGAAGCCCATAGAGGGCTATGGTGAAAAAGGAAATATCCTCAGATGAAATCTGGAAAGAAGCTTTCTGAGAAACTGCTTAGTGTTCTGTTAATTCATCTCACAGAGTTACATCTGTATTTCGTGGATCTCTTTTCTAGCCTTATTTCTGTGGAATCTGAGAACATATAATTCGGATCCCTTTGAAGACTATAGGGCCAAAGAAATATCATCCGATAACAAAAAGAAAGAAGCTTTCTGAGAATCTTCTTTGTGTCTGTGAAATCATCTCACAGAGTTACAGCTTTCCCCTTAAGAAGCCTTTCGCTAAGACAGTTCTTGTGGAATTGGCAAAGTGATATTTGGAAGCCCATAGAGGGCTATGGTGAAAAAGGAAATATCCTCAGATGAAATCTGGAAAGAAGCTTTCTGAGAAACTGCTTAGTGTTCTGTGAATTCATCTCACAGAGTTACATCTGTATTTCGTGGATCTCTTTGCTAGCCTTATTTCTGTGGAATCTGAGAACAGATATTTCGGATCCCTTTGAAGACTATAGGGCCAAAGGAAATATCCTACGATAAAATAGAGAAAGAAGCTTTCTGAGAAACTTCTTTGTGTTCTGTGAAATCATCTCACAGAGTTACAGCTTTCTCCTCAAGAAGCCTTTCGCTAAGACAGTTCTTGTGGAATTTGCAAAGTGATATTTGGAAGCCCATAGAGGGCTATGGTGAAAAAGGAAATATCCTCAGATGAAATCTGGAAAGAAGCTTTCTGAGAAACTGCTTAGTGTTCTGTGAATTCATCTCACAGAGTTACATCTGTATTTCGTGGATCTCTTTGCTAGCCTTATTTCTGTGGAATCTGAGAACAGATATTTCGGATCCCTTTGAAGACTATAGGGCCAAAGGAAATATCCTCCGATAACAAAGAGAAAGAAACTTTCTGAGAAACTTCTTTGTGTTCTGTGAAATCATCTCACAGAGTTACAACTTTCCATTCAAGAAGCCTTTCGCTAACACAGTTCTTGTGGAATTGGCAAAGTGATATTTGGAAGCCCATAGAGGGCTACGGTGAAAAAGGAAATATCCTCAGATGAAATTTGGAAAGAAGCTTTCTGAGAAACTGCTTAGTGTTCTGTTAATTCATCTCACAGAGTTACATGTGTATTTCGTGGATCTCTTTGCTAGCCTTATTTCTGTGGAATCTGAGAACAGATATTTCGGATCCTTTTGAAGACTATAGGGCCAAAGGAAATATCCTCCGATAACAAAGAGAAAGAAGCTTTCTGAGAAACTTCTTTGTGTTCTGTGAAATCATCTCACAGAGTTACAGCTTTCCCCTCAAGAAGCCTTTCGCTAAGACAGTTCTTGTGGAATTGGCAAAGTGATATTTGGAAGCCCATAGAGGGCTACGGTGAAAAAGGAAATATCCTCAGATGAAATCTGGAAAGAAGCTTTCTGAGAAACTGCTCTGTGATGTGTGACTTCCACTCACAGAGTTACATGTGTATTTCGTGGATCTCTTTGCTAGCCTTATTTCTGTGGAATCTGAGAACAGATATTTCGGATTCCTTTGAAGACTATAGGGCCAAAGGAAATATCCTCCGATAACAAAGAGAAAGAAGCTTTCTGAGAAACTTCTTTGTGTTCTGTGAAATCATTTCACAGAGTTACAGCTTTCTCCTCAAGAAGCCTTTCGCTAAGACAGTTCTTGTGTTATTGGCAAAGTGATATTTGGAAGCCCATAGAGGGCTATGGTGAAAAAGGAAATATCCTCAGATGAAATCTGGAAAGAAGCTTTCGGAGAAACTGCTTAGTGTTCTGTTAATTCATCTCACAGAGTTACATGTGTATTTCGTGGATATCTTTGCTAGCCTTATTTCTGTGGAATCTGAGAACAGATATATCGGATCCCTTTGAAGACTATAGGGCCAAAGGAAATATCCTCCGATAACAAAGAGAAAGAAGCTTTCTGAGAAACTTCTTTGTGTTCTGTGAAATCATCTCACAGAGTTACAGCTTTCCCCTCAAGAAGCCTTTCGCTAAGACAGTTCTTGTGGAATTTGCAAAGTGATATTTGGAAGCCCGTAGAGGGCTATGGTGAAAAAGGAAATATCCTCAGATGAAATCTGGAAAGAAGCTTTCTGAGAAACTGCTTAGGGTTCTGTTAATTCATCTCACAGAGTTACATCTGTATTTCGTGGATCTCTTTGCTAGCCTTATTTCTGTGGAATCTGAGAACAGATATTTCGGATCCCTTTGAAGACTATAGGGCCAAAGGAAATATCCTGCGATAAAAAAGAGAAAGAAGCTTTCTGAGAAACTTCTTTGTGTTCTGTGAAATCCTCTCACAGAGTTACAGCTTTCCCCTCAAGAAGCCTTTCGCTAAGACAGTTCTTGTGGAATTGACAAAGTGATATTTGGAAGCCCTTAGAGGGCTATGGTGAAAAAGGAAATATCCTCAGATGAAATCTGGAAAGAAGCTTTCTGAGAAACTGCTTAGTGTTCTGTTAATTCATCTCACAGAGTTACATCTGTATTTCGTGGACCTCTTTGCTAGCCTTATTTCTGTGGAATCTGAGAACAGGTATTTCTGATCCCTTTGAAGACTATAGGGCCAAAGGAAATATCCTCCGATAACAAAGAGAAAGAAGCTTTCTGAGAAACTTCTTTGTGTTCTGTGAAATCATCACACAGAGTTACAGCTTTCCCCTCAAGAAGCCTTTCGCTAAGACAGTTCTTGTGGAATTGGCAAAGTGATATTTGGAAGCCCATAGAGGGCTATGGTGAAAAAGGAAATATCCTCAGATGAAATCTGGAAAGAAGCTTTCTGAGAAACTGCTTAGTGTTCTGTTAATTCATCTCACAGAGTTACATCTGTATTTCGTGGATCTCTTTGATAGCCTTATTTATGTGGAATCTGAGAACAGATATTTCGGATCCCTTTGAAGACTATAGGGCCAAAGGAAATATCCTCCGATAACAAAGAGAAAGAAGCTTTCTGAGAAACTTCTTTGTGTTCTGTGAAATCATCTCACAGAGTTACAGCTTTCCCCTGAAGAAGCCTTTCGCTAAGACAGTTCTTGTGGAATTGGCAAAGTGATATTTGGAAGCCCATAGAGGGCTATGGTGAAAAAGGAAATATCCTCAGATGAAATCTGGAAAGAAGCTTTCTGAGAAACTGCTTAGTGTTCTGTTAATTCATCTCACAGAGTTACATCTGTATTTCGTGGACCTCTTTGCTAGCCTTATTTCTGTGGAATCTGAGAACAGATATTTCGGATCCCTTTGAAGACTATAGGGCCAAAGGAAATATCCTCCGATAACAAAGAGAAAGAAGCTTTCTGAGAAACTTCTTTGTGTTCTGTGAAATCACCACACAGAGTTACAGCTTTCCCCTAAAGAAGCATTTCGCTAAGACGGTTCTTGTGGAATTGACAAAGTGATATTTGGAAGCCCTTAGAGGGCTATGGTGAAAAAGGAAATATCCTCAGATGAAATCTGGAAAGAAGCTTTCTGAGAAACTGCTTAGTGTTCTGTTAATTCATCTCACAGAGTTACATCTGTATTTCGTGGATCTCTTTGCTAGCCTTATTTCTTTGGAATCTGAGAACAGATATTTCGGATCCCTTTGAAGACTATAGGGCCAAAGGAAATATCCTACGATAACAAAGAGAAAGAAGCTTTCTGAGAAACTTCTTTGTGTTCTGTGAAATCATCTCACAGAGTTACAGCTTTCTCCTCAAGAAGCCTTTCACTAAGACAGTTCTTGTGGAATTGGCAAAGTGATATTAGGAAGCCCATGGAGGGGTATGGTGAAAAAGGAAATATCCTCAGATGAAATCTGGAAAGAAGCTTTCTGAGAAACTGCTTAGTGTTCTGTTAATTCATCTCACAGAGATACATGTGTATTTCGTGGATCTCTTTGCTAGCCTTATTTCTGTGGAATCTGAGAACAGATATTTCGGATCCCTTTGAAGACTATAGGGCCAAAGGAAATATCCTCCGATAACAAAGAGAAAGAAGCTTTCTGAGAAACTTCTTTGTGTTCTGTCAAATCATCTCACAGAGTTACAGCTTTCCCCTCAAGAAGCCTTTCGCTAAGACAGTTCTTGTGGAATTGGCAAAGTGATAGTTTTAGCCCATAGAGGGCTATGGTGAAAAAGGAAATATCCTCAGATGAAATCTGGAAAGAAGCTTTCTGAGAAACTGCTTAGTGTTCTGTTAATTCATCTCACAGAGTTACATCTGTATTTCGTGGATCTCTTTGCTAGCCTTATTTCTGTGGAATCTGAGAACATATAATTCGGATCCCTTTGAAGACTATAGGGCCAAAGAAATATCATCCGATAACAAAAAGAAAGAAGCTTTCTGAGAAACTTCTTTGTGTCTGTGAAATCATCTCACAGAGTTACAGCTTTCCCCTCAAGAAGCCTTTCGCTAAGACAGTTCTTGTGTAATTGGCAAAGTGATATTTGGAAGCCCATAGAGGGCTATGGTGAAAAAGGAAATATCCTCAGATGAAATCTGGAAAGAAGCTTTCTGAGAAACTGCTTAGTGTTCTGTGAATTCATCTCACAGAGTTACATCTGTATTTCGTGGATCTCTTTGCTAGCCTTATTACTGTGGAATCTGAGAACAGATATTTCGGATCCCTTTGAAGACTATAGGGCCAAAGGAAATATCCTACGATAAAATAGAGAAAGAAGCTTTCTGAGAAACTTCTTTGTGTTCTGTGAAATCATCTCACAGAGTTACAGCTTTCCCCTCAAGAAGTCTTTCGCTAAGACAGTTGTTGTGGAATTGGCAAAGTGATATTTGGAAGCCCATAGAGGGCTATGGTGAAAAAGGAAATATCCTCAGATGAAATCTGGAAAGAAGCTTTCTGAGAAACTGCTTAGTGTTCTGTTAATTCATCTCACAGAGTTACATCTGTATTTCGTGGACCTCTTTGCTAGCCTTATTTCTGTGGAATCTGAGAACAGATATTTCGGATCCCTTTGAAGACTATAGGGCCAAAGGAAATATCCTCCGATAACAAAGAGAAAGAAGCTTTCTGAGAAACTTCTTTGTGTTCTGTGAAATCATCACACAGAGTTACAGCTTTCCCCTCAAGAAGCCTTTCGCTAAGACAGTTCTTGTGGAATTGGCAAAGTGATATTTGGAAGCCCGTAGAGGGCTATGGTGAATAAGGAAATATCCTGAGATGAAATCTGGAAAGAAGCTTTCTGAGAAACTGCTAAGTGTTCTGTTAATTCATCTCACAGAGTTACATCTGTATTTCGTGGATCTCTTTGCTAGCCTTATTTCTGTGGAATCTGAGAACAGATATTTCGGATCCCTTTGAAGACTATAGGGCCAAAGGAAATATCCTGCGATAAAAAAGAGAAAGAAGCTTTCTGAGAAACTTCTTTGTGTTCTGTGAAATCATCTCACAGAGTTACAGCTTTCCCCTCAAGAAGCCTTTCGCTAAGACAGTTCTTGTGGAATTGGCAAAGTGATATTTTGAAGCCCATAGAGGGCTATGGTGAAAAAGGAAATATCCTCAGATGAAATCTGGAAAGAAGCTTTCTGAGAAACTGCTTAGTGTTCTGTTAATTCATCTCACAGAGTTACATCTGTATTTCGTGGACCTCTTTGCTAGCCTTATTTCTGTGGAATCTGAGAACAGGTATTTCGGATCCCTTTGAAGACTATAGGGCCAAAGGAAATATCCTCCGATAACAAAGAGAAAGAAGCTTTCTGAGAAACTTCTTTGTGTTCTGTGAAATTATCACACAGAGTTACAGCTTTCCCCTCAAGAAGCCTTTCGCTAAGACAGTTCTTGTGGAATTGGCAAAGTGATATTTGGAAGCCCATAGAGGGCTATGGTGAAAAAGGAAATATCCTCAGATGAAATCTGGAAAGAAGCTTTCTGAGAAACTGCTTAGTGTTCTGTTAATTCATCTCACAGAGTTACATCTGTATTTCGTGGACCTCTTTGCTAGCCTTATTTCTGTGGAATCTGAGAACAGATATTTCGGATCCCTTTGAAGACTATAGGGCCAAAGGAAATATCCTCCGATAACAAAGAGAAAGAAGCTTTCTGAGAAACTTCTTTGTGTTCTGTGAAAACATCACACAGAGTTACAGCTTTCCCCTCAAGAAGCCTTTCGCTAAGACAGTTCTTGTGGAATTGGCAAAGTGATATTTGGAAGCACATAGAGGGCTATGGTGAAAAAGGAAATATCCTCAGATGAAATCTGGAAAGAAGCTTTCTGAGAAACTGCTTAGTGTTCTGTTAATTCATCTCACAGAGTTACATCTGTATTTCGTGGATCTCTTTGCTAGCCTTATTTCTGTGGAATCTGAGAACAGATATTTCGGATCCCTTTGAAGACTATAGGGCCAAAGGAAATATCCTCCGATAACAAAGAGAAAGAAGCTTTCTGAGAAACTTCTTTGTGTTCTGTGAAATCATCTCACAGAGTTACAGCTTTCCCCTCAAGAAGCCTTTCGCTAAGACAGTTCTTATGGAATTTGCAAAGTGATATTTGGAAGCCCGTAGAGGGCTATGGTGAAAAAGGAAATATCCTCAGATGAAATCTGGAAAGAAGCTTTCTGAGAAACTGCTTAGGGTTCTGTTAATTCATCTCACAGAGTTACATCTGTATTTCGTGGATCTCTTTGCTAGCCTTATTTCTGTGGAATCTGAGAACAGATATTTCGGATCCCTTTGAAGACTATAGGGCCAAAGGAAATATCCTGCGATAAAAAAGAGAAAGAAGCTTTCTGAGAAACTTCTTTGTGTTCTGTGAAATCCTCTCACAGAGTTACAGCTTTCCCCTCAAGAAGCCTTTCGCTAAGACAGTTCTTGTGGAATTGACAAAGTGATATTTGGAAGCCCTTAGAGGGCTATGGTGAAAAAGGAAATATCCTCAGATGAAATCTGGAAAGAAGCTTTCTGAGAAACTGCTTAGTGTTCTGTTAATTCATCTCACAGAGTTACATCTGTATTTCGTGGACCTCTTTGCTAGCCTTATTTCTGTGGAATCTGAGAACAGGTATTTCTGATCCCTTTGAAGACTATAGGGCCAAAGGAAATATCCTCCGATAACAAAGAGAAAGAAGCTTTCTGAGAAACTTCTTTGTGTTCTGTGAAATCATCACACAGAGTTACAGCTTTCCCCTCAAGAAGCCTTTCGCTAAGACAGTTCTTGTGGAATTGGCAAAGTGATATTTGGAAGCCCATAGAGGGCTATGGTGAAAAAGGAAATATCCTCAGATGAAATCTGGAAAGAAGCTTTCTGAGAAACTGCTTAGTGTTCTGTTAATTCATCTCACAGAGTTACATCTGTATTTCGTGGATCTCTTTGATAGCCTTATTTATGTGGAATCTGAGAACAGATATTTCGGATCCCTTTGAAGACTATAGGGCCAAAGGAAATATCCTCCGATAACAAAGAGAAAGAAGCTTTCTGAGAAACTTCTTTGTGTTCTGTGAAATCATCTCACAGAGTTACAGCTTTCCCCTGAAGAAGCCTTTCGCTAAGACAGTTCTTGTGGAATTGGCAAAGTGATATTTGGAAGCCCATAGAGGGCTATGGTGAAAAAGGAAATATCCTCAGATGAAATCTGGAAAGAAGCTTTCTGAGAAACTGCTTAGTGTTCTGTTAATTCATCTCACAGAGTTACATCTGTATTTCGTGGACCTCTTTGCTAGCCTTATTTCTGTGGAATCTGAGAACAGATATTTCGGATCCCTTTGAAGACTATAGGGCCAAAGGAAATATCCTCCGATAACAAAGAGAAAGAAGCTTTCTGAGAAACTTCTTTGTGTTCTGTGAAATCATCACACAGAGTTACAGCTTTCCCCTAAAGAAGCCTTTCGCTAAGACAGTTCTTGTGGAATTGGCAAAGTGATATTTTGAAGCCCATAGAGGGCTATGGTGAAAAAGGAAATATCCTCAGATGAAATCTGGAAAGAAGCTTTCTGAGAAACTGCTTAGTGTTCTGTTAATTCATCTCACAGAGTTACATCTGTATTTCGTGGATCTCTTTGCTAGCCTTATTTCTTTGGAATCTGAGAACAGATATTTCGGATCCCTTTGAAGACTATAGGGCCAAAGGAAATATCCTACGATAACAAAGAGAAAGAAGCTTTCTGAGAAACTTCTTTGTGTTCTGTGAAATCATCTCACAGAGTTACAGCTTTCTCCTCAAGAAGCCTTTCACTAAGACAGTTCTTGTGGAATTGGCAAAGTGATATTAGGAAGCCCATGGAGGGGTATGGTGAAAAAGGAAATATCCTCAGATGAAATCTGGAAAGAAGCTTTCTGAGAAACTGCTTAGTGTTCTGTTAATTCATCTCACAGAGATACATGTGTATTTCGTGGATCTCTTTGCTAGCCTTATTTCTGTGGAATCTGAGAACAGATATTTCGGATCCCTTTGAAGACTATAGGGCCAAAGGAAATATCCTCCGATAACAAAGAGAAAGAAGCTTTCTGAGAAACTTCTTTGTGTTCTGTCAAATCATCTCACAGAGTTACAGCTTTCCCCTCAAGAAGCCTTTCGCTAAGACAGTTCTTGTGGAATTGGCAAAGTGAGAGTTTTAGCCCATAGAGGGCTATGGTGAAAAAGGAAATATCCTCAGATGAAATCTGGAAAGAAGCTTTCTGAGAAACTGCTTAGTGTTCTGTTAATTCATCTCACAGAGTTACATCTGTATTTCGTGGATCTCTTTGCTAGCCTTATTTCTGTGGAATCTGAGAACATATAATTCGGATCCCTTTGAAGACTATAGGGCCAAAGAAATATCATCCGATAACAAAAAGAAAGAAGCTTTCTGAGAAACTTCTTTGTGTCTGTGAAATCATCTCACAGAGTTACAGCTTTCCCCTCAAGAAGCCTTTCGCTAAGACAGTTCTTGTGTAATTGGCAAAGTGATATTTGGAAGCCCATAGAGGGCTATGGTGAAAAAGGAAATATCCTCAGATGAAATCTGGAAAGAAGCTTTCTGAGAAACTGCTTAGTGTTCTGTGAATTCATCTCACAGAGTTACATCTGTATTTCGTGGATCTCTTTGCTAGCCTTATTACTGTGGAATCTGAGAACAGATATTTCGGATCCCTTTGAAGACTATAGGGCCAAAGGAAATATCCTACGATAAAATAGAGAAAGAAGCTTTCTGAGAAACTTCTTTGTGTTCTGTGAAATCATCTCACAGAGTTACAGCTTTCCCCTCAAGAAGTCTTTCGCTAAGACAGTTGTTGTGGAATTGGCAAAGTGATATTTGGAAGCCCATAGAGGGCTATGGTGAAAAAGGAAATATCCTCAGATGAAATCTGGAAAGAAGCTTTCTGAGAAACTGCTTAGTGTTCTGTTAATTCATCTCACAGAGTTACATCTGTATTTCGTGGACCTCTTTGCTAGCCTTATTTCTGTGGAATCTGAGAACAGATATTTCGGATCCCTTTGAAGACTATAGGGCCAAAGGAAATATCCTCCGATAACAAAGAGAAAGAAGCTTTCTGAGAAACTTCTTTGTGTTCTGTGAAATCATCACACAGAGTTACAGCTTTCCCCTCAAGAAGCCTTTCGCTAAGACAGTTCTTGTGGAATTGGCAAAGTGATATTTGGAAGCCCGTAGAGGGCTATGGTGAAAAAGGAAATATCCTGAGATGAAATCTGGAAAGAAGCTTTCTGAGAAACTGCTAAGTGTTCTGTTAATTCATCTCACAGAGTTACATCTGTATTTCGTGGATCTCTTTGCTAGCCTTATTTCTGTGGAATCTGAGAACAGATATTTCGGATCCCTTTGAAGACTATAGGGCCAAAGGAAATATCCTGCGATAAAAAAGAGAAAGAAGCTTTCTGAGAAACTTCTTTGTGTTCTGTGAAATCATCTCACAGAGTTACAGCTTTCCCCTCAAGAAGCCTTTCGCTAAGACAGTTCTTGTGGAATTGGCAAAGTGATATTTTGAAGCCCATAGAGGTCTATGGTGAAAAAGGAAATATCCTCAGATGAAATCTGGAAAGAAGCTTTCTGAGAAACTGCTTAGTGTTCTGTTAATTCATCTCACAGAGTTACATCTGTATTTCGTGGACCTCTTTGCTAGCCTTATTTCTGTGGAATCTGAGAACAGGTATTTCGGATCCCTTTGAAGACTATAGGGCCAAAGGAAATATCCTCCGATAACAAAGAGAAAGAAGCTTTCTGAGAAACTTCTTTGTGTTCTGTGAAATCATCACACAGAGTTACAGCTTTCCCCTCAAGAAGCCTTTCGCTAAGACAGTTCTTGTGGAATTGGCAAAGTGATATTTGGAAGCCCATAGAGGGCTATGGTGAAAAAGGAAATATCCTCAGATGAAATCTGGAAAGAAGCTTTCTGAGAAACTGCTTAGTGTTCTGTTAATTCATCTCACAGAGTTACATCTGTATTTCGTGGATCACTTTGTTAGCCTTATTTCTGTGGAATCTGAGAACAGATATTTCGGATCCCTTTGAAGACTATAGGGCCAAAGGAAATATCCTCCGATAACAAAGAGAAAGAAGCTTTCTGAGAACCTTCTTTGTGTTCTGTGAAATCATCTCACAGAGTTACAGCTTTCCCCTGAAGAAGCCTTTCTCTAAGACAGTTCTTGTGGAATTGCAAAGTGATATTTGGAAGCCCATAGAGGGCTATGGTGAAAAAGGAAATATCCTCAGATGAAATCTGGAAAGAAGCTTTCTGAGAAACTGCTTAGTGTTCTGTTAATTCATCTCACAGAGATACATGTGTATTTCGTGGATCTCTTTGCTAGCCTTATTTCTGTGGAATCTGAGAACAGATATTTCGGATCCCTTTGAAGACTATAGGGCCAAAGGAAATATCCTCCGATAACAAAGAGAAAGAAGCTTTCTGAGAAACTTCTTTGTGTTCTGTCAAATCATCTCACAGAGTTACAGCTTTCCCCTCAAGAAGCCTTTCCCTAAGACAGTTCTTGTGGAATTGGCAAAGTGATATTTGAAGCCCATAGAGGGCTATGGTGAAAAAGGAAATATCCTCAGATGAAATCTGGAAAGAAGCTTTCTGAGAAACTGCTTAGTGTTCTGTTAATTCATCTCACAGAGTTACATCTGTATTTCGTGGATCTCTTTGCTAGCCTTATTTCTGTGGAATCTGAGAACATATATTTCGGATCCCTTTGAAGACTATAGGGCCAAAGAAATATCATCCGATAACAAAAAGAAAGAAGCTTTCTGAGAAACATCTTTGTGTCTGTGAAATCATCTCACAGAGTTACAGCTTTCCCCTCAAGAAGCCTTTCGCTAAGACAGTTCTTGTGTAATTGGCAAAGTGATATTTGGAAGCCCATAGAGGGCTATGGTGAAAAAGGAAATATCCTCAGATGAAATCTGGAAAGAAGCTTTCTGAGAAACTGCTTAGTGTTCTGTGAATTCATCTCACAGAGTTACATCTGTATTTCGTGGATCTCTTTGCTAGCCTTATTTCTGTGGAATCTGAGAACAGATATTTCGGATCCCTTTGAAGACTATAGGGCCAAAGGAAATATCCTACGATAAAATAGAGAAAGAAGCTTTCTGAGAAACTTCTTTGTGTTCTGTGAAATCATCTCACAGAGTTACAGCTTTCCCCTCAAGAAGTCTTTCGCTAAGACAGTTGTTGTGGAATTGGCAAAGTGATATTTGGAAGCCCATAGAGGGCTATGGTGAAAAAGGAAATATCCTCAGATGAAATCTGGAAAGAAGCTTTCTGAGAAACTGCTTAGTGTTCTGTTAATTCATCTCACAGAGTTACATCTGTATTTCGTGGACCTCTTTGCTAGCCTTATTTCTGTGGAATCTGAGAACAGATATTTCGGATCCCTTTGAAGACTATAGGGCCAAAGGAAATATCCTCGGATAACAAAGAGAAAGAAGCTTTCTGAGAACCTTCTTTGTGTTCTGTGAAATCATCACACAGAGTTACAGCTTTCCCCTCAAGAAGCCTTTCGCTAAGACAGTTCTTGTGGAATTGGCAAAGTGATATTTGGAAGCCCGTAGAGGGCTATGGTGAAAAAGGAAATATCCTCAGATGAAATCTGGAAAGAAGCTTTCTGAGAAACTGCTTAGTGTTCTGTTAATTCATCTCACAGAGTTACATCTGTATTTCGTGGATCTCTTTGCTAGCCTTATTTCTGTGGAATCTGAGAACAGATATTTCGGATCCCTTTGAAGACTATAGGGCCAAAGGAAATATCCTCCGATAAAAAAGAAAAAAAAGCTTTCTGAGAAACTTCTTTGTGTTCTGTGAAATCATCTCACAGAGTTACAGCTTTCCCCTCAAGAAGTCTTTCGCTAAGACAGTTGTTGTGGAATTGGCAAAGTGATATTTGGAAGCCCATAGAGGGCTATGGTGAAAAAGGAAATATCCTCAGATGAAATCTGGAAAGAAGCTTTCTGAGAAACTGCTTAGTGTTCTGTTAATTCATCTCACAGAGTTACATCTGTATTTCGTGGACCTCTTTGCTAGCCTTATTTCTGTGGAATCTGAGAACAGATATTTCGGATCCCTTTGAAGACTATAGGGCCAAAGGAAATATCCTCCGATAACAAAGAGAAAGAAGCTTTCTGAGAAACTTCTTTGTGTTCTGTGAAAACATCACACAGAGTTACAGCTTTCCCCTCAAGAAGCCTTTCGCTAAGACAGTTCTTGTGGAATTGGCAAAGTGATATTTGGAAGCCCATAGAGGGCTATGGTGAAAAAGGAAATATCCTCAGATGAAATCTGGAAAGAAGCTTTCTGAGAAACTGCTTAGTGTTCTGTTAATTCATCTCACAGAGTTACATCTGTATTTCGTGGACCTCTTTGCTAGCCTTATTTCTGTGGAATCTGAGAACAGATATTTCGGATCCCTTTGAAGACTATAGGGCCAAAGGAAATATCCTGCGATAAAAAAGAGAAAGAAGCTTTCTGAGAAACTTCTTTGTGTTCTGTGAAATCATCTCACAGAGTTACAGCTTTCCCCTCAAGAAGCATTTCGCTAAGACGGTTCTTGTGGAATTGACAAAGTGATATTTGGAAGCCCTTAGAGGGCTATGGTGAAAAAGGAAGTATCCTCAGATGAAATCTGGAAAGAAGCTTTCTGAGAAACTGCTTAGTGTTCTGTTAATTCATCTCACAGAGTTACATCTGTATTTCGTGGATCTCTTTGCTAGCCTTATTTCTGTGGAATCTGAGAACAGATATTTCGGATCCCTTTGAAGACTATAGGGCCAAAGGAAATATCCTCTGATAAAAAAGAAAAAAAAGCTTTCTGAGAAACTTCTTTGTGTTCTGTGAAATCATCTCACAGAGTTACAGCTTTCCCCTCAAGAAGTCTTTCGCTAAGACAGTTGTTGTGGAATTGGCAAAGTGATATTTGGAAGCCCATAGAGGGCTATGGTGAAAAAGGAAATATCCTCAGATGAAATCTGGAAAGAAGCTTTCTGAGAAACTGCTTAGTGTTCTGTTAATTCATCTCACAGAGTTACATCTGTATTTCGTGGACCTCTTTGCTAGCCTTATTTCTGTGGAATCTGAGAACAGATATTTCGGATCCCTTTGAAGACTATAGGGCCAAAGGAAATATCCTCCGATAACAAAGAGAAAGAAGCTTTCTGAGAAACTTCTTTGTGTTCTGTGAAAACATCACACAGAGTTACAGCTTTCCCCTCAAGAAGCCTTTCGCTAAGACAGTTCTTGTGGAATTGGCAAAGTGATATTTGGAAGCACATAGAGGGCTATGGTGAAAAAGGAAATATCCTCAGATGAAATCTGGAAAGAAGCTTTCTGAGAAACTGCTTAGTGTTCTGTTAATTCATCTCACAGAGTTACATCTGTATTTCATGGACCTCTTTGCTAGCCTTATTTCTGTGGAATCTGAGAACAGATATTTCGGATCCCTTTGAAGACTATAGGGCCAAAGGAAATATCCTCCGATAACAAAGAGAAAGAAGCTTTCTGAGAAACTTCTTTGTGTTCTGTGAAAACATCACACAGAGTTACAGCTTTCCCCTCAAGAAGCCTTTCGCTAAGACAGTTCTTGTGGAATTGGCAAAGTGATATTTGGAAGCACATAGAGGGCTATGGTGAAAAAGGAAATATCCTCAGATGAAATCTGGAAAGAAGCTTTCTGAGAAACTGCTTAGTGTTCTGTTAATTCATCTCACAGAGTTACATGTGTATTTCGTGGACCTCTTTGCTAGCCTTATTTCTGTGGAATCTGAGAACAGATATTTCGGATCCCTTTGAAGACTATAGGGCCAAAGGAAATATCCTCCGATAACAAAGAGAAAGAAGCTTTCTGAGAAACTTCTTTGTGTTCTGTGAAAACATCACACAGAGTTACAGCTTTCCCCTCAAGAAGCCTTTCGCTAAGACAGTTCTTGTGGAATTGGCAAAGTGATATTTGGAAGCACATAGAGGGCTATGGTGAAAAAGGAAATATCCTCAGATGAAATCTGGAAAGAAGCTTTCTGAGAAACTGCTTAGTGTTCTGTTAATTCATCTCACAGAGTTACATCTGTATTTCGTGGATCTCTTTGCTAGCCTTATTTCTGTGGAATCTGAGAAGAGATATTTCGGATCCCTTTGAAGACTATAGGGCCAAAGGAAATATCCTCCGATAACAAAGAGAAAGAAGCTTTCTGAGAAACTTCTTTGTGTTCTGTGAAATCATCTCACAGAGTTACAGCTTTCCCCTCAAGAAGCCTTTCGCTAAGACAGTTCTTGTGGAATTTGCAAAGTGATATTTGGAAGCCCGTAGAGGGCTATGGTGAAAAAGGAAATATCCTCAGATGAAATCTGGAAAGAAGCTTTCTGAGAAACTGCTTAGGGTTCTGTTAATTCATCTCACAGAGTTACATCTGTATTTCGTGGATCTCTTTGCTAGCCTTATTTCTGTGGAATCTGAGAACAGATATTTCGGATCCCTTTGAAGACTATAGGGCCAAAGGAAATATCCTGCGATAAAAAAGAGAAAGAAGCTTTCTGAGAAACTTCTTTGTGTTCTGTGAAATCCTCTCACAGAGTTACAGCTTTCCCCTCAAGAAGCCTTTCGCTAAGACAGTTCTTGTGGAATTGACAAAGTGATATTTGGAAGCCCTTAGAGGGCTATGGTGAAAAAGGAAATATCCTCAGATGAAATCTGGAAAGAAGCTTTCTGAGAAACTGCTTAGTGTTCTGTTAATTCATCTCACAGAGTTACATCTGTATTTCGTGGACCTCTTTGCTAGCCTTATTTCTGTGGAATCTGAGAACAGGTATTTCTGATCCCTTTGAAGACTATAGGGCCAAAGGAAATATCCTCCGATAACAAAGAGAAAGAAGCTTTCTGAGAAACTTCTTTGTGTTCTGTGAAATCATCACACAGAGTTACAGCTTTCCCCTCAAGAAGCCTTTCGCTAAGACAGTTCTTGTGGAATTGGCAAAGTGATATTTGGAAGCCCATAGAGGGCTATGGTGAAAAAGGAAATATCCTCAGATGAAATCTGGAAAGAAGCTTTCTGAGAAACTGCTTAGTGTTCTGTTAATTCATCTCACAGAGTTACATCTGTATTTCGTGGATCTCTTTGATAGCCTTATTTATGTGGAATCTGAGAACAGATATTTCGGATCCCTTTGAAGACTATAGGGCCAAAGGAAATATCCTCCGATAACAAAGAGAAAGAAGCTTTCTGAGAAACTTCTTTGTGTTCTGTGAAATCATCTCACAGAGTTACAGCTTTCCCCTGAAGAAGCCTTTCGCTAAGACAGTTCTTGTGGAATTGGCAAAGTGATATTTGGAAGCCCATAGAGGGCTATGGTGAAAAAGGAAATATCCTCAGATGAAATCTGGAAAGAAGCTTTCTGAGAAACTGCTTAGTGTTCTGTTAATTCATCTCACAGAGTTACATCTGTATTTCGTGGACCTATTTGCTAGCCTTATTTCTGTGGAATCGGAGAACAGATATTTCGGATCCCTTTGAAGACTATAGGGCCAAAGGAAATATCCTCCGATAACAAAGAGAAAGAAGCTTTCTGAGAAACTTCTTTGTGTTCTGTGAAATCATCACACAGAGTTACAGCTTTCCCCTAAAGAAGCCTTTCGCTAAGACAGTTCTTGTGGAATTGGCAAAGTGATATTTTGAAGCCCATAGAGGGCTATGGTGAAAAAGGAAATATCCTCAGATGAAATCTGGAAAGAAGCTTTCTGAGAAACTGCTTAGTGTTCTGTTAATTCATCTCACAGAGTTACATCTGTATTTCGTGGATCTCTTTGCTAGCCTTATTTCTTTGGAATCTGAGAACAGATATTTCGGATCCCTTTGAAGACTATAGGGCCAAAGGAAATATCCTACGATAACAAAGAGAAAGAAGCTTTCTGAGAAACTTCTTTGTGTTCTGTGAAATCATCTCACAGAGTTACAGCGTTCTCCTCTAGAAGCCTTTCACTAAGACAGTTCTTGTGGAATTGGCAAAGTGATATTAGGAAGCCCATGGAGGGGTATGGTGAAAAAGGAAATATCCTCAGATGAAATCTGGAAAGAAGCTTTCTGAGAAACTGCTTAGTGTTCTGTTAATTCATCTCACAGAGATACATGTGTATTTCGTGGATCTCTTTGCTAGCCTTATTTCTGTGGAATCTGAGAACAGATATTTCGGATCCCTTTGAAGACTATAGGGCCAAAGGAAATATCCTCCGATAACAAAGAGAAAGAAGCTTTCTGAGAAACTTCTTTGTGTTCTGTCAAATCATCTCACAGAGTTACAGCTTTCCCCTCAAGAAGCCTTTCGCTAAGACAGTTCTTGTGGAATTGGCAAAGTGAGAGTTTTAGCCCATAGAGGGCTATGGTGAAAAAGGAAATATCCTCAGATGAAATCTGGAAAGAAGCTTTCTGAGAAACTGCTTAGTGTTCTGTTAATTCATCTCACAGAGTTACATCTGTATTTCGTGGATCTCTTTGCTAGCCTTATTTCTGTGGAATCTGAGAACATATAATTCGGATCCCTTTGAAGACTATAGGGCCAAAGAAATATCATCCGATAACAAAAAGAAAGAAGCTTTCTGAGAAACTTCTTTGTGTCTGTGAAATCATCTCACAGAGTTACAGCTTTCCCCTCAAGAAGCCTTTCGCTAAGACAGTTCTTGTGTAATTGGCAAAGTGATATTTGGAAGCCCATAGAGGGCTATGGTGAAAAAGGAAATATCCTCAGATGAAATCTGGAAAGAAGCTTTCTGAGAAACTGCTTAGTGTTCTGTGAATTCATCTCACAGAGTTACATCTGTATTTCGTGGATCTCTTTGCTAGCCTTATTACTGTGGAATCTGAGAACAGATATTTCGGATCCCTTTGAAGACTATAGGGCCAAAGGAAATATCCTACGATAAAATAGAGAAAGAAGCTTTCTGAGAAACTTCTTTGTGTTCTGTGAAATCATCTCACAGAGTTACAGCTTTCCCCTCAAGAAGTCTTTCGCTAAGACAGTTGTTGTGGAATTGGCAAAGTGATATTTGGAAGCCCATAGAGGGCTATGGTGAAAAAGGAAATATCCTCAGATGAAATCTGGAAAGAAGCTTTCTGAGAAACTGCTTAGTGTTCTGTTAATTCATCTCACAGAGTTACATCTGTATTTCGTGGACCTCTTTGCTAGCCTTATTTCTGTGGAATCTGAGAACAGATATTTCGGATCCCTTTGAAGACTATAGGGCCAAAGGAAATATCCTCCGATAACAAAGAGAAAGAAGCTTTCTGAGAAACTTCTTTGTGTTCTGTGAAATCATCACACAGAGTTACAGCTTTCCCCTCAAGAAGCCTTTCGCTAAGACAGTTCTTGTGGAATTGGCAAAGTGATATTTGGAAGCCCGTAGAGGGCTATGGTGAAAAAGGAAATATCCTGAGATGAAATCTGGAAAGAAGCTTTCTGAGAAACTGCTAAGTGTTCTGTTAATTCATCTCACAGAGTTACATCTGTATTTCGTGGATCTCTTTGCTAGCCTTATTTCTGTGGAATCTGAGAACAGATATTTCGGATCCCTTTGAAGACTATAGGGCCAAAGGAAATATCCTGCGATAAAAAAGAGAAAGAAGCTTTCTGAGAAACTTCTTTGTGTTCTGTGAAATCATCTCACAGAGTTACAGCTTTCCCCTCAAGAAGCCTTTCGCTAAGACAGTTCTTGTGGAATTGGCAAAGTGATATTTGGAAGCCCATAGAGGGCTATGGTGAAAAAGGAAATATCCTCAGATGAAATCTGGAAAGAAGCTTTCTGAGAAACTGCTTAGTGTTCTGTTAATTCATCTCACAGAGTTACATCTGTATTTCGTGGATCACTTTGTTAGCCTTATTTCTGTGGAATCTGAGAACAGATATTTCGGATCCCTTTGAAGACTATAGGGCCAAAGGAAATATCCTCCGATAACAAAGAGAAAGAAGCTTTCTGAGAACCTTCTTTGTGTTCTGTGAAATCATCTCACAGAGTTACAGCTTTCCCCTGAAGAAGCCTTTCTCTAAGACAGTTCTTGTGGAATTGCAAAGTGATATTTGGAAGCCCATAGAGGGCTATGGTGAAAAAGGAAATATCCTCAGATGAAATCTGGAAAGAAGCTTTCTGAGAAACTGCTTAGTGTTCTGTTAATTCATCTCACAGAGATACATGTGTATTTCGTGGATCTCTTTGCTAGCCTTATTTCTGTGGAATCTGAGAACAGATATTTCGGATCCCTTTGAAGACTATAGGGCCAAAGGAAATATCCTCCGATAACAAAGAGAAAGAAGCTTTCTGAGAAACTTCTTTGTGTTCTGTCAAATCATCTCACAGAGTTACAGCTTTCCCCTCAAGAAGCCTTTCCCTAAGACAGTTCTTGTGGAATTGGCAAAGTGATATTTGAAGCCCATAGAGGGCTATGGTGAAAAAGGAAATATCCTCAGATGAAATCTGGAAAGAAGCTTTCTGAGAAACTGCTTAGTGTTCTGTTAATTCATCTCACAGAGTTACATCTGTATTTCGTGGATCTCTTTGCTAGCCTTATTTCTGTGGAATCTGAGAACATATATTTCGGATCCCTTTGAAGACTATAGGGCCAAAGAAATATCATCCGATAACAAAAAGAAAGAAGCTTTCTGAGAAACATCTTTGTGTCTGTGAAATCATCTCACAGAGTTACAGCTTTCCCCTCAAGAAGCCTTTCGCTAAGACAGTTCTTGTGTAATTGGCAAAGTGATATTTGGAAGCCCATAGAGGGCTATGGTGAAAAAGGAAATATCCTCAGATGAAATCTGGAAAGAAGCTTTCTGAGAAACTGCTTAGTGTTCTGTGAATTCATCTCACAGAGTTACATCTGTATTTCGTGGATCTCTTTGCTAGCCTTATTTCTGTGGAATCTGAGAACAGATATTTCGGATCCCTTTGAAGACTATAGGGCCAAAGGAAATATCCTACGATAAAATAGAGAAAGAAGCTTTCTGAGAAACTTCTTTGTGTTCTGTGAAATCATCTCACAGAGTTACAGCTTTCCCCTGAAGAAGCCTTTCGCTAAGACAGTTCTTGTGGAATTGGCAAAGTGATATTTGGAAGCCCATAGAGGGCTATGGTGAAAAAGGAAATATCCTCAGATGAAATCTGGAAAGAAGCTTTCTGAGAAACTGCTTAGTGTTCTGTTAATTCATCTCACAGAGTTACATCTGTATTTCGTGGACCTATTTGCTAGCCTTATTTCTGTGGAATCGGAGAACAGATATTTCGGATCCCTTTGAAGACTATAGGGCCAAAGGAAATATCCTCCGATAACAAAGAGAAAGAAGCTTTCTGAGAAACTTCTTTGTGTTCTGTGAAATCATCACACAGAGTTACAGCTTTCCCCTAAAGAAGCCTTTCGCTAAGACAGTTCTTGTGGAATTGGCAAAGTGATATTTTGAAGCCCATAGAGGGCTATGGTGAAAAAGGAAATATCCTCAGATGAAATCTGGAAAGAAGCTTTCTGAGAAACTGCTTAGTGTTCTGTTAATTCATCTCACAGAGTTACATCTGTATTTCGTGGATCTCTTTGCTAGCCTTATTTCTTTGGAATCTGAGAACAGATATTTCGGATCCCTTTGAAGACTATAGGGCCAAAGGAAATATCCTACGATAACAAAGAGAAAGAAGCTTTCTGAGAAACTTCTTTGTGTTCTGTGAAATCATCTCACAGAGTTACAGCGTTCTCCTCTAGAAGCCTTTCACTAAGACAGTTCTTGTGGAATTGGCAAAGTGATATTAGGAAGCCCATGGAGGGGTATGGTGAAAAAGGAAATATCCTCAGATGAAATCTGGAAAGAAGCTTTCTGAGAAACTGCTTAGTGTTCTGTTAATTCATCTCACAGAGATACATGTGTATTTCGTGGATCTCTTTGCTAGCCTTATTTCTGTGGAATCTGAGAACAGATATTTCGGATCCCTTTGAAGACTATAGGGCCAAAGGAAATATCCTCCGATAACAAAGAGAAAGAAGCTTTCTGAGAAACTTCTTTGTGTTCTGTCAAATCATCTCACAGAGTTACAGCTTTCCCCTCAAGAAGCCTTTCGCTAAGACAGTTCTTGTGGAATTGGCAAAGTGAGAGTTTTAGCCCATAGAGGGCTATGGTGAAAAAGGAAATATCCTCAGATGAAATCTGGAAAGAAGCTTTCTGAGAAACTGCTTAGTGTTCTGTTAATTCATCTCACAGAGTTACATCTGTATTTCGTGGATCTCTTTGCTAGCCTTATTTCTGTGGAATCTGAGAACATATAATTCGGATCCCTTTGAAGACTATAGGGCCAAAGAAATATCATCCGATAACAAAAAGAAAGAAGCTTTCTGAGAAACTTCTTTGTGTCTGTGAAATCATCTCACAGAGTTACAGCTTTCCCCTCAAGAAGCCTTTCGCTAAGACAGTTCTTGTGTAATTGGCAAAGTGATATTTGGAAGCCCATAGAGGGCTATGGTGAAAAAGGAAATATCCTCAGATGAAATCTGGAAAGAAGCTTTCTGAGAAACTGCTTAGTGTTCTGTGAATTCATCTCACAGAGTTACATCTGTATTTCGTGGATCTCTTTGCTAGCCTTATTACTGTGGAATCTGAGAACAGATATTTCGGATCCCTTTGAAGACTATAGGGCCAAAGGAAATATCCTACGATAAAATAGAGAAAGAAGCTTTCTGAGAAACTTCTTTGTGTTCTGTGAAATCATCTCACAGAGTTACAGCTTTCCCCTCAAGAAGTCTTTCGCTAAGACAGTTGTTGTGGAATTGGCAAAGTGATATTTGGAAGCCCATAGAGGGCTATGGTGAAAAAGGAAATATCCTCAGATGAAATCTGGAAAGAAGCTTTCTGAGAAACTGCTTAGTGTTCTGTTAATTCATCTCACAGAGTTACATCTGTATTTCGTGGACCTCTTTGCTAGCCTTATTTCTGTGGAATCTGAGAACAGATATTTCGGATCCCTTTGAAGACTATAGGGCCAAAGGAAATATCCTCCGATAACAAAGAGAAAGAAGCTTTCTGAGAAACTTCTTTGTGTTCTGTGAAATCATCACACAGAGTTACAGCTTTCCCCTCAAGAAGCCTTTCGCTAAGACAGTTCTTGTGGAATTGGCAAAGTGATATTTGGAAGCCCGTAGAGGGCTATGGTGAAAAAGGAAATATCCTGAGATGAAATCTGGAAAGAAGATTTCTGAGAAACTGCTAAGTGTTCTGTTAATTCATCTCACAGAGTTACATCTGTATTTCGTGGATCTCTTTGCTAGCCTTATTTCTGTGGAATCTGAGAACAGATATTTCGGATCCCTTTGAAGACTATAGGGCCAAAGGAAATATCCTGCGATAAAAAAGAGAAAGAAGCTTTCTGAGAAACTTCTTTGTGTTCTGTGAAATCATCTCACAGAGTTACAGCTTTCCCCTCAAGAAGCCTTTCGCTAAGACAGTTCTTGTGGAATTGGCAAAGTGATATTTGGAAGCCCATAGAGGGCTATGGTGAAAAAGGAAATATCCTCAGATGAAATCTGGAAAGAAGCTTTCTGAGAAACTGCTTAGTGTTCTGTTAATTCATCTCACAGAGTTACATCTGTATTTCGTGGATCACTTTGTTAGCCTTATTTCTGTGGAATCTGAGAACAGATATTTCGGATCCCTTTGAAGACTATAGGGCCAAAGGAAATATCCTCCGATAACAAAGAGAAAGAAGCTTTCTGAGAACCTTCTTTGTGTTCTGTGAAATCATCTCACAGAGTTACAGCTTTCCCCTGAAGAAGCCTTTCTCTAAGACAGTTCTTGTGGAATTGCAAAGTGATATTTGGAAGCCCATAGAGGGCTATGGTGAAAAAGGAAATATCCTCAGATGAAATCTGGAAAGAAGCTTTCTGAGAAACTGCTTAGTGTTCTGTTAATTCATCTCACAGAGATACATGTGTATTTCGTGGATCTCTTTGCTAGCCTTATTTCTGTGGAATCTGAGAACAGATATTTCGGATCCCTTTGAAGACTATAGGGCCAAAGGAAATATCCTCCGATAACAAAGAGAAAGAAGCTTTCTGAGAAACTTCTTTGTGTTCTGTCAAATCATCTCACAGAGTTACAGCTTTCCCCTCAAGAAGCCTTTCCCTAAGACAGTTCTTGTGGAATTGGCAAAGTGATATTTGAAGCCCATAGAGGGCTATGGTGAAAAAGGAAATATCCTCAGATGAAATCTGGAAAGAAGCTTTCTGAGAAACTGCTTAGTGTTCTGTTAATTCATCTCACAGAGTTACATCTGTATTTCGTGGATCTCTTTGCTAGCCTTATTTCTGTGGAATCTGAGAACATATATTTCGGATCCCTTTGAAGACTATAGGGCCAAAGAAATATCATCCGATAACAAAAAGAAAGAAGCTTTCTGAGAAACATCTTTGTGTCTGTGAAATCATCTCACAGAGTTACAGCTTTCCCCTCAAGAAGCCTTTCGCTAAGACAGTTCTTGTGTAATTGGCAAAGTGATATTTGGAAGCCCATAGAGGGCTATGGTGAAAAAGGAAATATCCTCAGATGAAATCTGGAAAGAAGCTTTCTGAGAAACTGCTTAGTGTTCTGTGAATTCATCTCACAGAGTTACATCTGTATTTCGTGGATCTCTTTGCTAGCCTTATTTCTGTGGAATCTGAGAACAGATATTTCGGATCCCTTTGAAGACTATAGGGCCAAAGGAAATATCCTACGATAAAATAGAGAAAGAAGCTTTCTGAGAAACTTCTTTGTGTTCTGTGAAATCATCTCACAGAGTTACAGCTTTCCCCTCAAGAAGTCTTTCGCTAAGACAGTTGTTGTGGAATTGGCAAAGTGATATTTGGAAGCCCATAGAGGGCTATGGTGAAAAAGGAAATATCCTCAGATGAAATCTGGAAAGAAGCTTTCTGAGAAACTGCTTAGTGTTCTGTTAATTCATCTCACAGAGTTACATCTGTATTTCGTGGACCTCTTTGCTAGCCTTATTTCTGTGGAATCTGAGAACAGATATTTCGGATCCCTTTGAAGACTATAGGGCCAAAGGAAATATCCTCGGATAACAAAGAGAAAGAAGCTTTCTGAGAACCTTCTTTGTGTTCTGTGAAATCATCACACAGAGTTACAGCTTTCCCCTCAAGAAGCCTTTCGCTAAGACAGTTCTTGTGGAATTGGCAAAGTGATATTTGGAAGCCCGTAGAGGGCTATGGTGAAAAAGGAAATATCCTCAGATGAAATCTGGAAAGAAGCTTTCTGAGAAACTGCTTAGTGTTCTGTTAATTCATCTCACAGAGTTACATCTGTATTTCGTGGATCTCTTTGCTAGCCTTATTTCTGTGGAATCTGAGAACAGATATTTCGGATCCCTTTGAAGACTATAGGGCCAAAGGAAATATCCTCCGATAAAAAAGAAAAAAAAGCTTTCTGAGAAACTTCTTTGTGTTCTGTGAAATCATCTCACAGAGTTACAGCTTTCCCCTCAAGAAGTCTTTCGCTAAGACAGTTGTTGTGGAATTGGCAAAGTGATATTTGGAAGCCCATAGAGGGCTATGGTGAAAAAGGAAATATCCTCAGATGAAATCTGGAAAGAAGCTTTCTGAGAAACTGCTTAGTGTTCTGTTAATTCATCTCACAGAGTTACATCTGTATTTCGTGGACCTCTTTGCTAGCCTTATTTCTGTGGAATCTGAGAACAGATATTTCGGATCCCTTTGAAGACTATAGGGCCAAAGGAAATATCCTCCGATAACAAAGAGAAAGAAGCTTTCTGAGAAACTTCTTTGTGTTCTGTGAAAACATCACACAGAGTTACAGCTTTCCCCTCAAGAAGCCTTTCGCTAAGACAGTTCTTGTGGAATTGGCAAAGTGATATTTGGAAGCACATAGAGGGCTATGGTGAAAAAGGAAATATCCTCAGATGAAATCTGGAAAGAAGCTTTCTGAGAAACTGCTTAGTGTTCTGTTAATTCATCTCACAGAGTTACATGTGTATTTCGTGGATCTCTTTGCTAGCCTTATTTCTGTGGAATCTGAGAACAGATATTTCGGATCCCTTTGAAGACTATAGGGCCAAAGGAAATATCCTCCGATAACAAAGAGAAAGAAGCTTTCTGAGAAACTTCTTTGTGTTCTGTGAAATCATCTCACAGAGTTACAGCTTTCCCCTCAAGAAGCCTTTCGCTAAGACAGTTCTTGTGGAATTTGCAAAGTGATATTTGGAAGCCCGTAGAGGGCTATGGTGAAAAAGGAAATATCCTCAGATGAAATCTGGAAAGAAGCTTTCTGAGAAACTGCTTAGGGTTCTGTTAATTCATCTCACAGAGTTACATCTGTATTTCGTGGATCTCTTTGCTAGCCTTATTTCTGTGGAATCTGAGAACAGATATTTCGGATCCCTTTGAAGACTATAGGGCCAAAGGAAATATCCTGCGATAAAAAAGAGAAAGAAGCTTTCTGAGAAACTTCTTTGTGTTCTGTGAAATCCTCTCACAGAGTTACAGCTTTCCCCTCAAGAAGCCTTTCGCTAAGACAGTTCTTGTGGAATTGACAAAGTGATATTTGGAAGCCCTTAGAGGGCTATGGTGAAAAAGGAAATATCCTCAGATGAAATCTGGAAAGAAGCTTTCTGAGAAACTGCTTAGTGTTCTGTTAATTCATCTCACAGAGTTACATCTGTATTTCGTGGACCTCTTTGCTAGCCTTATTTCTGTGGAATCTGAGAACAGGTATTTCTGATCCCTTTGAAGACTATAGGGCCAAAGGAAATATCCTCCGATAACAAAGAGAAAGAAGCTTTCTGAGAAACTTCTTTGTGTTCTGTGAAATCATCTCACAGAGTTACAGCTTTCCCCTGAAGAAGCCTTTCGCTAAGACAGTTCTTGTGGAATTGGCAAAGTGATATTTGGAAGCCCATAGAGGGCTATGGTGAAAAAGGAAATATCCTCAGATGAAATCTGGAAAGAAGCTTTCTGAGAAACTGCTTAGTGTTCTGTTAATTCATCTCACAGAGTTACATCTGTATTTCGTGGACCTCTTTGCTAGCCTTATTTCTGTGGTATCTGAGAACAGATATTTCGGATCCCTTTGAAGACTATAGGGCCAAAGGAAATATCCTCCGATAACAAAGAGAAAGAAGCTTTCTGAGAAACTTCTTTGTGTTCTGTGAAATCATCACACAGAGTTACAGCTTTCCCCTAAAGAAGCCTTTCGCTAAGACAGTTCTTGTGGAATTGGCAAAGTGATATTTTGAAGCCCATAGAGGGCTATGGTGAAAAAGGAAATATCCTCAGATGAAATCTGGAAAGAAGCTTTCTGAGAAACTGCTTAGTGTTCTGTTAATTCATCTCACAGAGTTACATCTGTATTTCGTGGATCTCTTTGCTAGCCTTATTTCTTTGGAATCTGAGAACAGATATTTCGGATCCCTTTGAAGACTATAGGGCCAAAGGAAATATCCTACGATAACAAAGAGAAAGAAGCTTTCTGAGAAACTTCTTTGTGTTCTGTGAAATCATCTCACAGAGTTACAGCTTTCTCCTCAAGAAGCCTTTCACTAAGACAGTTCTTGTGGAATTGGCAAAGTGATATTTGGAAGCCCATGGAGGGGTATGGTGAAAAAGGAAATATCCTCAGATGAAATCTGGAAAGAAGCTTTCTGAGAAACTGCTTAGTGTTCTGTTAATTCATCTCACAGAGATACATGTGTATTTCGTGGATCTCTTTGCTAGCCTTATTTCTGTGGAATCTGAGAACAGATATTTCGGATCCCTTTGAAGACTATAGGGCCAAAGAAATATCATCCGATAACAAAAAGAAAGAAGCTTTCTGAGAAACTTCTTTGTGTCTGTGAAATCATCTCACAGAGTTACAGCTTTCCCCTCAAGAAGCCTTTCGCTAAGACAGTTCTTGTGTAATTGGCAAAGTGATATTTGGAAGCCCATAGAGGGCTATGGTGAAAAAGGAAATATCCTCAGATGAAATCTGGAAAGAAGCTTTCTGAGAAACTGCTTAGTGTTCTGTGAATTCATCTCACAGAGTTACATCTGTATTTCGTGGATCTCTTTGCTAGCCTTATTTCTGTGGAATCTGAGAACAGATATTTCGGATCCCTTTGAAGACTATAGGGCCAAAGGAAATATCCTACGATAAAATAGAGAAAGAAGCTTTCTGAGAAACTTCTTTGTGTTCTGTGAAATCATCTCACAGAGTTACAGCTTTCCCCTCAAGAAGTCTTTCGCTAAGACAGTTGTTGTGGAATTGGCAAAGTGATATTTGGAAGCCCATAGAGGGCTATGGTGAAAAAGGAAATATCCTCAGATGAAATCTGGAAAGAAGCTTTCTGAGAAACTGCTTAGTGTTCTGTTAATTCATCTCACAGAGTTACATCTGTATTTCGTGGACCTCTTTGCTAGCCTTATTTCTGTGGAATCTGAGAACAGATATTTCGGATCCCTTTGAAGACTATAGGGCCAAAGGAAATATCCTCCGATAACAAAGAGAAAGAAGCTTTCTGAGAAACTTCTTTGTGTTCTGTGAAATCATCACACAGAGTTACAGCTTTCCCCTCAAGAAGCCTTTCGCTAAGACAGTTCTTGTGGAATTGGCAAAGTGATATTTGGAAGCCCGTAGAGGGCTATGGTGAAAAAGGAAATATCCTGAGATGAAATCTGGAAAGAAGCTTTCTGAGAAACTGCTAAGTGTTCTGTTAATTCATCTCACAGAGTTACATCTGTATTTCGTGGATCTCTTTGCTAGCCTTATTTCTGTGGAATCTGAGAACAGATATTTCGGATCCCTTTGAAGACTATAGGGCCAAAGGAAATATCCTGCGATAAAAAAGAGAAAGAAGCTTTCTGAGAAACTTCTTTGTGTTCTGTGAAATCATCTCACAGAGTTACAGCTTTCCCCTCAAGAAGCCTTTCGCTAAGACAGTTCTTGTGGAATTGGCAAAGTGATATTTGGAAGCCCATAGAGGGCTATGGTGAAAAAGGAAATATCCTCAGATGAAATCTGGAAAGAAGCTTTCTGAGAAACTGCTTAGTGTTCTGTTAATTCATCTCACAGAGTTACATCTGTATTTCGTGGACCTCTTTGCTAGCCTTATTTCTGTGGAATCTGAGAACAGGTATTTCGGATCCCTTTGAAGACTATAGGGCCAAAGGAAATATCCTCCGATAACAAAGAGAAAGAAGCTTTCTGAGAAACTTCTTTGTGTTCTGTGAAATCATCACACAGAGTTACAGCTTTCCCCTCAAGAAGCCTTTCGCTAAGACAGTTCTTGTGGAATTGGCAAAGTGATATTTGGAAGCCCATAGAGGGCTATGGTGAAAAAGGAAATATCCTCAGATGAAATCTGGAAAGAAGCTTTCTGAGAAACTGCTTAGTGTTCTGTTAATTCATCTCACAGAGTTACATCTGTATTTCGTGGATCTCTTTGTTAGCCTTATTTCTGTGGAATCTGAGAACAGATATTTCGGATCCCTTTGAAGACTATAGGGCCAAAGGAAATATCCTCCGATAACAAAGAGAAAGAAGCTTTCTGAGAACCTTCTTTGTGTTCTGTGAAATCATCTCACAGAGTTACAGCTTTCCCCTGAAGAAGCCTTTCGCTAAGACAGTTCTTGTGGAATTGCAAAGTGATATTTGGAAGCCCATAGAGGGCTATGGTGAAAAAGGAAATATCCTCAGATGAAATCTGGAAAGAAGCTTTCTGAGAAACTGCTTAGTGTTCTGTTAATTCATCTCACAGAGATACATGTGTATTTCGTGGATCTCTTTGCTAGCCTTATTTCTGTGGAATCTGAGAACAGATATTTCGGATCCCTTTGAAGACTATAGGGCCAAAGGAAATATCCTCCGATAACAAAGAGAAAGAAGCTTTCTGAGAAACTTCTTTGTGTTCTGTCAAATCATCTCACAGAGTTACAGCTTTCCCCTCAAGAAGCCTTTCCCTAAAACAGTTCTTGTGGAATTGGCAAAGTGATATTTGAAGCCCATAGAGGGCTATGGTGAAAAAGGAAATATCCTCAGATGAAATCTGGAAAGAAGCTTTCTGAGAAACTGCTTAGTGTTCTGTTAATTCATCTCACAGAGTTACATCTGTATTTCGTGGATCTCTTTGCTAGCCTTATTTCTGTGGAATCTGAGAACATATAATTCGGATCCCTTTGAAGACTATAGGGCCAAAGAAATATCATCCGATAACAAAAAGAAAGAAGCTTTCTGAGAAACATCTTTGTGTCTGTGAAATCATCTCACAGAGTTACAGCTTTCCCCTCAAGAAGCCTTTCGCTAAGACAGTTCTTGTGGAATTGGCAAAGTGATATTTGGAAGCCCATAGAGGGCTATGGTGAAAAAGGAAATATCCTCAGATGAAATCTGGAAAGAAGCTTTCTGAGAAACTGCTTAGTGTTCTGTGAATTCATCTCACAGAGTTACATCTGTATTTCGTGGATCTCTTTGCTAGCCTTATTTCTGTGGAATCTGAGAACAGATATTTCGGATCCCTTTGAAGACTATAGGGCCAAAGGAAATATCCTACGATAAAATAGAGAAAGAAGCTTTCTGAGAAACTTCCTTGTGTTCTGTGAAATCATCTCACAGAGTTACAGCTTTCCCCTCAAGAAGTCTTTCGCTAAGACAGTTGTTGTGGAATTGGCAAAGTGATATTTGGAAGCCCATAGAGGGCTATGGTGAAAAAGGAAATATCCTCAGATGAAATCTGGAAAGAAGCTTTCTGAGAAACTGCTTAGTGTTCTGTTAATTCATCTCACAGAGTTACATCTGTATTTCGTGGACCTCTTTGCTAGCCTTATTTCTGTGGAATCTGAGAACAGATATTTCGGATCCCTTTGAAGACTATAGGGCCAAAGGAAATATCCTCGGATAACAAAGAGAAAGAAGCTTTCTGAGAACCTTCTTTGTGTTCTGTGAAATCATCACACAGAGTTACAGCTTTCCCCTCAAGAAGCCTTTCGCTAAGACAGTTCTTGTGGAATTGGCAAAGTGATATTTGGAAGCCCGTAGAGGGCTATGGTGAAAAAGGAAATATCCTCAGATGAAATCTGGAAAGAAGCTTTCTGAGAAACTGCTTAGTGTTCTGTTAATTCATCTCACAGAGTTACATCTGTATTTCGTGGATCTCTTTGCTAGCCTTATTTCTGTGGAATCTGAGAACAGATATTTCGGATCCCTTTGAAGACTATAGGGCCAAAGGAAATATCCTCCGATAACAAAGAGAAAGAAGCTTTCTGAGAAACTTCTTTGTGTTCTGTGAAATCATCTCACAGAGTTACAGCTTTCCCCTAAAGAAGCCTTTCGCTAAGACAGTTCTTGTGGAATTGGCAAAGTGATATTTTGAAGCCCATAGAGGGCTATGGTGAAAAAGGAAATATCCTCAGATGAAATCTGGAAAGAAGCTTTCTGAGAAATTGCTTAGTGTTCTGTTAATTCATCTCACAGAGTTACATCTGTATTTCGTGGACCTCTTTGCTAGCCTTATTTCTGTGGAATCTGAGAACAGGTATTTCGGATCCCTTTGAACACTATAGGGCCAAAGGAAATATCCTCCGATAACAAAGAGAAAGAAGCTTTCTGAGAAACTTCTTTGTGTTCTGTGAAATCATCACACAGAGTTACAGCTTTCCCCTCAAGAAGCCTTTCGCTAAGACAGTTCTTGTGCAATTGGCAAAGTGATATTTGGAAGCCCATAGAGGGCTATGGTGAAAAAGGAAATATCCTCAGATGAAATCTGGAAAGAAGCCTTCTGAGAAACTGCTTAGTGTTCTGTTAATTCATCTCACAGAGTTACATCTGTATTTCGTGGATCTCTTTGTTAGCCTTATTTCTGTGGAATCTGAGAACAGATATTTCGGATCCCTTTGAAGACTATAGGGCCAAAGGAAATATCCTCCGATAACAAAGAGAAAGAAGCTTTCTGAGAACCTTCTTTGTGTTCTGTGAAATCATCTCACAGAGTTACAGCTTTCCCCTGAAGAAGCCTTTCGCTAAGACAGTTCTTGTGGAATTGGCAAAGTGATATTTGGAAGCCCTTAGAGGGCTATGGTGAAAAAGGAAATATCCTCAGATGAAATCTGGAAAGAAGCTTTCGGAGAAACTGCTTAGTGTTCTGTTAATTCATCTCACAGAGATACATGAGTATTTCGTGGATCTCTTTGCTAGCCTTATTTCTGTGGAATCTGAGAACAGATATTTCCGATCCCTTTGAAGACTATAGGGCCAAAGGAAATATCCTCCGATAACAAAGAGAAAGAAGCTTTCTGAGAAACTTCTTTGTGTTCTGTCAAATCATCTCACAGAGTTACAGCTTTCCCCTCAAGAAGCCTTTCGCTAAGACAGTTCTTGTGGAATTGGCAAAGTGATATTTGAAGCCCATAGAGGGCTATGGTGAAAAAGGAAATATCCTCAGATGAAATCTGGAAAGAAGCTTTCTGAGAAACTGCTTAGTGTTCTGTTAATTCATCTCACAGAGTTACATCTGTATTTCGTGGATCTCTTTTCTAGCCTTATTTCTGTGGAATCTGAGAACATATAATTCGGATCCCTTTGAAGACTATAGGGCCAAAGAAATATCTTCCGATAACAAAAAGAAAGAAGCTTTCTGAGAATCTTCTTTGTGTCTGTGAAATCATCTCACAGAGTTACAGCTTTCCCCTCAAGAAGCCTTTCGCTAAGACAGTTCTTGTGGAATTGGCAAAGTGATATTTGGAAGCCCATAGAGGGCTATGGTGAAAAAGGAAATATCCTCAGATGAAATCTGGAAAGAAGCTTTCTGAGAAACTGCTTAGTGTTCTGTGAATTCATCTCACAGAGTTACATCTGTATTTCGTGGATCTCTTTGCTAGCCTTATTTCTGTGGAATCTGAGAACAGATATTTCGGATCCCTTTGAAGACTATAGGGCCAAAGGAAATATCCTCCGATAACAAAGAGAAAGAAGCTTTCTGAGAAACTTCTTTGTGTTCTGTGAAATCATCTCACAGAGTTACAGCTTTCTCCTCAAGAAGCCTTTCGCTAAGACAGTTCTTGTGGAATTTGCAAAGTGATATTTGGAAGCCCATAGAGGGCTATGGTGAAAAAGGAAATATCCTCAGATGAAATCTGGAAAGAAGCTTTCTGAGAAACTGCTTAGTGTTCTGTGAATTCATCTCACAGAGTTACATCTGTATTTCGTGGATCTCTTTGCTAGCCTTATTTCTGTGGAATCTGAGAACAGATATTTCGGATCCCTTTGAAGACTATAGGGCCAAAGGAAATATCCTCCGATAACAAAGAGAAAGAAACTTTCTGAGAAACTTCTTTGTGTTCTGTGAAATCATCTCACAGAGTTACAACTTTCCATTCAAGAAGCCTTTCGCTAACACAGTTCTTGTGGAATTGGCAAAGTGATATTTGGAAGCCCATAGAGGGCTACGGTGAAAAAGGAAATATCCTCAGATGAAATTTGGAAAGAAGCTTTCTGAGAAACTGCTTAGTGTTCTGTTAATTCATCTCACAGAGTTACATGTGTATTTCGTGGATCTCTTTGCTAGCCTTATTTCTGTGGAATCTGAGAACAGATATTTCGGATCCTTTTGAAGACTATAGGGCCAAAGGAAATATCCTCCGATAACAAAGAGAAAGAAGCTTTCTGAGAAACTTCTTTGTGTTCTGTGAAATCATCTCACAGAGTTACAGCTTTCCCCTCAAGAAGCCTTTCGCTAAGACAGTTCTTGTGGAATTGGCAAAGTGATATTTGGAAGCCCATAGAGGGCTACGGTGAAAAAGGAAATATCCTCAGATGAAATCTGGAAAGAAGCTTTCTGAGAAACTGCTCTGTGATGTGTGACTTCCACTCACAGAGTTACATGTGTATTTCGTGGATCTCTTTGCTAGCCTTATTTCTGTGGAATCTGAGAACAGATATTTCGGATTCCTTTGAAGACTATAGGGCCAAAGGAAATATCCTCCGATAACAAAGAGAAAGAAGCTTTCTGAGAAACTTCTTTGTGTTCTGTGAAATCATTTCACAGAGTTACAGCTTTCTCCTCAAGAAGCCTTTCGCTAAGACAGTTCTTGTGTTATTGGCAAAGTGATATTTGGAAGCCCATAGAGGGCTATGGTGAAAAAGGAAATATCCTCAGATGAAATCTGGAAAGAAGCTTTCGGAGAAACTGCTTAGTGTTCTGTTAATTCATCTCACAGAGTTACATGTGTATTTCGTGGATATCTTTGCTAGCCTTATTTCTGTGGAATCTGAGAACAGATATATCGGATCCCTTTGAAGACTATAGGGCCAAAGGAAATATCCTCCGATAACAAAGAGAAAGAAGCTTTCTGAGAAACTTCTTTGTGTTCTGTGAAATCATCTCACAGAGTTACAGCTTTCCCCTCAAGAAGCCTTTCGCTAAGACAGTTCTTGTGGAATTGGCAAAGTGATATTTCAAAGCCCATAGAGGGCTATGGTGAAAAAGGAAATATCCTCAGATGAAATCTGGAAAGAAGCTTTCTGAGAAACTGCTTAGTGTTCTGTTAATTCATCTCACAGAGTTACATCTGTATTTCGTGGATCTCTTTGCTAGCCTTATTTCTGTGGAATCTGAGAACAGATATTTCGGATCCCTTTGAAGACTATAGGGCCAAAGGAAATATCCTCCGATAAAAAAGAAAAAGAAGCTTTCTGAGAAACTTCTTTGTGTTCTGTGAAATCATCTCACAGAGTTACAGCTTTCCCCTCAAGAAGTCTTTCGCTAAGACAGTTGTTGTGGAATTGGCAATGTGATATTTGGAAGCCCATAGAGGGCTATGGTGAAAAAGGAAATATCCTCAGATGAAATCTGGAAAGAAGCTTTCTGAGAAACTGCTTAGTGTTCTGTGAATTCATCTCACAGAGTTACATCTGTATTTCGTGGATCTCTTTGCTAGCCTTATTTTTGTGGAATCTGAGAACAGATATTTCGGATCCCTTTGAAGACTATAGGGCCAAAGGAAATATCCTACGATAAAATAGAGAAAGAAGCTTTCTGAGAAACTTCTTTGTGTTCTGTGAAATCATCTCACAGAGTTACAGCTTTCTCCTCAAGAAGCCTTTCGCTAAGACAGTTCTTGTGGAATTGGCAAAGTGATATTTGGAAGCCCATAGAGGGCTATGGTGAAAAAGGAAATATCCTCAGATGAAATCTGGAAAGAAGCTTTCTGAGAAACTGCTTAGTGTTCTGTTAATTCATCTCACAGAGTTACATCTGTATTTCGTGGATCTCTTTGCTAGCCTTATTTCTGTGGAATCTGAGAACAGATATTTCGGATCCCTTTGAAGACTATAGGGCCAAAGGAAATATCCTCCGATAAAAAAGAGAAAGAAACTTTCTGAGAAACTTCTTTGTGTTCTGTGAAATCATCTCACAGAGTTACAGCTTTCCCCTCAAGAAGGCTTTCGCTAAGACAGTTCTTGTGGAATTGGCAAAGTGATATTTGGAAGCCCATAGAGGGCTACGGTGAAAAAGGAAATATCCTCAGATGAAATTCGGAAAGAAGCTTTCTGAGAAACTGCTTAGTGTTCTGTTAATTCATCTCACAGAGTTACATGTGTATTTCGTGGATCTCTTTGCTAGCCTTATTTCTGTGGAATCTGAGAACAGATATTTCGGATCCTTTTGAAGACTATAGGGCCAAAGGAAATATCCTCCGATAACAAAGAGAAAGAAGCTTTCTGAGAAACTTCTTTGTGTTCTGTGAAATCATCTCACAGAGTTACAGCTTTCCCCTCAAGAAGCCTTTCGCTAAGACAGTTCTTGTGGAATTGGCAAAGTGATATTTGGAAGCCCATAGAAGCCTATGGTGAAAAAGGCAATATCCTCAGATGAAATCTGGAAAGAAGCTTTCTCAGAAACTGCTCTGTGATGTGTGACTTCCACTCACAGAGTTACATGTGTATTTCGTGGATCTCTTTGCTAGCCTTATTTCTGTGGAATCTGAGAACAGATATTTCGGATTCCTTTGAAGACTATAGGGCCAAAGGAAATATCCTCCGATAACAAAGAGAAAGAAGCTTTCTGAGAAACTTCTTTGTGTTCTGTGAAATCATTTCACAGAGTTACAGCTTTCTCCTCAAGAAGACTTTCGCTAAGACAGTTCTTGTGTAATTGGCAAAGTGATATTTGGAAGCCCATAGAGGACTATGGTGAAAAAGGAAATATCCTCAGATGAAATCTGGAAAGAAGCTTTCTGAGAAACTGCTTAGTGTTCTGTTAATTCATCTCACAGAGATACATCTGTATTTCGTGGATCTCTTTGCTAGCCTTATTTCTGTGGAAACTGAGAACAGATATTTCGGATCCCTTTGAAGACTATAGGGCCAAAGGAAATATCCTCCGATAACAAAGAGAAAGAAGCTTTCTGAGAAACTTCTTTGTGTTCTGTGAAATCATCTCACAGAGTTACAGCTTTCCCCTCAAGAAGCCTTTCGCTAAGACAGTTCTTGTGGAATTGGCAAAGTGATATTTGGAAGCCCATAGAGGGCTACGGTGAAAAAGGAAATATCCTCAGATGAAATCTGGAAAGAAGCTTTCTGAGAAACTGCTTAGTGTTCTGTTAATTCATCTCACAGAGTTACATGTGTATTTCGTGGATCTCTTTGCTAGCCTTATTTCTGTGGAATCTGAGAACAGATATTTCGGATCCATTTGAAGGCTATAGGGCCAAAGGAAATATCCTCCGACAACAAAGAGAAAGAAGCTTTCTGAGAAACTTCCTTGTGTTCTGTGAAATCATCTCACAGAGTTACAGCTTTCCCCTCAAGAAGCCTTTCGCTAAGACAGTTGTTGTGGAATTGGCAAAGTGATATTCGGAAGCCCATAGAGGGCTATGGTGAAAAAGGAAATATCCTCAGATGAAATCTGGAAAGAAGCTTTCTGAGAAACTGCTTAGTGTTCTGTTAATTCATCTCACAGAGTTACATGTGTATTTCGTGGATCTCTTTGCTAGCTTTATTTCTGTGGAATCTGAGAACAGATATTTCGGATCCCTTTGAAGACTATAGGGCCAAAGGAAATATCCTCCGATAACAAAGAGAAAGAAGCTTTCTGAGAAACTTCTTTGTGTTCTGTGAAATCATCTCACAGAGTTACAGCTTGCCCCTCAAGAAGCCTTTCGCTAAGACAGTTCTTGTGGAATTGGCAAAGTGATATTTGGAAGCCCATAGAGGGCTATGGTGAAAAAGGAAATATCCACAGATGAAATCTGGAAAGAAGCTTTCTGAGAAACTGCTTAGTGTTCTGTTAATTCATCTCACAGAGTTACATGTGTATTTCGTGGATCTCTTTGCTAGCCTTATTTCTGTGGAATCTGAGAACAGATATTTCGGATCCTTTTGAAGACTATAGGGCCAAAGGAAATATCCTCCGATAACAAAGAGAAAGAAGCTTTCTGAGAAACTTCTTTGTGTTCTGTGAAATCATCTCACAGAGTTACAGGTTTCACCTCAAGAAGCCTTTCGCTAAGACAGTTCTTGTGGAATTGGCAAAGTGATATTTGGAAGCCCATAGAGGGCTATGGTGAAAAAGGAAATATCCTCAGATGAAATCTGGAAAGAAGCTTTCTGAGAAACTGCTCTGTGATGTGTGACTTCCACTCACAGAGTTACATGTGTATTTCGTGGATCTCTTTGCTAGCCTTATTTCTGTGGAATCTGAGAACAGATATTTCGGATTCCTTTGAAGACTATAGGGCCAAAGGAAATATCCTCCGATAACAAAGAGAAAGAAGCTTTCTGAGAAACTTCTTTGTGTTCTGTGAAATCATTTCACAGAGTTACAGCTTTCTCCTCAAGAAGCCTTTCGCTAAGACAGTTCTTGTGTAATTGGCAAAGAGATATTTGGAAGCCCATAGAGGGCTATGGTGAAAAAGGAAATATCCTCAGATGAAATCTGGAAAGAAGCTTTCTGAGAAACTGCTTAGTGTTCTGTTAATTCATCTCACAGAGTTACATCTGTATTTCGTGGATCTCTTTGCTAGCCTTATTTCTGTGGAAACTGAGAACAGATATTTCGGATCCCTTTGAAGACTATAGGGCCAAAGGAAATATACTCCGATAACAAAGAGAAAGAAGCTTTCTGAGAAACTTCTTTGTGTTCTGTGAAATCATCTCACAGAGTTACAGCTTTCCCCTCAAGAAGCCTTTCGCTAAGACAGTTCTTGTGGAATTGGCAAAGTGATATTTGGAAGCCCATAGAGGGCTATGGTGAAAAAGGAAATATCCTCAGATGAAATCTGGAAAGAAGCTTTCTGAGAAACTGCTTAGTGTTCTGTTAATTCATCTCACAGAGTTACATGTGTATTTCGTGGATGTCTTTGCTAGCCTTATTTCTGTGGAATCTGAGAACAGATATTTCGGATCCCTTTGAAGACTATAGGTCCAAAGGAAATATCCTCCGATAACAAAGAGAAAGAAGCTTTCTGAGAAACTTCCTTGTGTTCTGTGAAATCATCTCACAGAGTTACAGCTTTCCCCTCAAGAAGCCTTTCGCTAAGACAGTTCTTGTGGAATTGGCAAAGTGATATTTGGAAGCCCATAGAGGGCTTAGGTGAAAAAGGAAATATCCTCAGATGAAATCTGGAAAGAAGCTTTCGGAGAAACTGCTTAGTGTTCTGTTAATTCATCTCACAGAGTTACATGTGTATTTCGTGGATCTCTTTGCTAGCCTTATTTCTGTGGAATCTGAGAACAGATATTTCGGATCCCTTTGAAGACTATAGGGCCAGAGGAAATATCCTCCGATAACAAAGAGAAAGAAGCTTTCTGAGAAACTTCTTTGTGTTCTGTGAAATCATCTCACAGAGTTACAGCTTTCCCCTCAAGAAGCCTTTCGCTAAGACAGTTCTTGTGGAATTGGCAAAGTGATATTTGGAAGCCCATAGAGGGCTATGGTGAAAAAGGAAATATCCTGAGATGAAATCTGGAAAGAAGCTTTCTGAGAAACTGCTTAGTGTTCTGTTAATTCATCTCACAGAGTTACATCTGTATTTCGTGGATCTCTTTGCTAGCTTTATTTCTGTGGAATCTGAGAACAGATATTTCGGATCCCTTTGAAGACTATAGGGCCAAAGGAAATATCCTCCGATAAAAAAGAGAAAGAAGCTTTCTGAGAAACTTCTTTGTGTTCTGTGAAATCATCTCACAGAGTTACAGCTTTCCCCTCAAGAAGCCTTTCGCTAAGACAGTTCTTGTGGAATTGGCAAAGTGTTATTTGGAAGCCCATAGAGGGCTATGGTGAAAAAGGAAATATCCTCAGATGAAATCTGGAAAGAAGCTTTCTGAGAAACTGCTTAGTGTTCTGTTAATTCATCTCACAGAGGTACATGTGTATTTCGTGGATCTCTTTGCTAGACTTATTTCTGTGGAATCTGAGAACAGATATTTCGGATCCCTTTGAAGACTATAGGGCCAAAGGAAATATCCTCCGATAACAAAGAGAAAGAAGCTTTCTGAGAAACTTCTTTGTGTTCTGTGAAATCATCTCACAGAGTTACAGCTTTCCCCTCAAGAAGCCTTTCGCTAAGACAGTTGTTGTGCAATTGGCAAAGTGATATTTGGAAGCCCGTAGAGGGCTATGGTGAAAAAGGAAATATCCTCAGATGAAATCTGGAAAGAAGCTTTCTGAGAAACTGCTTAGTGTTCTGTTAATTCATCTCACAGAGTTACATCTGTATTTCGTGGATCTCTTTGCTAGCCTTATTTCTGTGGAATCTGAGAACAGATATTTCGGATCCCTTTGAAGACTATAATGCCAAAGGAAATATTCTCCGATAAAAAAGAGAAAGAAGCTTTCTGAGAAACTTCTTTGTGTTCTGTGAAATCATCTCACAGAGTTACAGCTTTCCCCTCAAGAAGCCTTTCGCTAAGACAGTTCTTGTGGAATTGACAAAGTGATATTTGAAGCCCATAGAGGGCTATGGTGAAAAAGGAAATATCCTCAGATGAAATCTGGAAAGAAGCTTTCTGAGAAACTGCTTAGTGTTCTGTTAATTCATCTCACAGAGTTACATCTGTATTTCGTGGATCTCTTTGCTAGCCTTATTTCTGTGGAATCTGAGAACATATAATTCGGATCCCTTTGAAGACTATAGGGCCAAAGGAAATATCATCCGATAACAAAGAGAAAGAAGCTTTCTGAGAAACTTCTTTGTGTCTGTGAAATCATCTCACAGAGTTACAGCTTTCCCCTCAAGAAGTCTTTCGCTAAGACAGTTGTTGTGGAATTGGCAAAGTGATATTTGGAAGCCCATAGAGGGCTATGGTGAAAAAGGAAATATCCTCAGATGAAATCTGGAAAGAAGCTTTCTGAGAAACTGCTTAGTGTTCTGTTAATTCATCTCACAGAGTTACATCTGTATTTCGTGGACCTCTTTGCTAGCCTTATTTCTGTGGAATCTGAGAACAGATATTTCGGATCCCTTTGAAGACTATAGGGCCAAAGGAAATATCCTCCGATAACAAAGAGAAAGAAGCTTTCTGAGAAACTTCTTTGTGTTCTGTGAAATCATCACACAGAGTTACAGCTTTCCCCTCAAGAAGCCTTTCGCTAAGACAGTTCTTGTGGAATTGGCAAAGTGATATTTGGAAGCCCGTAGAGGGCTATGGTGAAAAAGGAAATATCCTCAGATGAAATCTGGAAAGAAGCTTTCTGAGAAACTGCTTAGTGTTCTGTGAATTCATCTCACAGAGTTACATCTGTATTTCGTGGATCTCTTTGCTAGCCTTATTTCTGTGGAATCTGAGAACAGATATTTCGGATCCCTTTGAAGACTATAGGGCCAAAGGAAATATCCTACGATAAAATAGAGAAAGAAGCTTTCTGAGAAACTTCTTTGTGTTCTGTGAAATCATCTCACAGAGTTACAGCTTTCTCCTCAAGAAGCCTTTCGCTAAGACAGTTCTTGTGGAATTTGCAAAGTGATATTTGGAAGCCCATAGAGGGCTATGGTGAAAAAGGAAATATCCTCAGATGAAATCTGGAAAGAAGCTTTCTGAGAAACTGCTTAGTGTTCTGTGAATTCATCTCACAGAGTTACATCTGTATTTCGTGGATCTCTTTGCTAGCCTTATTTCTGTGGAATCTGAGAACAGATATTTCGGATCCCTTTGAAGACTATAGGGCCAAAGGAAATATCCTCCGATAACAAAGAGAAAGAAACTTTCTGAGAAACTTCTTTGTGTTCTGTGAAATCATCTCACAGAGTTACAGCTTTCCATTCAAGAAGCCTTTCGCTAACACAGTTCTTGTGGAATTGGCAAAGTGATATTTGGAAGCCCATAGAGGGCTACGGTGAAAAAGGAAATATCCTCAGATGAAATTTGGAAAGAAGCTTTCTGAGAAACTGCTTAGTGTTCTGTTAATTCATCTCACAGAGTTACATGTGTATTTCGTGGATCTCTTTGCTAGCCTTATTTCTGTGGAATCTGAGAACAGATATTTCGGATCCTTTTGAAGACTATAGGGCCAAAGGAAATATCCTCTGATAACAAAGAGAAAGAAGCTTTCTGAGAAACTTCTTTGTGTTCTGTGAAATCATCTCACAGAGTTACAGCTTTCCCCTCAAGAAGCCTTTCGCTAAGACAGTTCTTGTGGAATTGGCAAAGTGATATTTGGAAGCCCATAGAGGGCTACGGTGAAAAAGGAAATATCCTCAGATGAAATCTGGAAAGAAGCTTTCTGAGAAACTGCTCTGTGATGTGTGACTTCCACTCACAGAGTTACATGTGTATTTCGTGGATCTCTTTGCTAGCCTTATTTCTGTGGAATCTGAGAACAGATATTTCGGATTCCTTTGAAGACTATAGGGCCAAAGGAAATATCCTCCGATAACAAAGAGAAAGAAGCTTTCTGAGAAACTTCTTTGTGTTCTGTGAAATCATTTCACAGAGTTACAGCTTTCTCCTCAAGAAGCCTTTCGCTAAGACAGTTCTTGTGTTATTGGCAAAGTGATATTTGGAAGCCCATAGAGGGCTATGGTGAAAAAGGAAATATCCTCAGATGAAATCTGGAAAGAAGCTTTCTGAGAAACTGCTTAGTGTTCTGTTAATTCATCTCACAGAGATACATCTGTATTTCGTGGATCTCTTTGCTAGCCTTATTTCTGTGGAAACTGAGAACAGATATTTCGGATCCCTTTGAAGACTATAGGGCCAAAGGAAATATCCTCCGATAACAAAGAGAAAGAAGCTTTCTGAGAAACTTCTTTGTGTTCTGTGAAATCATCTCACAGAGTTACAGCTTTCCCCTCAAGAAGCCTTTCGCTAAGACAGTTCTTGTGGAATTGGCAAAGTGATATTTGGAAGCCCATAGAGGGCTATGGTGAAAAAGGAAATATCCTGAGATGAAATCTGGAAAGAAGCTTTCTGAGAAACTGCTTAGTGTTCTGTTAATTCATCTCACAGAGTTACATGTGTATTTCGTGGATCTCTTTGCTAGCCTTATTTCTGTGGAATCTGAGAACAGATATTTCGGATCCATTTGAAGGCTATAGGGCCAAAGGAAATATCCTCCGACAACAAAGAGAAAGAAGCTTTCTGAGAAACTTCCTTGTGTTCTGTGAAATCATCTCACAGAGTTACAGCTTTCCCCTCAAGAAGCCTTTCGCTAAGACAGTTGTTGTGGAATTGGCAAAGTGATATTCGGAAGCCCATAGAGGGCTATGGTGAAAAAGGAAATATCCTCAGATGAAATCTGGAAAGAAGCTTTCTGAGAAACTGCTTAGTGTTCTGTTAATTCATCTCACAGAGTTACATGTGTATTTCGTGGATCTCTTTGCTAGCTTTATTTCTGTGGAATCTGAGAACAGATATTTCGGATCCCTTTGAAGACTATAGGGCCAAAGGAAATATCCTCCGATAACAAAGAGAAAGAAGCTTTCTGAGAAACTTCTTTGTGTTCTGTGAAATCATCTCACAGAGTTACACCTTGCCCCTCAAGAAGCCTTTCGCTAAGACAGTTCTTGTGGAATTGGCAAAGTGATATTTGGAAGCCCATAGAGGGCTATGGTGAAAAAGGAAATATCCACAGATGAAATCTGGAAAGAAGCTTTCTGAGAAACTGCTTAGTGTTCTGTTAATTCATCTCACAGAGTTACATGTGTATTTCGTGGATCTCTTTGCTAGCCTTATTTCTGTGGAATCTGAGAACAGATATTTCGGATCCTTTTGAAGACTATAGGGCCAAAGGAAATATCCTCCGATAACAAAGAGAAAGAAGCTTTCTGAGAAACTTCTTTGTGTTCTGTGAAATCATCTCACAGAGTTACAGGTTTCCCCTCAAGAAGCCTTTCGCTAAGACAGTTCTTGTGGAATTGGCAAAGTGATATTTGGAAGCCCATAGAGGGCTATGGTGAAAAAGGAAATATCCTCAGATGAAATCTGGAAAGAAGCTTTCTGAGAAACTGCTCTGTGATGTGTGACTTCCACTCACAGAGTTACATGTGTATTTAGTGGATCTCTTTGCTAGCCTTATTTCTGTGGAATCTGAGAACAGATATTTCGGATTCCTTTGAAGACTATAGGGCCAAAGGAAATATCCTCCGATAACAAAGAGAAAGAAGCTTTCTGAGAAACTTCTTTGTGTTCTGTGAAATCATTTCACAGAGTTACAGCTTTCTCCTCAAGAAGCCTTTCGCTAAGACAGTTCTTGTGTAATTGGCAAAGAGATATTTGGAAGCCCATAGAGGGCTATGGTGAAAAAGGAAATATCCTCAGATGAAATCTGGAAAGAAGCTTTCTGAGAAACTGCTTAGTGTTCTGTTAATTCATCTCACAGAGTTACATCTGTATTTCGTGGATCTGTTTGCTAGCCTTATTTCTGTGGAAACTGAGAACAGATATTTCGGATCCCTTTGAAGACTATAGGGCCAAAGGAAATATACTCCGATAACAAAGAGAAAGAAGCTTTCTGAGAAACTTCTTTGTGTTCTGTGAAATCATCTCACAGAGTTACAGCTTTCCCCTCAAGAAGCCTTTCGCTAAGACAGTTCTTGTGGAATTGGCAAAGTGATATTTGGAAGCCCATAGAGGGCTATGGTGAAAAAGGAAATATCCTCAGATGAAATCTGGAAAGAAGCTTTCTGAGAAACTGCTTAGTGTTCTGTTAATTCATCTCACAGAGTTACATGTGTATTTCGTGGATGTCTTTGCTAGCCTTATTTCTGTGGAATCTGAGAACAGATATTTCGGATCCCTTTGAAGACTATAGGTCCAAAGGAAATATCCTCCGATAACAAAGAGAAAGAAGCTTTCTGAGAAACTTCCTTGTGTTCTGTGAAATCATCTCACAGAGTTACAGCTTTCCCCTCAAGAAGCCTTTCGCTAAGACAGTTCTTGTGGAATTGGCAAAGTGATATTTGGAAGCCCATAGAGGGCTTAGGTGAAAAAGGAAATATCCTCAGATGAAATCTGGAAAGAAGCTTTCGGAGAAACTGCTTAGTGTTCTGTTAATTCATCTCACAGTGTTACATGTGTATTTCGTGGATCTCTTTGCTAGCCTTATTTCTGTGGAATCTGAGAACAGATATTTCGGATCCCTTTGAAGACTATAGGGCCAGAGGAAATATCCTCCGATAACAAAGAGAAAGAAGCTTTCTGAGAAACTTCTTTGTGTTCTGTGAAATCATCTCACAGAGTTACAGCTTTCCCCTCAAGAAGCCTTTCGCTAAGACAGTTCTTGTGGAATTGGCAAAGTGATATTTGGAAGCCCATAGAGGGCTATGGTGAAAAAGGAAATATCCTGAGATGAAATCTGGAAAGAAGCTTTCTGAGAAACTGCTTAGTGTTCTGTTAATTCATCTCACAGAGTTACATGTGTATTTCGTGGATCTCTTTGCTAGCCTTATTTCTGTGGAATCTGAGAACAGATATTTCGGATCCCTTTGAAGACTATAGGGCCAGAGGAAATATCCTCCGATAACAAAGAGAAAGAAGCTTTCTGAGAAACTTCTTTGTGTTCTGTGAAATCATCTCACAGAGTTACAGCTTTCCCCTCAAGAAGCCTTTCGCTAAGACAGTTCTTGTGGAATTGGCAAAGTGATATTTGGAAGCCCATAGAGGGCTATGGTGAAAAAGGAAATATCCTGAGATGAAATCTGGAAAGAAGCTTTCTGAGAAACTGCTTAGTGTTCTGTTAATTCATCTCACAGAGTTACATCTGTATTTCGTGGATCTCTTTGCTAGCCTTATTTCTGTGGAATCTGAGAACAGATATTTCGGATCCCTCTGAAGACTATAATGCCAAAGGAAATATTCTCCGATAAAAAAGAGAAAGAAGCTTTCTGAGAAACTTCTTTGTGTTCTGTGAAATCATCTCACAGAGTTACAGCTTTCCCCTCAAGAAGCCTTTCGCTAAGACAGTTCTTGTGGAATTGACAAAGTGATATTTGAAGCCCATAGAGGGCTATGGTGAAAAAGGAAATATCCTCAGATGAAATCTGGAAAGAAGCTTTCTGAGAAACTGCTTAGTGTTCTGTTAATTCATCTCACAGAGTTACATCTGTATTTCGTGGATCTCTTTGCTAGCCTTATTTCTGTGGAATCTGAGAACATATAATTCGGATCCCTTTGAAGACTATAGGGCCAAAGGAAATATCATCCGATAACAAAAAGAAAGAAGCTTTCTGAGAAACTTCTTTGTGTCTGTGAAATCATCTCACAGAGTTACAGCTTTCCACTCAAGAAGCCTTTCGCTAAGACAGTTCTTGTGGAATTGGCAAAGTGATATTTGGAAGCCCATAGAGGGCTATGGTGAAAAAGGAAATATCCTCAGATGAAATCTGGAAAGAAGCTTTCTGAGAAACTGCTTAGTGTTCTGTTAATTCATCTCACAGAGTTACATGTGTATTTCGTGGATCTCTTTGCTAGCCTTATTTCTGTGGAATCTGAGAACAGATATTTCGGATCCCTTTGAAGACTATAGGGCCAAAGGAAATATCCTACGATAAAATAGAGAAAGAAGCTTTCTGAGAAACTTCTTTGTGTTCTGTGAAATCATCTCACAGAGTTACAGCTTTCTCCTCAAGAAGCCTTTCGCTAAGACAGTTCTTGTGGAATTTGCAAAGTGATATTTGGAAGCCCATAGAGGGCTATGGTGAAAAAGGAAATATCCTCAGATGAAATCTGGAAAGAAGCTTTCTGAGGAACTGCTTAGTGTTCTGTTAATTCATCTCACAGAGTTACATCTGTATTTCGTGGATCTCTTTGCTAGCCTTATTTCTGTGGAATCTGAGAACAGATATTTTGGATCCCTTTGAAGACTATAGGGCCAAAGGAAATATCCTCCGATAACAAAGAGAAAGAAACTTTCTGAGAAACTTCTTTGTGTTCTGTGAAATCATCTCACAGAGTTACAGCTTTCCCCTCAAGAAGCCTTTCGCTAAGACAGTTCTTGTGGAATTGGCAAAGTGATATTTCGAAGCCCATAGAGGGCTACGGTGAAAAAGGAAATATCCTCAGATGAAATCTGGAAAGAAGCTTTCTGAGAAACTGCTTAGTGTTCTGTTAATTCATCTCACAGAGTTACATGTGTATTTCGTGGATCTCTTTGCTAGCCTTATTTCTGTGGAATCTGAGAACAGATATTTCGGATCCTTTTGAAGACTATAGGGCCAAAGGAAATATCCTCTGATAACAAAGAGAAAGAAGCTTTCTGAGAAACTTCTTTGTGTTCTGTGAAATCATCTCACAGAGTTACAGCTTTCCCCTCAAGAAGCCTTTCGCTAAGACAGTTCTTGTGGAATTGGCAAAGTGATATTTGGAAGCCCATAGAGGGCTATGGTGAAAAAGGAAATATCCTCAGATGAAATCTGGAAAGTAGCTTTCTGAGAAACTGCTCTGTGATGTGTGACTTCCACTCACAGAGTTACATGTGTATTTCGTGGATCTCTTTGCTAGCCTTATTTCTGTGGAATCTGAGAACAGATATTTCGGATTCCTTTGAAGACTATAGGGCCAAAGGAAATATCCTCCGATAACAAAGAGAAAGAAGCTTTCTGAGAAACTTCTTTGTGTTCTGTGAAATCATTTCACAGAGTTACAGCTTTCTCCTCAAGAAGACTTTCGCTAAGACAGTTCTTGTGTAATTGGCAAAGTGATATTTGGAAGCCCATAGAGGGCTATGGTGAAAAAGGAAATATCCTCAGATGAAATCTGGAAAGAAGCTTTCTGAGAAACTGCTTAGTGTTCTGTTAATTCATCTCACAGAGTTACATCTGTATTTCGTGGATCTCTTTGCTAGCCTTATTTCTGTGGAAACTGAGAACAGATATTTCGGATCCCTTTGAAGACTATAGGGCCAAAGGAAATATCCTCCGATAACAAAGAGAAAGAAGCTTTCTGAGAAACTTCTTTGTGTTCTGTGAAATCATCTCACAGAGTTACAGCTTTCCCCTCAAGAAGCCTTTCGCTAAGACAGTTCTTGTGGAATTGGCAAAGTGATATTTGGAAGCCCGTAGAGGGCTATGGTGAAAAAGGAAATATCCTCAGATGAAATTTGGAAAGAAGCTTTCTGAGAAACTGCTTAGTGTTCTGTTAATTCATCTCACAGAGTTACATGTGTATTTCGTGGATCTCTTTGCTAGCCTTATTTCTGTGGAATCTGAGAACAGATATTTCGGATCCTTTTGAAGACTATAGGGCCAAAGGAAATATCCTCCGATAACAAAGAGAAAGAAGCTTTCTGAGAAACTTCTTTGTGTTCTGTGAAATCATCTCACAGAGTTACAGCTTTCCCCTCAAGAAGCCTTTCGCTAAGACAGTTCTTGTGGAATTGGCAAAGTGATATTTGGAAGCCCATAGAGGGCTACGGTGAAAAAGGAAATATCCTCAGATGAAATCTGGAAAGAAGCTTTCTGAGAAACTGCTCTGTGATGTGTGACTTCCACTCACAGAGTTACATGTGTATTTCGTGGATCTCTTTGCCAGCCTTATTTCTGTGGAATCTGAGAACAGATATTTCGGATTCTTTTGAAGACTATAGGGCCAAAGGAAATATCCTCCGATAACAAAGAGAAAGAAGCTTTCTGAGAAACTTCTTTGTGTTCTGTGAAATCATTTCACAGAGTTACAGCTTTCTCCTCAAGAAGCCTTTCGCTAAGACAGTTCTTGTGTAATTGGCAAAGTGATATTTGGAAGCCCATAGAGGGCTATGGTGAAAAAGGAAATATCCTCAGATGAAATCTGGAAAGAAGCTTTCGGAGAAACTGCTTAGTGTTCTGTTAATTCATCTCACAGAGTTACATGTGTATTTCGTGGATATCTTTGCTAGCCTTATTTCTGTGGAATCTGAGAACAGATATATCGGATCCCTTTGAAGACTATAGGGCCAAAGGAAATATCCTCCGATAACAAAGAGAAAGAAGCTTTCTGAGAAACTTCTTTGTGTTCTGTGAAATCATCTCACAGAGTTACAGCTTTCCCCTCAAGAAGCCTTTCGCTAAGACAGTTCTTGTGGAATTGGCAAAGTGATATTTCAAAGCCCATAGAGGGCTATGGTGAAAAAGGAAATATCCTCAGATGAAATCTGGAAAGAAGCTTTCTGAGAAACTGCTTAGTGTTCTGTTAATTCATCTCACAGAGTTACATCTGTATTTCGTGGATCTCTTTGCTAGCCTTATTTCTGTGGAATCTGAGAACAGATATTTCGGATCCCTTTGAAGACTATAGGGCCAAAGGAAATATCCTCCGATAAAAAAGAAAAAGAAGCTTTCTGAGAAACTTCTTTGTGTTCTGTGAAATCATCTCACAGAGTTACAGCTTTCCCCTCAAGAAGTCTTTCGCTAAGACAGTTGTTGTGGAATTGGCAATGTGATATTTGGAAGCCCATAGAGGGCTATGGTGAAAAAGGAAATATCCTCAGATGAAATCTGGAAAGAAGCTTTCTGAGAAACTGCTTAGTGTTCTGTTAATTCATCTCACAGAGTTACATCTGTATTTCGTGGACCTCTTTGCTAGCCTTATTTCTGTGGAATCTGAGAACAGATATTTCGGATCCCTTTGAAGACTATAGGGCCAAAGGAAATATCCTCCGATAACAAAGAGAAAGAAGCTTTCTGAGAAACTTCTTTGTGTTCTGTGAAATCATCACACAGAGTTACAGCTTTCCCCTAAAGAAGCCTTTCGCTAAGACAGTTCTTGTGGAATTGGCAAAGTGATATTTGGAAGCCCAAAGAGGGCTATGGTGAAAAAGGAAATATCCTCAGATGAAATCTGGAAAGAAGCTTTCTGAGAAACTGCTTAGTGTTCTGTTAATTCATCTCACAGAGTTACATCTGTATTTCGTGGATCTCTTTGCTAGCCTTATTTCTGTGGAATCTGAGAACAGATATTTCGGATCCCTTTGAAGACTATAGGGCCAAAGGAAATATCCTACGATAACAAAGAGAAAGAAGCTTTCTGAGAAACTTCTTTGTGTTCTGTGAAATCATCTCACAGAGTTACAGCTTTCTCCTCAAGAAGCCTTTCACTAACACAGTTCTTGTGGAATTGTCAAAGTGATATTTGGAAGCCCATGGAGGGGTATGGTGTAAAAGGAAATATCCTCAGATGAAATCTGGAAAGAAGCTTTCTGAGAAACTGCTTAGTGTTCTGTTAATTCATCTCACAGAGATACATGTGTATTTCGTGGATCTCTTTGCTAGCCTTATTTCTGTGGAATCTGAGAACAGATATTTCGGATCCCTTTGAAGACTATAGGGCCAAAGGAAATATCCTCCGATAACAAAGAGAAAGAAGCTTTCTGAGAAACTTCTTTGTGTTCTGTCAAATCATCTCACAGAGTTACAGCTTTCCCCTCAAGAAGCCTTTCGCTAAGACATTTCTTGTGGAATTGGCAAAGTGATATTTGAAGCCCATAGAGGGCTATGGTGAAAAAGGAAATATCCTCAGATGAAATCTGGAAAGAAGCTTTCTGAGAAACTGCTTAGTGTTCTGTTAATTCATCTCACAGAGTTACATCTGTATTTCGTGGATCTCTTTGCTAGCCTTATTTCTGTGGAATCTGAGAACATATAATTCGGATCCCTTTGAAGACTATAAGGCCAAAGAAATATCATCCGATAACAAAAAGAAAGAAGCTTTCTGAGAAACTTCTTTGTGTCTGTGAAATCATCTCACAGAGTTACAGCTTTCCCCTCAAGAAGCCTTTCGCTAAGACAGTTCTTGTGGAATTGGCAAAGTGATATTTGGGAGCCCATAGAGGGCTATGGTGAAAAAGGAAATATCCTCAGATGAAATCTGGAAAGAAGCTTTCTGAGAAACTGCTTAGTGTTCTGTGAATTCATCTCACAGAGTTACATCTGTATTTCGTGGATCTCTTTGCTAGCCTTATTTCTGTGGAATCTGAGAACAGATATTTCGGATCCCTTTGAAGACTATAGGGCCAAAGGAAATATCCTACGATAAAATAGAGAAAGAAGCTTTCTGAGAAACTTCTTTGTGTTCTGTGAAATCATCTCACAGAGTTACAGCTTTCTCCTCAAGGAGCCTTTCGCTAAGACAGTTCTTGTGGAATTGGCAAAGTGATATTTGGAAGCCCATAGAGGGCTATGGTGAAAAAGGAAATATCCTCAGATGAAATCTGGAAAGAAGCTTTCTGAGAAACTGCTTAGTGTTCTGTTAATTCATCTCACAGAGTTACATCTGTATTTCGTGGATCTCTTTGCTAGCCTTATTTCTGTGGAATCTGAGAACAGATATTTCGGATTCCTTTGAAGACTATAGGGCCAAAGGAAATATCCTCCGATAACAAAGAGAAAGAAGCTTTCTGAGAAACTTCTTTGTGTTCTGTGAAATCATTTCACAGAGTTACAGCTTTCTCCTCAAGAAGCCTTTCGCTAAGACAGTTCTTGTGTAATTGGCAAAGTGATATTTGGAAGCCCATAGAGGGCTATGGTGAAAAAGGAAATATCCTCAGATGAAATCTGGAAAGAAGCTTTCTGAGAAACTGCTTAGTATTCTGTTAATTCATCTCACAGAGTTACATCTGTATTTCGTGGATCTCTTTGCTAGCCTTATTTCTGTGGAATCTGAGAACAGATATTTCGGATCCCTTTGAAGACTATAGGGCCAAAGGAAATATCCTACGATAAAATAGAGAAAGAAGCTTTCTGAGAAACTTCTTTGTGTTCTGTGAAATCATCTCACAGAGTTACAGCTTTCTCCTCAAGAAGCCTTTCGCTAAGACAGTTCTTGTGGAATTGGCAAAGTGATATTTGGAAGCCCATAGAGGGCTATGGTGAAAAAGGAAATATCCTCAGATGAAATCTGGAAAGAAGCTTTCTGAGAAACTGCTTAGTGTTCTGTTAATTCATCTCACAGAGTTACATCTGTATTTCGTGGATCTCTTTGCTAGCCTTATTTCTGTGGAATCTGAGAACAGATATTTCGGATCCCTTTGAAGACTATAGGGCCAAAGGAAATATCCTCCGATAACAAAGAGAAAGAAACTTTCTGAGAAACTTCTTTGTGTTCTGTGAAATCATCTCACAGAGTTACAGCTTTCCCCTCAAGAAGGCTTTCGCTAAGACAGTTCTTGTGGAATTGGCAAAGTGATATTTGGAAGCCCATAGAGGGCTACGGTGAAAAAGGAAATATCCTCAGATGAAATTTCGAAAGAAGCTTTCTGAGAAACTGCTTAGTGTTCTGTTAATTCATCTCACAGAATTACATGTGTATTTCGTGGATCTCTTTGCTAGCCTTATTTCTGTGGAATCTGAGAACAGATATTTCGGATCCTTTTGAAGACTATAGGGCCAAAGGAAATATCCTCCGATAACAAAGAGAAAGAAGCTTTCTGAGAAACTTCTTTGTGTTCTGTGAAATCATCTCACAGAGTTACAGCTTTCCCCTCAAGAAGCCTTTCGCTAAGACAGTTCTTGTGGAATTGGCAAAGTGATATTTGGAAGCCCATAGAGGGCTATGGTGAAAAAGGAAATATCCTCAGATGAAATCTGGAAAGAAGCTTTCTCAGAAACTGCTCTGTGATGTGTGACTTCCACTCACAGAGTTACATGTGTATTTCGTGGATCTCTTTGCTAGCCTTATTTCTGTGGAATCTGAGAACAGATATTTCGGATTCCTTTGAAGACTATAGGGCCAAAGGAAATATCCTCCGATAACAAAGAGAAAGAAGCTTTCTGAGAAACTTCTTTGTGTTCTGTGAAATCATTTCACAGAGTTACAGCTTTCTCCTCAAGAAGCCTTTCGCTAAGACAGTTCTTGTGTAATTGGCAAAGTGATATTTGGAAGCCCATAGAGGGCTATGGTGAAAAAGGAAATATCCTCAGATGAAATCTGGAAAGAAGCTTTCTGAGAAACTGCTTAGTGTTCTGTTAATTCATCTCACAGAGTTACATCTGTATTTCGTGGATCTCTTTGCTAGCCTTATTTCTGTGGAAACTGAGAACAGATATTTCGGATCCCTTTGAAGACTATAGGGCCAAAGGAAATATCCTCCGATAACAAAGAGAAAGAAGCTTTCTGAGAAACTTCTTTGTGTTCTGTGAAATCATCTCACAGAGTTACAGCTTTCCCCTCAAGAAGCCTTTCGCTAAGACAGTTCTTGTGGAATTGGCAAAGTGATATTTGGAAGCCCATAGAGGGCTATGGTGAAAAAGGAAATATCCTCAGATGAAATCTGGAAAGAAGCTTTCTGAGAAACTGCTTAGTGTTCTGTGAATTCATCTCACAGAGTTACATCTGTATTTCGTGGATCTCTTTGCTAGCCTTATTTCTGTGGAATCTGAGAACAGATATTTCGGATCCCTTTGAAGACTATAGGGCCAAAGGAAATATCCTACGATAAAATAGAGAAAGAAGCTTTCTGAGAAACTTCTTTGTGTTCTGTGAAATCATCTCACAGAGTTACAGCTTTCTCCTCAAGAAGCCTTTCGCTAAGACAGTTCTTGTGGAATTGGCAAAGTGATATTTGGAAGCCCATAGAGGGCTATGGTGAAAAAGGAAATATCCTCAGATGAAATCTGGAAAGAAGCTTTCTGAGAAACTGCTTAGTGTTCTGTTAATTCATCTCACAGAGTTACATCTGTATTTCGTGGATCTCTTTGCTAGCCTTATTTCTGTGGAATCTGAGAACAGATATTTCGGATTCCTTTGAAGACTATAGGGCCAAAGGAAATATCCTCCGATAACAAAGAGAAAGAAGCTTTCTGAGAAACTTCTTTGTGTTCTGTGAAATCATTTCACAGAGTTACAGCTTTCTCCTCAAGAAGCCTTTCGCTAAGACAGTTCTTGTGTAATTGGCAAAGTGATATTTGGAAGCCCATAGAGGGCTATGGTGAAAAAGGAAATATCCTCAGATGAAATCTGGAAAGAAGCTTTCTGAGAAACTGCTTAGTATTCTGTTAATTCATCTCACAGAGTTACATCTGTATTTCGTGGATCTCTTTGCTAGCCTTATTTCTGTGGAATCTGAGAACAGATATTTCGGATCCCTTTGAAGACTATAGGGCCAAAGGAAATATCCTACGATAAAATAGAGAAAGAAGCTTTCTGAGAAACTTCTTTGTGTTCTGTGAAATCATCTCACAGAGTTACAGCTTTCTCCTCAAGAAGCCTTTCGCTAAGACAGTTCTTGTGGAATTGGCAAAGTGATATTTGGAAGCCCATAGAGGGCTATGGTGAAAAAGGAAATATCCTCAGATGAAATCTGGAAAGAAGCTTTCTGAGAAACTGCTTAGTGTTCTGTTAATTCATCTCACAGAGTTACATCTGTATTTCGTGGATCTCTTTGCTAGCCTTATTTCTGTGGAATCTGAGAACAGATATTTCGGATCCCTTTGAAGACTATAGGGCCAAAGGAAATATCCTCCGATAACAAAGAGAAAGAAACTTTCTGAGAAACTTCTTTGTGTTCTGTGAAATCATCTCACAGAGTTACAGCTTTCCCCTCAAGAAGGCTTTCGCTAAGACAGTTCTTGTGGAATTGGCAAAGTGATATTTGGAAGCCCATAGAGGGCTACGGTGAAAAAGGAAATATCCTCAGATGAAATTTCGAAAGAAGCTTTCTGAGAAACTGCTTAGTGTTCTGTTAATTCATCTCACAGAGTTACATGTGTATTTCGTGGATCTCTTTGCTAGCCTTATTTCTGTGGAATCTGAGAACAGATATTTCGGATCCTTTTGAAGACTATAGGGCCAAAGGAAATATCCTCCGATAACAAAGAGAAAGAAGCTTTCTGAGAAACTTCTTTGTGTTCTGTGAAATCATCTCACAGAGTTACAGCTTTCCCCTCAAGAAGCCTTTCGCTAAGACAGTTCTTGTGGAATTGGCAAAGTGATATTTGGAAGCCCATAGAGGGCTATGGTGAAAAAGGAAATATCCTCAGATGAAATCTGGAAAGAAGCTTTCTCAGAAACTGCTCTGTGATGTGTGACTTCCACTCACAGAGTTACATGTGTATTTCGTGGATCTCTTTGCTAGCCTTATTTCTGTGGAATCTGAGAACAGATATTTCGGATTCCTTTGAAGACTATAGGGCCAAAGGAAATATCCTCCGATAACAAAGAGAAAGAAGCTTTCTGAGAAACTTCTTTGTGTTCTGTGAAATCATTTCACAGAGTTACAGCTTTCTCCTCAAGAAGCCTTTCGCTAAGACAGTTCTTGTGTAATTGGCAAAGTGATATTTGGAAGCCCATAGAGGGCTATGGTGAAAAAGGAAATATCCTCAGATGAAATCTGGAAAGAAGCTTTCTGAGAAACTGCTTAGTGTTCTGTTAATTCATCTCACAGAGTTACATCTGTATTTCGTGGATCTCTTTGCTAGCCTTATTTCTGTGGAAACTGAGAACAGATATTTCGGATCCCTTTGAAGACTATAGGGCCAAAGGAAATATCCTCCGATAACAAAGGGAAAGAAGCTTTCTGAGAAACTTCTTTGTGTTCTGTGAAATCATCTCACAGAGTTACAGCTTTCCCCTCAAGAAGCCTTTCGCTAAGACAGTTCTTGTGGAATTGGCAAAGTGATATTTGGAAGCCCATAGAGGGCTATGGTGAAAAAGGAAATATCCTCAGATGAAATCTGGAAAGAAGCTTTCTGAGAAACTGCTTAGTGTTCTGTTAATTCATCTCACAGAGTTACATGTGTATTTCGTGGATCTCTTTGCTAGCCTTATTTCTGTGGAATCTGAGAACATATAATTCGGATCCCTTTGAAGACTATAAGGCCAAAGAAATATCATCCGATAACAAAAAGAAAGAAGCTTTCTGAGAAACTTCTTTGTGTCTGTGAAATCATCTCACAGAGTTACAGCTTTCCCCTCAAGAAGCCTTTCGCTAAGACAGTTCTTGTGGAATTGGAAAAGTGATATTTGGGAGCCCATTGAGGGCTATGGTGAAAAAGGAAATATCCTCAGATGAAATCTGGAAAGAAGCTTTCTGAGAAACTGCTTAGTGTTCTGTGAATTCATCTCACAGAGTTACATCTGTATTTCGTGGATCTCTTTGCTAGCCTTATTTCTGTGGAATCTGAGAACAGATATTTCGGATCCCTTTGAAGACTATAGGGCCAAAGGAAATATCCTACGATAAAATAGAGAAAGAAGCTTTCTGAGAAACTTCTTTGTGTTCTGTGAAATCATCTCACAGAGTTACAGCTTTCTCCTCAAGAAGCCTTTCGCTAAGACAGTTCTTGTGGAATTGGCAAAGTGATATTTGGAAGCCCATAGAGGGCTATGGTGAAAAAGGAAATATCCTCAGATGAAATCTGGAAAGAAGCTTTCTGAGAAACTGCTTAGTGTTCTGTTAATTCATCTCACAGAGTTACATCTGTATTTCGTGGATCTCTTTGCTAGCCTTATTTCTGTGGAATCTGAGAACAGATATTTCGGATCCCTTTGAAGACTATAGGGCCAAAGGAAATATCCTCCGATAACAAAGAGAAAGAAACTTTCTGAGAAACTTCTTTGTGTTCTGTGAAATCATCTCACAGAGTTACAGCTTTCCCCTCAAGAAGGCTTTCGCTAAGACAGTTCTTGTGGAATTGGCAAAGTGATATTTGGAAGCCCATAGAGGGCTACGGTGAAAAAGGAAATATCCTCAGATGAAATTTGGAAAGAAGCTTTCTGAGAAACCGCTTAGTGTTCTGTTAATTCATCTCACAGAGTTACATGTGTATTTCGTGGATCTCTTTGCTAGCCTTATTTCTGTGGAATCTGAGAACAGATATTTCGGATCCTTTTGAAGACTATAGGGCCAAAGGAAATATCCTCCGATAACAAAGAGAAAGAAGCTTTCTGAGAAACTTCTTTGTGTTCTGTGAAATCATCTCACAGAGTTACAGCTTTCCCCTCAAGAAGCCTTTCGCTAAGACAGTTCTTGTGGAATTGGCAAAGTGATATTTGGAAGCCCATAGAGGGCTACGGTGAAAAAGGAAATATCCTCAGATGAAATCTGGAAAGAAGCTTTCTGAGAAACTGCTCTGTGATGTGTGACTTCCACTCACAGAGTTACATGTGTATTTCGTGGATCTCTTTGCTAGCCTTATTTCTGTGGAATCTGAGAACAGATATTTCGGATTCCTTTGAAGACTATAGGGCCAAAGGAAATATCCTCCGATAACAAAGAGAAAGAAGCTTTCTGAGAAACTTCTTTGTGTTCTGTGAAATCATTTCACAGAGTTACAGCTTTCTCCTCAAGAAGCCTTTCGCTAAGACAGTTCTTGTGTTATTGGCAAAGTGATATTTGGAAGCCCATAGAGGGCTATGGTGAAAAAGGAAATATCCTCAGATGAAATCTGGAAAGAAGCTTTCTGAGAAACTGCTTAGTGTTCTGTTAATTCATCTCACAGAGTTACATGTGTATTTCGTGGATATCTTTGCTAGCCTTATTTCTGTGGAATCTGAGAACAGATATATCGGATCCCTTTGAAGACTATAGGGCCAAAGGAAATATCCTCCGATAACAAAGAGAAAGAAGCTTTCTGAGAAACTTCTTTGTGTTCTGTGAAATCATCTCACAGAGTTACAGCTTTCCCCTCAAGAAGCCTTTCGCTAAGACAGTTCTTGTGGAATTGGCAAAGTGATATTTCAAAGCCCATAGAGGGCTATGGTGAAAAAGGAAATATCCTCAGATGAAATCTGGAAAGAAGCTTTCTGAGAAACTGCTTAGTGTTCTGTTAATTCATCTCACAGAGTTACATCTGTATTTCGTGGATCTCTTTGCTAGCCTTATTTCTGTGGAATCTGAGAACAGATATTTCGGATCCCTTTGAAGACTATAGGGCCAAAGGAAATATCCTCCGATAAAAAAGAAAAAGAAGCTTTCTGAGAAACTTCTTTGTGTTCTGTGAAATCATCTCACAGAGTTACAGCTTTCCCCTCAAGAAGTCTTTCGCTAAGACAGTTGTTGTGGAATTGGCAATGTGATATTTGGAAGCCCATAGAGGGCTATGGTGAAAAAGGAAATATCCTCAGATGAAATCTGGAAAGAAGCTTTCTGAGAAACTGCTTAGTGTTCTGTGAATTCATCTCACAGAGTTACATCTGTATTTCGTGGATCTCTTTGCTAGCCTTATTTTTGTGGAATCTGAGAACAGATATTTCGGATCCCTTTGAAGACTATAGGGCCAAAGGAAATATCCTACGATAAAATAGAGAAAGAAGCTTTCTGAGAAACTTCTTTGTGTTCTGTGAAATCATCTCACAGAGTTACAGCTTTCTCCTCAAGAAGCCTTTCGCTAAGACAGTTCTTGTGGAATTGGCAAAGTGATATTTGGAAGCCCATAGAGGGCTATGGTGAAAAAGGAAATATCCTCAGATGAAATCTGGAAAGAAGCTTTCTGAGAAACTGCTTAGTGTTCTGTTAATTCATCTCACAGAGTTACATCTGTATTTCGTGGATCTCTTTGCTAGCCTTATTTCTGTGGAATCTGAGAACAGATATTTCGGATCCCTTTGAAGACTATAGGGCCAAAGGAAATATCCTCCGATAAAAAAGAGAAAGAAACTTTCTGAGAAACTTCTTTGTGTTCTGTGAAATCATCTCACAGAGTTACAGCTTTCTCCTCAAGAAGCCTTTCGCTAAGACAGTTCTTGTGTAATTGGCAAAGTGATATTTGGAAGCCCATAGAGGGCTATGGTGAAAAAGGAAATATCCTCAGATGAAATCTGGAAAGAAGCTTTCTGAGAAACTGCTTAGTATTCTGTTAATTCATCTCACAGAGTTACATCTGTATTTCGTGGATCTCTTTGCTAGCCTTATTTCTGTGGAATCTGAGAACAGATATTTCGGATCCCTTTGAAGACTATAGGGCCAAAGGAAATATCCTACGATAAAATAGAGAAAGAAGCTTTCTGAGAAACTTCTTTGTGTTCTGTGAAATCATCTCACAGAGTTACAGCTTTCTCCTCAAGAAGCCTTTCGCTAAGACAGTTCTTGTGGAATTGGCAAAGTGATATTTGGAAGCCCATAGAGGGCTATGGTGAAAAAGGAAATATCCTCAGATGAAATCTGGAAAGAAGCTTTCTGAGAAACTGCTTAGTGTTCTGTTAATTCATCTCACAGAGTTACATCTGTATTTCGTGGATCTCTTTGCTAGCCTTATTTCTGTGGAATCTGAGAACAGATATTTCGGATCCCTTTGAAGACTATAGGGCCAAAGGAAATATCCTCCGATAACAAAGAGAAAGAAACTTTCTGAGAAACTTCTTTGTGTTCTGTGAAATCATCTCACAGAGTTACAGCTTTCCCCTCAAGAAGGCTTTAGCTAAGACAGTTCTTGTGGAATTGGCAAAGTGATATTTGGAAGCCCATAGAGGGCTACGGTGAAAAAGGAAATATCCTCAGATGAAATTTCGAAAGAAGCTTTCTGAGAAACTGCTTAGTGTTCTGTTAATTCATCTCACAGAGTTACATGTGTATTTCGTGGATCTCTTTGCTAGCCTTATTTCTGTGGAATCTGAGAACAGATATTTCGGATCCTTTTGAAGACTATAGGGCCAAAGGAAATATCCTCCGATAACAAAGAGAAAGAAGCTTTCTGAGAAACTTCTTTGTGTTCTGTGAAATCATCTCACAGAGTTACAGCTTTCCCCTCAAGAAGCCTTTCGCTAAGACAGTTCTTGTGGAATTGGCAAAGTGATATTTGGAAGCCCATAGAGGGCTATGGTGAAAAAGGAAATATCCTCAGATGAAATCTGGAAAGAAGCTTTCTCAGAAACTGCTCTGTGATGTGTGACTTCCACTCACAGAGTTACATGTGTATTTCGTGGATCTCTTTGCTAGCCTTATTTCTGTGGAATCTGAGAACAGATATTTCGGATTCCTTTGAAGACTATAGGGCCAAAGGAAATATCCTCCGATAACAAAGAGAAAGAAGCTTTCTGAGAAACTTCTTTGTGTTCTGTGAAATCATTTCACAGAGTTACAGCTTTCTCCTCAAGAAGCCTTTCGCTAAGACAGTTCTTGTGTAATTGGCAAAGTGATATTTGGAAGCCCATAGAGGGCTATGGTGAAAAAGGAAATATCCTCAGATGAAATCTGGAAAGAAGCTTTCTGAGAAACTGCTTAGTGTTCTGTTAATTCATCTCACAGAGTTACATCTGTATTTCGTGGATCTCTTTGCTAGCCTTATTTCTGTGGAAACTGAGAACAGATATTTCGGATCCCTTTGAAGACTATAGGGCCAAAGGAAATATCCTCCGATAACAAAGAGAAAGAAGCTTTCTGAGAAACTTCTTTGTGTTCTGTGAAATCATCTCACAGAGTTACAGCTTTCCCCTCAAGAAGCCTTTCGCTAAGACAGTTCTTGTGGAATTGGCAAAGTGATATTTGGAAGCCCATAGAGGGCTATGGTGAAAAAGGAAATATCCTCAGATGAAATCTGGAAAGAAGCTTTCTGAGAAACTGCTTAGTGTTCTGTTAATTCATCTCACAGAGTTACATGTGTATTTCGTGGATCTCTTTGCTAGCCTTATTTCTGTGGAATCTGAGAACATATAATTCGGATCCCTTTGAAGACTATAAGGCCAAAGAAATATCATCCGATAACAAAAAGAAAGAAGCTTTCTGAGAAACTTCTTTGTGTCTGTGAAATCATCTCACAGAGTTACAGCTTTCCCCTCAAGAAGCCTTTCGCTAAGACAGTTCTTGTGGAATTGGAAAAGTGATATTTGGGAGCCCATAGAGGGCTATGGTGAAAAAGGAAATATCCTCAGATGAAATCTGGAAAGAAGCTTTCTGAGAAACTGCTTAGTGTTCTGTGAATTCATCTCACAGAGTTACATCTGTATTTCGTGGATCTCTTTGCTAGCCTTATTTCTGTGGAATCTGAGAACAGATATTTCGGATCCCTTTGAAGACTATAGGGCCAAAGGAAATATCCTACGATAAAATAGAGAAAGAAGCTTTCTGAGAAACTTCTTTGTGTTCTGTGAAACCATCTCACAGAGTTACAGCTTTCTCCTCAAGAAGCCTTTCGCTAAGACAGTTCTTGTGGAATTGGCAAAGTGATATTTGGAAGCCCATAGAGGGCTATGGTGAAAAAGGAAATATCCTCAGATGAAATCTGGAAAGAAGCTTTCTGAGAAACTGCTTAGTGTTCTGTTAATTCATCTCACAGAGTTACATCTGTATGTCGTGGATCTCTTTGCTAGCCTTATTTCTGTGGAATCTGAGAACAGATATTTCGGATCCCTTTGAAGACTATAGGGCCAAAGGAAATATCCTCCGATAACAAAGAGAAAGAAACTTTCTGAGAAACTTCTTTGTGTTCTGTGAAATCATCTCACAGAGTTACAGCTTTCCCCTCAAGAAGGCTTTCGCTAAGACAGTTCTTGTGGAATTGGCAAAGTGATATTTGGAAGCCCATAGAGGGCTACGGTGAAAAAAGAAATATCCTCAGATGAAATTTGGAAAGAAGCTTTCTGAGAAACCGCTTAGTGTTCTGTTAATTCATCTCACAGAGTTACATGTGTATTTCGTGGATCTCTTTGCTAGCCTTATTTCTGTGGAATCTGAGAACAGATATTTCGGATCCTTTTGAAGACTATAGGGCCAAAGGAAATATCCTCCGATAACAAAGAGAAAGAAGCTTTCTGAGAAACTTCTTTGTGTTCTGTGAAATCATCTCACAGAGTTACAGCTTTCCCCTCAAGAAGCCTTTCGCTAAGACAGTTCTTGTGGAATTGGCAAAGTGATATTTGGAAGCCCATAGAGGGCTACGGTGAAAAAGGAAATATCCTCAGATGAAATCTGGAAAGAAGCTTTCTGAGAAACTGCTCTGTGATGTGTGACTTCCACTCACAGAGTTACATGTGTATTTCGTGGATCTCTTTGCTAGCCTTATTTCTGTGGAATCTGAGAACAGATATTTCGGATTCCTTTGAAGACTATAGGGCCAAAGGAAATATCCTCCGATAACAAAGAGAAAGAAGCTTTCTGAGAAACTTCTTTGTGTTCTGTGAAATCATTTCACAGAGTTACAGCTTTCTCCTCAAGAAGCCTTTCGCTAAGACAGTTCTTGTGTTATTGGCAAAGTGATATTTGGAAGCCCATAGAGGGCTATGGTGAAAAAGGAAATATCCTCAGATGAAATCTGGAAAGAAGCTTTCGGAGAAACTGCTTAGTGTTCTGTTAATTCATCTCACAGAGTTACATGTGTATTTCGTGGATATCTTTGCTAGCCTTATTTCTGTGGAATCTGAGAACAGATATATCGGATCCCTTTGAAGACTATAGGGCCAAAGGAAATATCCTCCGATAACAAAGAGAAAGAAGCTTTCTGAGAAACTTCTTTGTGTTCTGTGAAATCATCTCACAGAGTTACAGCTTTCCCCTCAAGAAGCCTTTCGCTAAGACAGTTCTTGTGGAATTGGCAAAGTGATATTTCAAAGCCCATAGAGGGCTATGGTGAAAAAGGAAATATCCTCAGATGAAATCTGGAAAGAAGCTTTCTGAGAAACTGCTTAGTGTTCTGTTAATTCATCTCACAGAGTTACATCTGTATTTCGTGGATCTCTTTGCTAGCCTTATTTCTGTGGAATCTGAGAACAGATATTTCGGATCCCTTTGAAGACTATAGGGCCAAAGGAAATATCCTCCGATAAAAAAGAAAAAGAAGCTTTCTGAGAAACTTCTTTGTGTTCTGTGAAATCATCTCACAGAGTTACAGCTTTCCCCTCAAGAAGTCTTTCGCTAAGACAGTTGTTGTGGAATTGGCAATGTGATATTTGGAAGCCCATAGAGGGCTATGGTGAAAAAGGAAATATCCTCAGATGAAATCTGGAAAGAAGCTTTCTGAGAAACTGCTTAGTGTTCTGTGAATTCATCTCACAGAGTTACATCTGTATTTCGTGGATCTCTTTGCTAGCCTTATTTTTGTGGAATATGAGAACAGATATTTCGGATCCCTTTGAAGACTATAGGGCCAAAGGAAATATCCTACGATAAAATAGAGAAAGAAGCTTTCTGAGAAACTTCTTTGTGTTCTGTGAAATCATCTCACAGAGTTACAGCTTTCTCCTCAAGAAGCCTTTCGCTAAGACAGTTCTTGTGGAATTGGCAAAGTGATATTTGGAAGCCCATAGAGGGCTATGGTGAAAAAGGAAATATCCTCAGATGAAATCTGGAAAGAAGCTTTCTGAGAAACTGCTTAGTGTTCTGTTAATTCATCTCACAGAGTTACATCTGTATTTCGTGGATCTCTTTGCTAGCCTTATTTCTGTGGAATCTGAGAACAGATATTTCGGATCCCTTTGAAGACTATAGGGCCAAAGGAAATATCCTCCGATAAAAAAGAGAAAGAAACTTTCTGAGAAACTTCTTTGTGTTCTGTGAAATCATCTCACAGAGTTACAGCTTTCCCCTCAAGAAGGCTTTCGCTAAGACAGTTCTTGTGGAATTGGCAAAGTGATATTTGGAAGCCCATAGAGGGCTACGGTGAAAAAGGAAATATCCTCAGATGAAATTTGGAAAGAAGCTTTCTGAGAAACTGCTTAGTGTTCTGTTAATTCATCTCACAGAGTTACATGTGTATTTCGTGGATCTCTTTGCTAGCCTTATTTCTGTGGAATCTGAGAACAGATATTTCGGATCCTTTTGAAGACTATAGGGCCAAAGGAAATATCCTCCGATAACAAAGAGAAAGAAGCTTTCTGAGAAACTTCTTTGTGTTCTGTGAAATCATCTCACAGAGTTACAGCTTTCCCCTCAAGAAGCCTTTCGCTAAGACAGTTCTTGTGGAATTGGCAAAGTGATATTTGGAAGCCCATAGAGGGCTATGGTGAAAAAGGAAATATCCTCAGATGAAATCTGGAAAGAAGCTTTCTCAGAAACTGCTCTGTGATGTGTGACTTCCACTCACAGAGTTACATGTGTATTTCGTGGATCTCTTTGCTAGCCTTATTTCTGTGGAATCTGAGAACAGATATTTCGGATTCCTTTGAAGACTATAGGGCCAAAGGAAATATCCTCCGATAACAAAGAGAAAGAAGCTTTCTGAGAAACTTGTTTGTGTTCTGTGAAATCATTTCACAGAGTTACAGCTTTCTCCTCAAGAAGACTTTCGCTAAGACAGTTCTTGTGTAATTGGCAAAGTGATATTTGGAAGCCCATAGAGGGCTATGGTGAAAAAGGAAATATCCTCAGATGAAATCTGGAAAGAAGCTTTCTGAGAAACTGCTTAGTGTTCTGTTAATTCATCTCACAGAGTTACATCTGTATTTCGTGGATCTCTTTGCTAGCCTTATTTCTGTGGAAACTGAGAACAGATATTTCGGATCCCTTTGAAGACTATAGGGCCAAAGGAAATATCCTCCGATAACAAAGAGAAAGAAGCTTTCTGAGAAACTTCTTTGTGTTCTGTGAAATCATCTCACAGAGTTACAGCTTTCCCCTCAAGAAGCCTTTCGCTAAGACAGTTCTTGTGGAATTGGCAAAGTGATATTTGGAAGCCCATAGAGGGCTATGGTGAAAAAGGAAATATCCTCAGATGAAATCTGGAAAGAAGCTTTCTGAGAAACTGCTTAGTGTTCTGTTAATTCATCTCACAGAGTTACATGTGTATTTCGTGGATCTCTTTGCTAGCCTTATTTCTGTGGAATCTGAGAACATATAATTCGGATCCCTTTGAAGACTATAAGGCCAAAGAAATATCATCCGATAACAAAAAGAAAGAAGCTTTCTGAGAAACTTCTTTGTGTCTGTGAAATCATCTCACAGAGTTACAGCTTTCCCCTCAAGAAGCCTTTCGCTAAGACAGTTCTTGTGGAATTGGAAAAGTGATATTTGGGAGCCCATAGAGGGCTATGGTGAAAAAGGAAATATCCTCAGATGAAATCTGGAAAGAAGCTTTCTGAGAAACTGCTTAGTGTTCTGTGAATTCATCTCACAGAGTTACATCTGTATTTCGTGGATCTCTTTGCTAGCCTTATTTCTGTGGAATCTGAGAACAGATATTTCGGATCCCTTTGAAGACTATAGGGCCAAAGGAAATATCCTACGATAAAATAGAGAAAGAAGCTTTCTGAGAAACTTCTTTGTGTTCTGTGAAACCATCTCACAGAGTTACAGCTTTCTCCTCAAGAAGCCTTTCGCTAAGACAGTTCTTGTGGAATTGGCAAAGTGATATTTGGAAGCCCATAGAGGGCTATGGTGAAAAAGGAAATATCCTCAGATGAAATCTGGAAAGAAGCTTTCTGAGAAACTGCTTAGTGTTCTGTTAATTCATCTCACAGAGTTACATCTGTATGTCGTGGATCTCTTTGCTAGCCTTATTTCTGTGGAATCTGAGAACAGATATTTCGGATCCCTTTGAAGACTATAGGGCCAAAGGAAATATCCTCCGATAACAAAGAGAAAGAAACTTTCTGAGAAACTTCTTTGTGTTCTGTGAAATCATCTCACAGAGTTACAGCTTTCCCCTCAAGAAGGCTTTCGCTAAGACAGTTCTTGTGGAATTGGCAAAGTGATATTTGGAAGCCCATAGAGGGCTACGGTGAAAAAAGAAATATCCTCAGATGAAATTTGGAAAGAAGCTTTCTGAGAAACCGCTTAGTGTTCTGTTAATTCATCTCACAGAGTTACATGTGTATTTCGTGGATCTCTTTGCTAGCCTTATTTCTGTGGAATCTGAGAACAGATATTTCGGATCCTTTTGAAGACTATAGGGCCAAAGGAAATATCCTCCGATAACAAAGAGAAAGAAGCTTTCTGAGAAACTTCTTTGTGTTCTGTGAAATCATCTCACAGAGTTACAGCTTTCCCCTCAAGAAGCCTTTCGCTAAGACAGTTCTTGTGGAATTGGCAAAGTGATATTTGGAAGCCCATAGAGGGCTACGGTGAAAAAGGAAATATCCTCAGATGAAATCTGGAAAGAAGCTTTCTGAGAAACTGCTCTGTGATGTGTGACTTCCACTCACAGAGTTACATGTGTATTTCGTGGATCTCTTTGCTAGCCTTATTTCTGTGGAATCTGAGAACAGATATTTCGGATTCCTTTGAAGACTATAGGGCCAAAGGAAATATCCTCCGATAACAAAGAGAAAGAAGCTTTCTGAGAAACTTCTTTGTGTTCTGTGAAATCATTTCACAGAGTTACAGCTTTCTCCTCAAGAAGCCTTTCGCTAAGACAGTTCTTGTGTTATTGGCAAAGTGATATTTGGAAGCCCATAGAGGGCTATGGTGAAAAAGGAAATATCCTCAGATGAAATCTGGAAAGAAGCTTTCGGAGAAACTGCTTAGTGTTCTGTTAATTCATCTCACAGAGTTACATGTGTATTTCGTGGATATCTTTGCTAGCCTTATTTCTGTGGAATCTGAGAACAGATATATCGGATCCCTTTGAAGACTATAGGGCCAAAGGAAATATCCTCCGATAACAAAGAGAAAGAAGCTTTCTGAGAAACTTCTTTGTGTTCTGTGAAATCATCTCACAGAGTTACAGCTTTCCCCTCAAGAAGCCTTTCGCTAAGACAGTTCTTGTGGAATTGGCAAAGTGATATTTCAAAGCCCATAGAGGGCTATGGTGAAAAAGGAAATATCCTCAGATGAAATCTGGAAAGAAGCTTTCTGAGAAACTGCTTAGTGTTCTGTTAATTCATCTCACAGAGTTACATCTGTATTTCGTGGATCTCTTTGCTAGCCTTATTTCTGTGGAATCTGAGAACAGATATTTCGGATCCCTTTGAAGACTATAGGGCCAAAGGAAATATCCTCCGATAAAAAAGAAAAAGAAGCTTTCTGAGAAACTTCTTTGTGTTCTGTGAAATCATCTCACAGAGTTACAGCTTTCCCCTCAAGAAGTCTTTCGCTAAGACAGTTGTTGTGGAATTGGCAATGTGATATTTGGAAGCCCATAGAGGGCTATGGTGAAAAAGGAAATATCCTCAGATGAAATCTGGAAAGAAGCTTTCTGAGAAACTGCTTAGTGTTCTGTGAATTCATCTCACAGAGTTACATCTGTATTTCGTGGATCTCTTTGCTAGCCTTATTTTTGTGGAATATGAGAACAGATATTTCGGATCCCTTTGAAGACTATAGGGCCAAAGGAAATATCCTACGATAAAATAGAGAAAGAAGCTTTCTGAGAAACTTCTTTGTGTTCTGTGAAATCATCTCACAGAGTTACAGCTTTCTCCTCAAGAAGCCTTTCGCTAAGACAGTTCTTGTGGAATTGGCAAAGTGATATTTGGAAGCCCATAGAGGGCTATGGTGAAAAAGGAAATATCCTCAGATGAAATCTGGAAAGAAGCTTTCTGAGAAACTGCTTAGTGTTCTGTTAATTCATCTCACAGAGTTACATCTGTATTTCGTGGATCTCTTTGCTAGCCTTATTTCTGTGGAATCTGAGAACAGATATTTCGGATCCCTTTGAAGACTATAGGGCCAAAGGAAATATCCTCCGATAAAAAAGAGAAAGAAACTTTCTGAGAAACTTCTTTGTGTTCTGTGAAATCATCTCACAGAGTTACAGCTTTCCCCTCAAGAAGGCTTTCGCTAAGACAGTTCTTGTGGAATTGGCAAAGTGATATTTGGAAGCCCATAGAGGGCTACGGTGAAAAAGGAAATATCCTCAGATGAAATTTGGAAAGAAGCTTTCTGAGAAACTGCTTAGTGTTCTGTTAATTCATCTCACAGAGTTACATGTGTATTTCGTGGATCTCTTTGCTAGCCTTATTTCTGTGGAATCTGAGAACAGATATTTCGGATCCTTTTGAAGACTATAGGGCCAAAGGAAATATCCTCCGATAACAAAGAGAAAGAAGCTTTCTGAGAAACTTCTTTGTGTTCTGTGAAATCATCTCACAGAGTTACAGCTTTCCCCTCAAGAAGCCTTTCGCTAAGACAGTTCTTGTGGAATTGGCAAAGTGATATTTGGAAGCCCATAGAGGGCTATGGTGAAAAAGGAAATATCCTCAGATGAAATCTGGAAAGAAGCTTTCTCAGAAACTGCTCTGTGATGTGTGACTTCCACTCACAGAGTTACATGTGTATTTCGTGGATCTCTTTGCTAGCCTTATTTCTGTGGAATCTGAGAACAGATATTTCGGATTCCTTTGAAGACTATAGGGCCAAAGGAAATATCCTCCGATAACAAAGAGAAAGAAGCTTTCTGAGAAACTTGTTTGTGTTCTGTGAAATCATTTCACAGAGTTACAGCTTTCTCCTCAAGAAGACTTTCGCTAAGACAGTTCTTGTGTAATTGGCAAAGTGATATTTGGAAGCCCATAGAGGGCTATGGTGAAAAAGGAAATATCCTCAGATGAAATCTGGAAAGAAGCTTTCTGAGAAACTGCTTAGTGTTCTGTTAATTCATCTCACAGAGTTACATCTGTATTTCGTGGATCTCTTTGCTAGCCTTATTTCTGTGGAAACTGAGAACAGATATTTCGGATCCCTTTGAAGACTATAGGGCCAAAGGAAATATCCTCCGATAACAAAGAGAAAGAAGCTTTCTGAGAAACTTCTTTGTGTTCTGTGAAATCATCTCACAGAGTTACAGCTTTCCCCTCAAGAAGCCTTTCGCTAAGACAGTTCTTGTGGAATTGGCAAAGTGATATTTGGAAGCCCGTAGAGGGCTACGGTGAAAAAGGAAATATCCTCAGATGAAATTTGGAAAGAAGCTTTCTGAGAAACTGCTTAGTGTTCTGTTAATTCATCTCACAGAGTTACATGTGTATTTCGTGGATCTCTTTGCTAGCCTTATTTCTGTGGAATCTGAGAACAGATATTTCGGATCCTTTTGAAGACTATAGGGCCAAAGGAAATATCCTCCGATAACAAAGAGAAAGAAGCTTTCTGAGAAACTTCTTTGTGTTCTGTGAAATCATCTCACAGAGTTACAGCTTTCCCCTCAAGAAGCCTTTCGCTAAGACAGTTCTTGTGGAATTGGCAAAGTGATATTTGGAAGCCCATAGAGGGCTACGGTGAAAAAGGAAATATCCTCAGATGAAATCTGGAAAGAAGCTTTCTGAGAAACTGCTCTGTGATGTGTGACTTCCACTCACAGAGTTACATGTGTATTTCGTGGATCTCTTTGCCAGCCTTATTTCTGTGGAATCTGAGAACAGATATTTCGGATTCCTTTGAAGACTATAGGGCCAAAGGAAATATCCTCCGATAACAAAGAGAAAGAAGCTTTCTGAGAAACTTCTTTGTGTTCTGTGAAATCATTTCACAGAGTTACAGCTTTCTCCTCAAGAAGCCTTTCGCTAAGACAGTTCTTGTGTTATTGGCAAAGTGATATTTGGAAGCCCATAGAGGGCTATGGTGAAAAAGGAAATATCCTCAGATGAAATCTGGAAAGAAGCTTTCGGAGAAACTGCTTAGTGTTCTGTTAATTCATCTCACAGAGTTACATGTGTATTTCGTGGATATCTTTGCTAGCCTTATTTCTGTGGAATCTGAGAACAGATATATCGGATCCCTTTGAAGACTATAGGGCCAAAGGAAATATCCTCCGATAACAAAGAGAAAGAAGCTTTCTGAGAAACTTCTTTGTGTTCTGTGAAATCATCTCACAGAGTTACAGCTTTCCCCTCAAGAAGCCTTTCGCTAAGACAGTTCTTGTGGAATTGGCAAAGTGATATTTCAAAGCCCATAGAGGGCTATGGTGAAAAAGGAAATATCCTCAGATGAAATCTGGAAAGAAGCTTTCTGAGAAACTGCTTAGTGTTCTGTTAATTCATCTCACAGAGTTACATCTGTATTTCGTGGATCTCTTTGCTAGCCTTATTTCTGTGGAATCTGAGAACAGATATTTCGGATCCCTTTGAAGACTATAGGGCCAAAGGAAATATCCTCCGATAAAAAAGAAAAAGAAGCTTTCTGAGAAACTTCTTTGTGTTCTGTGAAATCATCTCACAGAGTTACAGCTTTCCCCTCAAGAAGTCTTTCGCTAAGACAGTTGTTGTGGAATTGGCAATGTGATATTTGGAAGCCCATAGAGGGCTATGGTGAAAAAGGAAATATCCTCAGATGAAATCTGGAAAGAAGCTTTCTGAGAAACTGCTTAGTGTTCTGTTAATTCATCTCACAGAGTTACATCTGTATTTCGTGGACCTCTTTGCTAGCCTTATTTCTGTGGAATCTGAGAACAGATATTTCGGATCCCTTTGAAGACTATAGGGCCAAAGGAAATATCCTCCGATAACAAAGAGAAAGAAGCTTTCTGAGAAACTTCTTTGTGTTCTGTGAAATCATCACACAGAGTTACAGCTTTCCCCTAAAGAAGCCTTTCGCTAAGACAGTTCTTGTGGAATTGGCAAAGTGATATTTGGAAGCCCAAAGAGGGCTATGGTGAAAAAGGAAATATCCTCAGATGAAATCTGGAAAGAAGCTTTCTGAGAAACTGCTTAGTGTTCTGTTAATTCATCTCACAGAGTTACATCTGTATTTCGTGGATCTCTTTGCTAGCCTTATTTCTGTGGAAACTGAGAACAGATATTTCGGATCCCTTTGAAGACTATAGGGCCAAAGGAAATATACTCCGATAACAAAGAGAAAGAAGCTTTCTGAGAAACTTCTTTGTGTTCTGTGAAATCATCTCACAGAGTTACAGCTTTCCCCTCAAGAAGCCTTTCGCTAAGACAGTTCTTGTGGAATTGGCAAAGTGATATTTGGAAGCCCATAGAGGGCTATGGTGAAAAAGGAAATATCCTCAGATGAAATCTGGAAAGAAGCTTTCTGAGAAACTGCTTAGTGTTCTGTTAATTCATCTCACAGAGTTACATGTGTATTTCGTGGATGTCTTTGCTAGCCTTATTTCTGTGGAATCTGAGAACAGATATTTCGGATCCCTTTGAAGACTATAGGTCCAAAGGAAATATCCTCCGATAACAAAGAGAAAGAAGCTTTCTGAGAAACTTCCTTGTGTTCTGTGAAATCATCTCACAGAGTTACAGCTTTCACCTCAAGAAGCCTTTCGCTAAGACAGTTCTTGTGGAATTGGCAAAGTGATATTTGGAAGCCCATAGAGGGCTTAGGTGAAAAAGGAAATATCCTCAGATGAAATCTGGAAAGAAGCTTTCGGAGAAACTGCTTAGTGTTCTGTTAATTCATCTCACAGAGTTACATGTGTATTTCGTGGATCTCTTTGCTAGCCTTATTTCTGTGGAATCTGAGAACAGATATTTCGGATCCCTTTGAAGACTATAGGGCCAGAGGAAATATCCTCCGATAACAAAGAGAAAGAAGCTTTCTGAGAAACTTCTTTGTGTTCTGTGAAATCATCTCACAGAGTTACAGCTTTCCCCTCAAGAAGCCTTTCGCTAAGACAGTTCTTGTGGAATTGGCAAAGTGATATTTGGAAGCCCATAGAGGGCTATGGTGAAAAAGGAAATATCCTCAGATGAAATCTGGAAAGAAGCTTTCTGAGAAACTGCTTAGTGTTCTGTTAATTCATCTCACAGAGTTACATCTGTATTTCGTGGATCTCTTTGCTAGCCTTATTTCTGTGGAATCTGAGAACAGATATTTCGGATCCCTCTGAAGACTATAATGCCAAAGGAAATATTCTCCGATAAAAAAGAGAAAGAAGCTTTCTGAGAAACTTCTTTGTGTTCTGTGAAATCATCTCACAGAGTTACAGCTTTCCCCTCAAGAAGCCTTTCGCTAAGACAGTTCTTGTGGAATTGACAAAGTGATATTTGAAGCCCATAGAGGGCTATGGTGAAAAAGGAAATATCCTCAGATGAAATCTGGAAAGAAGCTTTCTGAGAAACTGCTTAGTGTTCTGTTAATTCATCTCACAGAGTTACATCTGTATTTCGTGGATCTCTTTGCTAGCCTTATTTCTGTGGAATCTGAGAACATATAATTCGGATCCCTTTGAAGACTATAGGGCCAAAGGAAATATCATCCGATAACAAAAAGAAAGAAGCTTTCTGAGAAACTTCTTTGTGTCTGTGAAATCATCTCACAGAGTTACAGCTTTCCACTCAAGAAGCCTTTCGCTAAGACAGTTCTTGTGGAATTGGCAAAGTGATATTTGGAAGCCCATAGAGGGCTATGGTGAAAAAGGAAATATCCTCAGATGAAATCTGGAAAGAAGCTTTCTGAGAAACTGCTTAGTGTTCTGTTAATTCATCTCACAGAGTTACATCCGTATTTCGTGGATCTCTTTGCTAGCCTTATTTCTGTGGAATCTGAGAACAGATATTTCGGATCCCTTTGAAGACTATAGGGCCAAAGGAAATATCCTACGATAAAATAGAGAAAGAAGCTTTCTGAGAAACTTCTTTGTGTTCTGTGAAATCATCTCACAGAGTTACAGCTTTCTCCTCAAGAAGCCTTTCGCTAAGACAGTTCTTGTGGAATTTGCAAAGTGATATTTGGAAGCCCATAGAGGGCTATGGTGAAAAAGGAAATATCCTCAGATGAAATCTGGAAAGAAGCTTTCTGAGAAACTGCTTAGTGTTCTGTTAATTCATCTCACAGAGTTACATCTGTATTTCGTGGATCTCTTTGCTAGCCTTATTTCTGTGGAATCTGAGAACAGATATTTCGGATCCCTTTGAAGACTATAGGGCCAAAGGAAATATCCTCCGATAACAAAGAGAAAGAAACTTTCTGAGAAACTTCTTTGTGTTCTGTGAAATCATCTCACAGAGTTACAGCTTTCCCCTCAAGAAGCCTTTCGCTAAGACAGTTCTTGTGGAATTGGCAAAGTGATATTTCGAAGCCCATAGAGGGCTACGGTGAAAAAGGAAATATCCTCAGATGAAATCTGGAAAGAAGCTTTCTGAGAAACTGCTTAGTGTTCTGTTAATTCATCTCACAGAGTTACATGTGTATTTCGTGGATCTCTTTGCTAGCCTTATTTCTGTGGAATCTGAGAACAGATATTTCGGATCCTTTTGAAGACTATAGGGCCAAAGGAAATATCCTCTGATAACAAAGAGAAAGAAGCTTTCTGAGAAACTTCTTTGTGTTCTGTGAAATCATCTCACAGAGTTACAGCTTTCCCCTCAAGAAGCCTTTCGCTAAGACAGTTCTTGTGGAATTGGCAAAGTGATATTTGGAAGCCCATAGAGGGCTATGGTGAAAAAGGAAATATCCTCAGATGAAATCTGGAAAGTAGCTTTCTGAGAAACTGCTCTGTGATGTGTGACTTCCACTCACAGAGTTACATGTGTATTTCGTGGATCTCTTTGCTAGCCTTATTTCTGTGGAATCTGAGAACAGATATTTCGGATTCCTTTGAAGACTATAGGGCCAAAGGAAATATCCTCCGATAACAAAGAGAAAGAAGCTTTCTGAGAAACTTCTTTGTGTTCTGTGAAATCATTTCACAGAGTTACAGCTTTCTCCTCAAGAAGACTTTCGCTAAGACAGTTCTTGTGTAATTGGCAAAGTGATATTTGGAAGCCCATAGAGGGCTATGGTGAAAAAGGAAATATCCTCAGATGAAATCTGGAAAGAAGCTTTCTGAGAAACTGCTTAGTGTTCTGTTAATTCATCTCACAGAGTTACATCTGTATTTCGTGGATCTCTTTGCTAGCCTTATTTCTGTGGAAACTGAGAACAGATATTTCGGATCCCTTTGAAGACTATAGGGCCAAAGGAAATATCCTCCGATAACAAAGAGAAAGAAGCTTTCTGAGAAACTTCTTTGTGTTCTGTGAAATCATCTCACAGAGTTACAGCTTTCCCCTCAAGAAGCCTTTCGCTAAGACAGTTCTTGTGGAATTGGCAAAGTGATATTTGGAAGCCCGTAGAGGGCTACGGTGAAAAAGGAAATATCCTCAGATGAAATTTGGAAAGAAGCTTTCTGAGAAACTGCTTAGTGTTCTGTTAATTCATCTCACAGAGTTACATGTGTATTTCGTGGATCTCTTTGCTAGCCTTATTTCTGTGGAATCTGAGAACAGATATTTCGGATCCTTTTGAAGACTATAGAGCCGAAGGAAATATCCTCCGATAACAAAGAGAAAGAAGCTTTCTGAGAAACTTCTTTGTGTTCTGTGAAATCATCTCACAGAGTTACAGCTTTCCCCTCAAGAAGCCTTTCGCTAAGACAGTTCTTGTGGAATTGGCAAAGTGATATTTCAAAGCCCATAGAGGGCTACGGTGAAAAAGGAAATATCCTCAGATGAAATCTGGAAAGAAGCTTTCTGAGAAACTGCTTAGTGTTCTGTTAATTCATCTCACAGAGTTACATCTGTATTTCGTGGATCTCTTTGCTAGCCTTATTTCTGTGGAATCTGAGAACAGATATTTCGGATCCCTTTGAAGACTATAGGGCCAAAGGAAATATCCTCCGATAAAAAAGAAAAAGAAGCTTTCTGAGAAACTTCTTTGTGTTCTGTGAAATCATCTCACAGAGTTACAGCTTTCCCCTCAAGAAGTCTTTCGCTAAGACAGTTGTTGTGGAATTGGCAATGTGATATTTGGAAGCCCATAGAGGGCTATGGTGAAAAAGGAAATATCCTCAGATGAAATCTGGAAAGAAGCTTTCTGAGAAACTGCTTAGTGTTCTGTTAATTCATCTCACAGAGTTACATCTGTATTTCGTGGACCTCTTTGCTAGCCTTATTTCTGTGGAATCTGAGAACAGATATTTCGGATCCCTTTGAAGACTATAGGGCCAAAGGAAATATCCTCCGATAACAAAGAGAAAGAAGCTTTCTGAGAAACTTCTTTGTGTTCTGTGAAATCATCACACAGAGTTACAGCTTTCCCCTAAAGAAGCCTTTCGCTAAGACAGTTCTTGTGGAATTGGCAAAGTGATATTTGGAAGCCCAAAGAGGGCTATGGTGAAAAAGGAAATATCCTCAGATGAAATCTGGAAAGAAGCTTTCTGAGAAACTGCTTAGTGTTCTGTTAATTCATCTCACAGAGTTACATCTGTATTTCGTGGATCTCTTTGCTAGCCTTATTTCTGTGGAATCTGAGAACAGATATTTCGGATCCCTTTGAAGACTATAGGGCCAAAGGAAATATCCTCCGATAACAAAGAGAAAGAAACTTTCTGAGAAACTTCTTTGTGTTCTGTGAAATCATCTCACAGAGTTACAGCTTTCCCCTCAAGAAGGCTTTCGCTAAGACAGTTCTTGTGGAATTGGCAAAGTGATATTTGGAAGCCCATAGAGGGCTACGGTGAAAAAGGAAATATCCTCAGATGAAATTTCGAAAGAAGCTTTCTGAGAAACTGCTTAGTGTTCTGTTAATTCATCTCACAGAGTTACATGTGTATTTCGTGGATCTCTTTGCTAGCCTTATTTCTGTGGAATCTGAGAACAGATATTTCGGATCCCTTTGAAGACTATAGGGCCAAAGGAAATATCCTCCGATAACAAAGAGAAAGAAGCTTTCTGAGAAACTTCTTTGTGTTCTGTGAAATCATCTCACAGAGTTACAGCTTTCCCCTCAAGAAGCCTTTCGCTAAGACAGTTCTTGTGGAATTGGCAAAGTGATATTTGGAAGCCCATAGAGGGCTATGGTGAAAAAGGAAATATCCTCAGATGAAATCTGGAAAGAAGCTTTCTCAGAAACTGCTCTGTGATGTGTGACTTCCACTCACAGAGTTACATGTGTATTTCGTGGATCTCTTTGCTAGCCTTATTTCTGTGGAATCTGAGAACAGATATTTCGGATTCCTTTGAAGACTATAGGGCCAAAGGAAATATCCTCCGATAACAAAGAGAAAGAAGCTTTCTGAGAAACTTCTTTGTGATCTGTGAAATCATTTCACAGAGTTACAGCTTTCTCCTCAAGAAGCCTTTCGCTAAGACAGTTCTAGTGTAATTGGCAAAGTGATATTTGGAAGCCCATAGAGGGCTATGGTGAAAAAGGAAATATCCTCAGATGAAATCTGGAAAGAAGCTTTCTGAGAAACTGCTTAGTGTTCTGTTAATTCATCTCACAGAGTTACATCTGTATTTCGTGGATCTCTTTGCTAGCCTTATTTCTGTGGAAACTGAGAACAGATATTTCGGATCCCTTTGAAGACTATAGGGCCAAAGGAAATATCCTCCGATAACAAAGAGAAAGAAGCTTTCTGAGAAACTTCTTTGTGTTCCGTGAAATCATCTCACAGAGTTACAGCTTTCCCCTCAAGAAGCCTTTCGCTAAGACAGTTCTTGTGGAATTGGCAAAGTGATATTTGGAAGCCCATAGAGGGCTATGGTGAAAAAGGAAATATCCTCAGATGAAATCTGGAAAGAAGCTTTCTGAGAAACTGCTTAGTGTTCTGTTAATTCATCTCACAGAGTTACATGTCTATTTCGTGGATCTCTTTGCTAGCCTTATTTCTGTGGAATCTGAGAACAGATATTTCGGATCCCTTTGAAGACTATAGGGCCAAAGGAAATATCCTCCGATAACAAAGAGAAAGAAGCTTTCTGAGAAACTTCTTTGTGTTCTGTGAAATCATCTCACAGAGTTACAGCTTTCCCCTCAAGAAGCCTTTCGCTAAGACAGTTCTTGTGGAATTGGCAAAGTGATATTTCAAAGCCCATAGAGGGCTACGGTGAAAAAGGAAATATCCTCAGATGAAATCTGGAAAGAAGCTTTCTGAGAAACTGCTTAGTGTTCTGTTAATTCATCTCACAGAGTTACATCTGTATTTCGTGGATCTCTTTGCTAGCCTTATTTCTGTGGAATCTGAGAACAGATATTTCGGATCCCTTTGAAGACTATAGGGCCAAAGGAAATATCCTCCGATAAAAAAGAAAAAGAAGCTTTCTGAGAAACTTCTTTGTGTTCTGTGAAATCATCTCACAGAGTTACAGCTTTCCCCTCAAGAAGTCTTTCGCTAAGACAGTTGTTGTGGAATTGGCAATGTGATATTTGGAAGCCCATAGAGGGCTATGGTGAAAAAGGAAATATCCTCAGATGAAATCTGGAAAGAAGCTTTCTGAGAAACTGCTTAGTGTTCTGTTAATTCATCTCACAGAGTTACATCTGTATTTCGTGGACCTCTTTGCTAGCCTTATTTCTGTGGAATCTGAGAACAGATATTTCGGATCCCTTTGAAGACTATAGGGCCAAAGGAAATATCCTCCGATAACAAAGAGAAAGAAGCTTTCTGAGAAACTTCTTTGTGTTCTGTGAAATCATCACACAGAGTTACAGCTTTCCCCTAAAGAAGCCTTTCGCTAAGACAGTTCTTGTGGAATTGGCAAAGTGATATTTGGAAGCCCAAAGAGGGCTATGGTGAAAAAGGAAATATCCTCAGATGAAATCTGGAAAGAAGCTTTCTGAGAAACTGCTTAGTGTTCTGTTAATTCATCTCACAGAGTTACATCTGTATTTCGTGGATCTCTTTGCTAGCCTTATTTCTGTGGAATCTGAGAACAGATATTTCGGATCCCTTTGAAGACTATAGGGCCAAAGGAAATATCCTCCGATAACAAAGAGAAAGAAACTTTCTGAGAAACTTCTTTGTGTTCTGTGAAATCATCTCACAGAGTTACAGCTTTCCCCTCAAGAAGGCTTTCGCTAAGACAGTTCTTGTGGAATTGGCAAAGTGATATTTGGAAGCCCATAGAGGGCTACGGTGAAAAAGGAAATATCCTCAGATGAAATTTCGAAAGAAGCTTTCTGAGAAACTGCTTAGTGTTCTGTTAATTCATCTCACAGAGTTACATGTGTATTTCGTGGATCTCTTTGCTAGCCTTATTTCTGTGGAATCTGAGAACAGATATTTCGGATCCCTTTGAAGACTATAGGGCCAAAGGAAATATCCTCCGATAACAAAGAGAAAGAAGCTTTCTGAGAAACTTCTTTGTGTTCTGTGAAATCATCTCACAGAGTTACAGCTTTCCCCTCAAGAAGCCTTTCGCTAAGACAGTTCTTGTGGAATTGGCAAAGTGATATTTGGAAGCCCATAGAGGGCTATGGTGAAAAAGGAAATATCCTCAGATGAAATCTGGAAAGAAGCTTTCTCAGAAACTGCTCTGTGATGTGTGACTTCCACTCACAGAGTTACATGTGTATTTCGTGGATCTCTTTGCTAGCCTTATTTCTGTGGAATCTGAGAACAGATATTTCGGATTCCTTTGAAGACTATAGGGCCAAAGGAAATATCCTCCGATAACAAAGAGAAAGAAGCTTTCTGAGAAACTTCTTTGTGATCTGTGAAATCATTTCACAGAGTTACAGCTTTCTCCTCAAGAAGCCTTTCGCTAAGACAGTTCTAGTGTAATTGGCAAAGTGATATTTGGAAGCCCATAGAGGGCTATGGTGAAAAAGGAAATATCCTCAGATGAAATCTGGAAAGAAGCTTTCTGAGAAACTGCTTAGTGTTCTGTTAATTCATCTCACAGAGTTACATCTGTATTTCGTGGATCTCTTTGCTAGCCTTATTTCTGTGGAAACTGAGAACAGATATTTCGGATCCCTTTGAAGACTATAGGGCCAAAGGAAATATCCTCCGATAACAAAGAGAAAGAAGCTTTCTGAGAAACTTCTTTGTGTTCCGTGAAATCATCTCACAGAGTTACAGCTTTCCCCTCAAGAAGCCTTTCGCTAAGACAGTTCTTGTGGAATTGGCAAAGTGATATTTGGAAGCCCATAGAGGGCTATGGTGAAAAAGGAAATATCCTCAGATGAAATCTGGAAAGAAGCTTTCTGAGAAACTGCTTAGTGTTCTGTTAATTCATCTCACAGAGTTACATGTCTATTTCGTGGATCTCTTTGCTAGCCTTATTTCTGTGGAATCTGAGAACAGATATTTCGGATCCCTTTGAAGACTATAGGGCCAAAGGAAATATCCTCCGATAACAAAGAGAAAGAAGCTTTCTGAGAAACTTCTTTGTGTTCTGTGAAATCATCTCACAGAGTTACAGCTTTGCCCTCAAGAAGCCTTTCGCTAAGACAGTTCTTGTGGAATTGGCAAAGTGATATTTGGAAGCCCATAGAGGGCTATGGTGAAAAAGGAAATATCCTCAGATGAAATCTGGAAAAAAGCTTTCGGAGAAAATGCTTAGTGTTCTGTTAATTCATCTCACAGAGTTACATGTGTATTTCGTGGATATCTTTGCTAGCCTTATTTCTGTGGAATCTGAGAACAGATATATCGGATCCCTTTGAAGACTATAGGGCCAAAGGAAATATCCTCCGAGAACAAAGAGAAAGAAGCTTTCTGAGAAACTTCTTTGTGTTCTGTGAAATCATCTCACAGAGTTACAGCTTTCCCCTCAAGAAGCCTTTCGCTAAGACAGTTCTTGTGGAATTGGCAAAGTGATATTTGGAAGCCCATAGAGGGCTATGGTGAAAAAGGAAATATCCTCAGATGAAATCTGGAAAGAAGCTTTCTGAGAAACTGCTTAGTGTTCTGTTAATTCATCTCACAGAGTTACATCTGTATTTCGTGGATCTCTTTGCTAGCCTTATTTCTGTGGAATCTGAGAACAGATATTTCGGATCCCTTTGAAGACTATAGGGCCAAAGGAAATATCCTCCGATAAAAAAGAAAAAGAAGCTTTCTGAGAAACTTCTTTGTGTTCTGTGAAATCATCTCACAGAGTTACAGCTTTCCCCTCAAGAAGTCTTTCGCTAAGACAGTTGTTGTGGAATTGGCAAAGTGATATTTGGAAGCCCATAGAGGGCTATGGTGAAAAAGGAAATATCCTCAGATGAAATCTGGAAAGAAGCTTTCTGAGAAACTGCTTAGTGTTCTGTTAATTCATCTCACAGAGTTACATCTGTATTTCGTGGACCTCTTTGCTAGCCTTATTTCTGTGGAATCTGAGAACAGATATTTCGGATCCCTTTGAAGACTATAGGGCCAAAGGAAATATCCTCCGATAACAAAGAGAAAGAAGCTTTCTGAGAAACTTCTTTGTGTTCTGTGAAATCATCACACAGAGTTACAGCTTTCCCCTAAAGAAGCCTTTCGCTAAGACAGTTCTTGTGGAATTGGCAAAGTGATATTTTGAAGCCCATAGAGGGCTATGGTGAAAAAGGAAATATCCTCAGATGAAATCTGGAAAGAAGCTTTCTGAGAAACTGCTTAGTGTTCTGTTAATTCATCTCACAGAGTTACATCTGTATTTCGTGGATCTCTTTGCTAGCCTTATTTCTGTGGAATCTGAGAACAGATATTTCGGATCCCTTTGAAGACTATAGGGCCAAAGGAAATATCCTCCGATAACAAAGAGAAAGAAGCTTTCTGAGAAACTTCTTTGTGTTCTGTCAAATCATCTCACAGAGTTACAGCTTTCCCCTCAAGAAGCCTTTCGCTAAGACATTTCTTGTGGAATTGGCAAAGTGATATTTGAAGCCCATAGAGGGCTATGGTGAAAAAGGAAATATCCTCAGATGAAATCTGGAAAGAAGCTTTCTGAGAAACTGCTTACTGTTCTGTTAATTCATCTCACAGAGTTACATCTGTATTTCGTGGATCTCTTTGCTAGCCTTATTTCTGTGGAATCTGAGAACATATAATTCGGATCCCTTTGAAGACTATAAGGCCGAAGAAATATCATCCGATAACAAAAAGAAAGAAGCTTTCTGAGAAACTTCTTTGTGTCTGTGAAATCATCTCACAGAGTTACAGCTTTCCCCTCAAGAAGCCTTTCGCTAAGACAGTTCTTGTGGAATTGGCAAAGTGATATTTGGGAGCCCATAGAGGGCTATGGTGAAAAAGGAAATATCCTCAGATGAAATCTGGAAAGAAGCTTTCTGAGAAACTGCTTAGTGTTCTGTGAATTCATCTCACAGAGTTACATCTGTATTTCGTGGATCTCTTTGCTAGCCTTATTTCTGTGGAATCTGAGAACAGATATTTCGGATCCCTTTGAAGACTATAGGGCCAAAGGAAATATCCTACGATAAAATAGAGAAATAAGCTTTCTGAGAAACTTCTTTGTGTTCTGTGAAATCATCTCACAGAGTTACAGCTTTCTCCTGAAGAAGCCTTTCGCTAAGACAGTTCTTGTGGAATTGGCAAAGTGATATTTGGAAGCCCATAGAGGGCTATGGTGAAAAAGGAAATATCCTCAGATGAAATCTGGAAAGAAGCTTTCTGAGAAACTGCTTAGTGTTCTGTTAATTCATCTCACAGAGTTACATCTGTATTTCGTGGATCTCTTTGCTAGCCTTATTTCTGTGGAATCTGAGAACAGATATTTCGGATCCCTTTGAAGACTATAGGGCCAAAGGAAATATCCTCCGATAACAAAGAGAAAGAAACTTTCTGAGAAACTTCTTTGTGTTCTGTGAAATCATCTCACAGAGTTACAGCTTTCCCCTCAAGAAGGCTTTCGCTAAGACAGTTCTTGTGGAATTGGCAAAGTGATATTTGGAAGCCCATAGAGGGCTACGGTGAAAAAGGAAATATCCTCAGATGAAATTTGGAAAGAAGCTTTCTGAGAAACTGCTTAGTGTTCTGTTAATTCATCTCACAGAGTTACATGTGTATTTCGTGGATCTCTTTGCTAGCCTTATTTCTGTGGAATCTGAGAACAGATATTTCGGATCCTTTTGAAGACTATAGGGCCAAAGGAAATATCCTCCGATAACAAAGAGAAAGAAGCTTTCTGAGAAACTTCTTTGTGTTCTGTGAAATCATCTCACAGAGTTACAGCTTTCCCCTCAAGAAGCCTTTCGCTAAGACAGTTCTTGTGGAATTGGCAAAGTGATATTTGGAAGCCCATAGAGGGCTATGGTGAAAAAGGAAATATCCTCAGATGAAATCTGGAAAGAAGCTTTCTCAGAAACTGCTCTGTGATGTGTGACTTCCACTCACAGAGTTACATGTGTATTTCGTGGATCTCTTTGCTAGCCTTATTTCTGTGGAATCTGAGAACAGATATTTCGGATTCCTTTGAAGACTATAGGGCCAAAGGAAATATCCTCCGATAACAAAGAGAAAGAAGCTTTCTGAGAAACTTCTTTGTGTTCTGTGAAATCATTTCACAGAGTTACAGCTTTCTCCTCAAGAAGCCTTTCGCTAAGACAGTTCTTGTGTAATTGGCAAAGTGATATTTGGAAGCCCATAGAGGGCTATGGTGAAAAAGGAAATATCCTCAGATGAAATCTGGAAAGAAGCTTTCTGAGAAACTGCTTAGTATTCTGTTAATTCATCTCACAGAGTTACATCTGTATTTCGTGGATCTCTTTGCTAGCCTTATTTCTGTGGAATCTGAGAACAGATATTTCGGATCCCTTTGAAGACTATAGGGCCAAAGGAAATATCCTACGATAAAATAGAGAAAGAAGCTTTCTGAGAAACTTCTTTGTGTTCTGTGAAATCATCTCACAGAGTTACAGCTTTCTCCTCAAGAAGCCTTTCGCTAAGACAGTTCTTGTGGAATTGGCAAAGTGATATTTGGAAGCCCATAGAGGGCTATGGTGAAAAAGGAAATATCCTCAGATGAAATCTGGAAAGAAGCTTTCTGAGAAACTGCTTAGTGTTCTGTTAATTCATCTCACAGAGTTACATCTGTATTTCGTGGATCTCTTTGCAAGCCTTATTTCTGTGGAATCTGAGAACAGATATTTCGGATCCCTTTGAAGACTATAGGGCCAAAGGAAATATCCTCCGATAACAAAGAGAAAGAAACTTTCTGAGAAACTTCTTTGTGTTCTGTGAAATCATCTCACAGAGTTACAGCTTTCCCCTCAAGAAGGCTTTCGCTAAGACAGTTCTTGTGGAATTGGCAAAGTGATATTTGGAAGCCCATAGAGGGCTACGGTGAAAAAGGAAATATCCTCAGATGAAATTTCGAAAGAAGCTTTCTGAGAAACTGCTTAGTGTTCTGTTAATTCATCTCACAGAGTTACATGTGTATTTCGTGGATCTCTTTGCTAGCCTTATTTCTGTGGAATCTGAGAACAGATATTTCGGATCCTTTTGAAGACTATAGGGCCAAAGGAAATATCCTCCGATAACAAAGAGAAAGAAGCTTTCTGAGAAACTTCTTTGTGTTCTGTGAAATCATCTCACAGAGTTACAGCTTTCCCCTCAAGAAGCCTTTCGCTAAGACAGTTCTTGTGGAATTGGCAAAGTGATATTTGGAAGCCCATAGAGGGCTATGGTGAAAAAGGAAATATCCTCAGATGAAATCTGGAAAGAAGCTTTCTCAGAAACTGCTCTGTGATGTGTGACTTCCACTCACAGAGTTACATGTGTATTTCGTGGATCTCTTTGCTAGCCTTATTTCTGTGGAATCTGAGAACAGATATTTCGGATTCCTTTGAAGACTATAGGGCCAAAGGAAATATCCTCCGATAACAAAGAGAAAGAAGCTTTCTGAGAAACTTCTTTGTGTTCTGTGAAATCATTTCACAGAGTTACAGCTTTCTCCTCAAGAAGCCTTTCGCTAAGACAGTTCTTGTGTAATTGGCAAAGTGATATTTGGAAGCCCATAGAGGGCTATGGTGAAAAAGGAAATATCCTCAGATGAAATCTGGAAAGAAGCTTTCTGAGAAACTGCTTAGTGTTCTGTTAATTCATCTCACAGAGTTACATCTGTATTTCGTGGATCTCTTTGCTAGCCTTATTTCTGTGGAAACTGAGAACAGATATTTCGGATCCCTTTGAAGACTATAGGGCCAAAGGAAATATCCTCCGATAACAAAGAGAAAGAAGCTTTCTGAGAAACTTCTTTGTGTTCTGTGAAATCATCTCACAGAGTTACAGCTTTCCCCTCAAGAAGCCTTTCGCTAAGACAGTTCTTGTGGAATTGGCAAAGTGATATTTGGAAGCCCATAGAGGGCTATGGTGAAAAAGGAAATATCCTCAGATGAAATCTGGAAAGAAGCTTTCTGAGAAACTGCTTAGTGTTCTGTTAATTCATCTCACAGAGTTACATGTGTATTTCGTGGATCTCTTTGCTAGCCTTATTTCTGTGGAATCTGAGAACATATAATTCGGATCCCTTTGAAGACTATAAGGCCAAAGAAATATCATCCGATAACAAAAAGAAAGAAGCTTTCTGAGAAACTTCTTTGTGTCTGTGAAATCATCTCACAGAGTTACAGCTTTCCCCTCAAGAAGCCTTTCGCTAAGACAGTTCTTGTGGAATTGGAAAAGTGATATTTGGGAGCCCATAGAGGGCTATGGTGAAAAAGGAAATATCCTCAGATGAAATCTGGAAAGAAGCTTTCTGAGAAACTGCTTAGTGTTCTGTGAATTCATCTCACAGAGTTACATCTGTATTTCGTGGATCTCTTTGCTAGCCTTATTTCTGTGGAATCTGAGAACAGATATTTCGGATCCCTTTGAAGACTATAGGGCCAAAGGAAATATCCTACGATAAAATAGAGAAAGAAGCTTTCTGAGAAACTTCTTTGTGTTCTGTGAAATCATCTCACAGAGTTACAGCTTTCTCCTCAAGAAGCCTTTCGCTAAGACAGTTCTTGTGGAATTGGCAAAGTGATATTTGGAAGCCCATAGAGGGCTATGGTGAAAAAGGAAATATCCTCAGATGAAATCTGGAAAGAAGCTTTCTGAGAAACTGCTTAGTGTTCTGTTAATTCATCTCACAGAGTTACATCTGTATTTCGTGGATCTCTTTGCTAGCCTTATTTCTGTGGAATCTGAGAACAGATATTTCGGATCCCTTTGAAGACTATAGGGCCAAAGGAAATATCCTCCGATAACAAAGAGAAAGAAACTTTCTGAGAAACTTCTTTGTGTTCTGTGAAATCATCTCACAGAGTTACAGCTTTCCCCTCAAGAAGGCTTTCGCTAAGACAGTTCTTGTGGAATTGGCAAAGTGATATTTGGAAGCCCATAGAGGGCTACGGTGAAAAAGGAAATATCCTCAGATGAAATTTGGAAAGAAGCTTTCTGAGAAACCGCTTAGTGTTCTGTTAATTCATCTCACAGAGTTACATGTGTATTTCGTGGATCTCTTTGCTAGCCTTATTTCTGTGGAATCTGAGAACAGATATTTCGGATCCTTTTGAAGACTATAGGGCCAAAGGAAATATCCTCCGATAACAAAGAGAAAGAAGCTTTCTGAGAAACTTCTTTGTGTTCTGTGAAATCATCTCACAGAGTTACAGCTTTCCCCTCAAGAAGCCTTTCGCTAAGACAGTTCTTGTGGAATTGGCAAAGTGATATTTGGAAGCCCATAGAGGGCTATGGTGAAAAAGGAAATATCCTCAGATGAAATCTGGAAAGAAGCTTTCTGAGAAACTGCTTAGTGTTCTGTTAATTCATCTCACAGAGTTACATGTGTATTTCGTGGATCTCTTTGCTAGCCTTATTTCTGTGGAATCTGAGAACAGATATTTCGGATCCCTTTGAAGACTATAGGGCCAAAGGAAATATCCTCCGATAACAAAGAGAAAGAAGCTTTCTGAGAAACTTCTTTGTGTTCTGTGAAATCATCTCACAGAGTTACAGCTTTGCCCTCAAGAAGCCTTTCGCTAAGACAGTTCTTGTGGAATTGGCAAAGTGATATTTGGAAGCCCATAGAGGGCTATGGTGAAAAAGGAAATATCCTCAGATGAAATCTGGAAAAAAGCTTTCGGAGAAAATGCTTAGTGTTCTGTTAATTCATCTCACAGAGTTACATGTGTATTTCGTGGATATCTTTGCTAGCCTTATTTCTGTGGAATCTGAGAACAGATATATCGGATCCCTTTGAAGACTATAGGGCCAAAGGAAATATCCTCCGAGAACAAAGAGAAAGAAGCTTTCTGAGAAACTTCTTTGTGTTCTGTGAAATCATCTCACAGAGTTACAGCTTTCCCCTAAAGAAGCCTTTCGCTAAGACAGTTCTTGTGGAATTGGCAAAGTGATATTTGGAAGCCCATAGAGGGCTATGGTGAAAAAGGAAATATCCTCAGATGAAATCTGGAAAGAAGCTTTCTGAGAAACTGCTTAGTGTTCTGTTAATTCATCTCACAGAGTTACATCTGTATTTCGTGGATCTCTTTGCTAGCCTTATTTCTGTGGAATCTGAGAACAGATATTTCGGATCCCTTTGAAGACTATAGGGCCAAAGGAAATATCCTCCGATAAAAAAGAAAAAGAAGCTTTCTGAGAAACTTCTTTGTGTTCTGTGAAATCATCTCACAGAGTTACAGCTTTCCCCTAAAGAAGTCTTTCGCTAAGACAGTTGTTGTGGAATTGGCAAAGTGATATTTGGAAGCCCATAGAGGGCTATGGTGAAAAAGGAAATATCCTCAGATGAAATCTGGAAAGAAGCTTTCTGAGAAACTGCTTAGTGTTCTGTTAATTCATCTCACAGAGTTACATCTGTATTTCGTGGACCTCTTTGCTAGCCTTATTTCTGTGGAATCTGAGAACAGATATTTCGGATCCCTTTGAAGACTATAGGGCCAAAGGAAATATCCTCCGATAACAAAGAGAAAGAAGCTTTCTGAGAAACTTCTTTGTGTTCTGTGAAATCATCACACAGAGTTACAGCTTTCCCCTAAAGAAGCCTTTCGCTAAGACAGTTCTTGTGGAATTGGCAAAGTGATATTTTGAAGCCCATAGAGGGCTATGGTGAAAAAGGAAATATCCTCAGATGAAATCTGGAAAGAAGCTTTCTGAGAAACTGCTTAGTGTTCTGTTAATTCATCTCACAGAGTTACATCTGTATTTCGTGGATCTCTTTGCTAGCCTTATTTCTGTGGAATCTGAGAACAGATATTTCGGATCCCTTTGAAGACTATAGGGCCAAAGGAAATATCCTCCGATAACAAAGAGAAAGAAGCTTTCTGAGAAACATCTTTGTGTTCTGTCAAATCATCTCACAGAGTTACAGCTTTCCCCTCAAGAAGCCTTTCGCTAAGACAGTTCTTGTGGAATTGGCAAAGTGATATTTGAAGCCCATAGAGGGCTATGGTGAAAAAGGAAATATCCTCAGATGAAATCTGGAAAGAAGCTTTCTGAGAAACTGCTTAGTGTTCTGTGAATTCATCTCACAGAGTTACATCTGTATTTCGTGGATCTCTTTGCTAGCCTTATTTCTGTGGAATCTGAGAACATATAATTCGGATCCCTTTGAAGACTATAGGGCCAAAGAAATATCATCCGATAACAAAAAGAAAGAAGCTTTCTGAGAAACTTCTTTGTGTCTGTGAAATCATCTCACAGAGTTACAGCTTTCCCCTCAAGAAGCCTTTCGCTAAGACAGTTCTTGTGGAATTGGCAAAGTGATATTTGGAAGCCCATAGAGGGCTAGGGTGAAAAAGGAAATATCCTCAGATGAAATCTAGAAAGAAGCTTTCTGAGAAACTGCTTAGTGTTCTGTGAATTCATCTCACAGAGTTACATGTGTATTTCGTGGATCTCTTTGCTAGCCTTATTTCTGTGGAATCTGAGAACAGATATTTCGGATCGTTTTGAAGACTATAGGGCCAAAGGAAATATCCTCCGATAACAAAGAGAAAGAAGCTTTCTGAGAAACTTCTTTGTGTTCTGTGAAATCATCTCACAGAGTTACAGCTTTCCCCTCAAGAAGCCTTTCGCTAAGACAGTTCTTGTGGAATTGGCAAAGTGATATTTGGAAGCCCATAGAGGGCTATGGTGAAAAAGGAAATATCCTCAGATGAAATCTGGAAAGAAGCTTTCTGAGAAACTGCTCTGTGATGTGTGACTTCCACTCACAGAGTTACATGTGTATTTCGTGGATCTCTTTGCTAGCCTTATTTCTGTGGAATCTGATAACAGATATTTCGGATTCCTTTGAAGACTATAGGGCCAAAGGAAATATCCTCCGATAACAAAGAGAAAGAAGCTTTCTGAGAAACTTCTTTGTGTTCTGTGAAATCATTTCACAGAGTTACAGCTTTCTCCTCAAGAAGCCTTTCGCTAAGACAGTTCTTGTGGAATTGGCAAAGTGATATTTGGAAGCCCATAGAGGGCTATGGTGAAAAAGGAAATATCCTCAGATGAAATCTGGAAAGAAGCTTTCTGAGAAACTGCTTAGTGTTCTGTTAATTCATCTCACAGAGTTACATCTGTATTTCGTGGATCTCTTTGCTAGCCTTATTTCTGTGGAATCTGAGAACAGATATTTCGGATCCCTTTGAAGACTATAGGGCCAAAGGAAATATCCTCCGATAACAAAGAGAAAGAAGCTTTCTGAGAAACTTCTTTGTGTTCTGTGAAATCATCTCACAGAGTTACAGCTTTCCCCTCAAGAAGCCTTTCGCTAAGACAGTTCTTGTGGAATTGGCAAAGTGATATTTGGAAGCCCATAGAGGGCTATGGTGAAAAAGGAAATATCCTCAGATGAAATCTGGAAAGAAGCTTTCTGAGAAACTGCTTAGTGTTCTGTTAATTCATCTCACAGAGTTACATGTGTATTTCGTGGATCTCTTTGCTAGCCTTATTTCTGTGGAATCTGAGAACAGATATTTCGGATCCCTTTGAAGACTATAGGGCCAGAGGAAATATCCTCCGATAACAAAGAGAAAGAAGCTTTCTGAGAAACTTCTTTGTGTTCTGTGAAATCATCTCACAGAGTTACAGCTTTCCCCTCAAGAAGCTTTTCGCTAAGACAGTTCTTGTGGAATTGGCAAAGTGATATTTGGAAGCCCATAGAGGGCTATGGTGAAAAAGGAAATATCCTGAGATGAAATCTGGAAAGAAGCTTTCTGAGAAACTGCTTAATGTTCTGTTAATTCATCTCACAGAGTTACATCTGTATTTCGTGGATCTCTTTGCTAGCTTTATTTCTGTGGAATCTGAGAACAGATATTTCGGATCCCTTTGAAGACTATAGGGCCAAAGGAAATATCCTCCGATAAAAAAGAGAAAGAAGCTTTCTGAGAAACTTCTTTGTGTTCTGTGAAATCATCTCACAGAGTTACAGCTTTCCCCTCAAGAAGCCTTTCGCTAAGACAGTTCTTGTGGAATTGGCAAAGTGTTATTTGGAAGCCCATAGAGGGCTATGGTGAAAAAGGAAATATCCTCAGATGAAATCTGGAAAGAAGCTTTCTGAGAAACTGCTTAGTGTTCTGTTAATTCATCTCACAGAGGTACATGTGTATTTCGTGGATCTCTTTGCTAGACTTATTTCTGTGGAATCTGAGAACAGATATTTCGGATCCCTTTGAAGACTATAGGGCCAAAGGAAATATCCTCCGATAACAAAGAGAAAGAAGCTTTCTGAGAAACTTCTTTGTGTTCTGAGAAATCATCTCACAGAGTTACAGCTTTCCCCTCAAGAAGCCTTTCGCTAAGACAGTTGTTGTGCAATTGGCAAAGTGATATTTGGAAGCCCATAGAGGGCTATGGTGAAAAAGGAAATATCCTCAGATGAAATCTGGAAAGAAGCTTTCTGAGAAACTGCTTAGTGTTCTGTTAATTCATCTCACAGAGTTACATCTGTATTTCGTTGATCTCTTTGCTAGCCTTATTTCTGTGGAATCTGAGAACAGATATTTCGGATCCCTTTGAAGACTATAATGCCAAAGGAAATATTCTCCGATAAAAAAGAGAAAGAAGCTTTCTGAGAAACTTCTTTGTGTTCTGTGAAATCATCTCACAGAGTTACAGCTTTCCCCTCAAGAAGCCTTTCGCTAAGACAGTTCTTGTGGAATTGACAAAGTGATATTTGAAGCCCATAGAGGGCTATGGTGAAAAAGGAAATATCCTCAGATGAAATCTGGAAAGAAGCTTTCTGAGAAACTGCTTAGTGTTCTGTTAATTCATCTCACAGAGTTACATCTGTATTTCGTGGATCTCTTTGCTAGCCTTATTTCTGTGGAATCTGAGAACATATAATTCGGATCCCTTTGAAGACTATAGGGCCAAAGGAAATATCATCCGATAACAAAAAGAAAGAAGCTTTCTGAGAAACTTCTTTGTGTCTGTGAAATCATCTCACAGAGTTACAGCTTTCCCCTCAAGAAGCCTTTCGCTAAGACCGTTCTTGTGGAATTGGCAAAGTGATATTTGGAAGCCCATAGAGGGCTATGGTGAAAAAGGAAATATCCTGAGATGAAATCTGGAAAGAAGCTTTCTGAGAAACTGCTTAGTGTTCTGTTAATTCATCTCACAGAGTTACATCCGTATTTCGTGGATCTCTTTGCTAGCCTTATTTCTGTGGAATCTGAGAACAGATATTTCGGATTCCTTTGAAGACTATAGGGCCAAAGGAAATATCCTACGATAAAATAGAGAAAGAAGCTTTCTGAGAAACTTCTTTGTGTTCTGTGAAATCATCTCACAGAGTTACAGCTTTCTCCTCAAGAAGCCTTTCGCTAAGACACTTCTTGTGGAATTTGCAAAGTGATATTTGGAAGCCCATAGAGGGCTATGGTGAAAAAGGAAATATCCTCAGATGAAATCTGGAAAGAAGCTTTCTGAGAAACTGCTTAGTGTTCTGTTAATTCATCTCACAGAGTTACATCTGTATTTCGTGGATCTCTTTGCTAGCCTTATTTCTGTGGAATCTGAGAACAGATATTTCGGATCCCTTTGAAGACTATAGGGCCAAAGGAAATATCCTCCGATAACAAAGAGAAAGAAACTTTCTGAGAAACTTCTTTGTGTTCTGTGAAATCATCTCACAGAGTTACAGCTTTCCCCTCAAGAAGCCTTTCGCTAAGACAGTTCTTGTGGAATTGGCAAAGTGATATTTCGAAGCCCATAGAGGGCTACGGTGAAAAAGGAAATATCCTCAGATGAAATCTGGAAAGAAGCTTTCTGAGAAACTGCTTAGTGTTCTGTTAATTCATCTCACAGAGTTACATGTGTATTTCGTGGATCTCTTTGCTAGCCTTATTTCTGTGGAATCTGAGAACAGATATTTCGGATCCTTTTGAAGACTATAGGTCCAAAGGAAATATCCTCCGATAACAAAGAGAAAGAAGCTTTCTGAGAAACTTCTTTGTGTTCTGTGAAATCATCTCACAGAGTTACAGCTTTCCCCTCAAGAAGCCTTTCGCTAAGACAGTTCTTGTGGAATTGGCAAAGTGATATTTGGAAGCCCATAGAGGGCTATGGTGAAAAAGGAAATATCCTCAGATGAAATCTGGAAAGTAGCTTTCTGAGAAACTGCTCTGTGATGTGTGACTTCCACTCACAGAGTTACATGTGTATTTCGTGGATCTCTTTGCTAGCCTTATTTCTGTGGAATCTGAGAACAGATATTTCGGATTCCTTTGAAGACTATAGGGCCAAAGGAAATATCCTCCGATAACAAAGAGAAAGAAGCTTTCTGAGAAACTTCTTTGTGTTCTGTGAAATCATTTCACAGAGTTACAGCTTTCTCCTCAAGAAGACTTTCGCTAAGACAGTTCTTGTGTAATTGGCAAAGTGATATTTGGAAGCCCATAGAGGGCTATGGTGAAAAAGGAAATATCCTCAGATGAAATCTGGAAAGAAGCTTTCGGAGAAACTGCTTAGTGTTCTGTTAATTCATCTCACAGAGTTACATGTGTATTTCGTGGATATCTTTGCTAGCCTTATTTCTGTGGAATCTGAGAACAGATATATCGGATCCCTTTGAAGACTATAGGGCCAAAGGAAATATCCTCCGATAACAAAGAGAAAGAAGCTTTCTGAGAAACTTCTTTTTGTTCTGTGAAATCATCTCACAGAGTTACAGCTTTCCCCTCAAGAAGCCTTTCGCTAAGACAGTTCTTGTGGAATTGGCAAAGTGATATTTCAAAGCCCATAGAGGGCTATGGTGAAAAAGGAAATATCCTCAGATGAAATCTGGAAAGAAGCTTTCTGAGAAACTGCTTAGTGTTCTGTTAATTCATCTCACAGAGTTACATCTGTATTTCGTGGATCTCTTTGCTAGCCTTATTTCTGTGGAATCTGAGAACAGATATTTCGGATCCCTTTGAAGACTATAGGGCCAAAGGAAATATCCTCCGATAAAAAAGAAAAAGAAGCTTTCTGAGAAACTTCTTTGTGTTCTGTGAAATCATCTCACAGAGTTACAGCTTTCCCCTCAAGAAGTCTTTCGCTAAGACAGTTGTTGTGGAATTTGCAATGTGATATTTGGAAGCCCATAGAGGGCTATGGTGAAAAAGGAAATATCCTCAGATGAAATCTGGAAAGAAGCTTTCTGAGAAACTGCTTAGTGTTCTGTTAATTCATCTCACAGAGTTACATCGGTATTTCGTGGACCTCTTTGCTAGCCTTATTTCTGTGGAATCTGAGAACAGATATTTCGGATCCCTTTGAAGACTATAGGGCCAAAGGAAATATCCTCCGATAACAAAGAGAAAGAAGCTTTCTGAGAAACTTCTTTGTGTTCTGTGAAATCATCACACAGAGTTACAGCTTTCCCCTAAAGAAGCCTTTCGCTAAGACAGTTCTTGTGGAATTGGCAAAGTGATATTTGGAAGCCCATAGAGGGCTATGGTGAAAAAGGAAATATCCTCAGATGAAATCTGGAAAGAAGCTTTCTGAGAAACTGCTTAGTGTTCTGTTAATTCATCTCACAGAGTTACATCTGTATTTCGTGGATCTCTTTGCTAGCCTTATTTCTGTGGAATCTGAGAACAGATATTTCGGATCCCTTTGAAGACTATAGGGCCAAAGGAAATATCCTACGATAACAAAGAGAAAGAAGCTTTCTGAGAAACATCTTTGTGTTCTGTCAAATCATCTCACAGAGTTACAGCTTTCCCCTCAAGAAGCCTTTCGCTAAGACAGTTCTTGTGGAATTGGCAAAGTGATATTTGAAGCCCATAGAGGGCTATGGTGAAAAAGGAAATATCCTCAGATGAAATCTGGAAAGAAGCTTTCTGAGAAACTGCTTAGTGTTCTGTTAATTCATCTCACAGAGTTACATCTGTATTTCGTGGATCTCTTTGCTAGCCTTATTTCTGTGGAATCTGAGAACATATAATTCGGATCCCTTTGAAGACTATAGGGCCAAAGAAATATCATCCGATAACAAAAAGAAAGAAGCTTTCTGAGAAACTTCTTTGTGTCTGTGAAATCATCTCACAGAGTTACAGCTTTCCCCTCAAGAAGCCTTTCGCTAAGACAGTTCTTGTGGAATTGGCAAAGTGATATTTGGAAGCCCATAGAGGGCTATGGTGAAAAAGGAAATATCCTCAGATGAAATCTGGAAAGAAGCTTTCTGAGAAACTGCTTAGTGTTCTGTGAATTCATCTCACAGAGTTACATGTGTATTTCGTGGATCTCTTTGCTAGCCTTATTTCTGTGGAATCTGAGAACAGATATTTCGGATCGTTTTGAAGACTATAGGGCCAAAGGAAATATCATCCGATAACAAAGAGAAAGAAGCTTTCTGAGAAACTTCTTTGTGTTCTGTGAAATCATCTCACAGAGTTACAGCTTTCCCCTCAAGAAGCCTTTCGCTAAGACAGTTCTTGTGGAATTGGCAAAGTGATATTTGGAAGCCCATAGAGGGCTATGGTGAAAAAGGAAATATCCTCAGATGAAATCTGGAAAGAAGCTTTCTGAGAAACTGCTCTGTGATGTGTGACTTCCACTCACAGAATTACATGTGTATTTCGTGGATCTCTTTGCTAGCCTTATTTCTGTGGAATCTGAGAACAGATATTTCGGATTCCTTTGAAGACTATAGGGCCAAAGGAAATATCCTCCGATAACAAAGAGAAAGAAGCTTTCTGAGAAACTTCTTTGTGTTCTGTGAAATCATCTCACAGAGTTACAGCTTTCCCCTCAAGAAGCCTTTCGCTAAGACAGTTCTTGTGGAATTGGCAAAGTGATATTTCAAAGCCCATAGAGGGCTATGGTGAAAAAGGAAATATCCTCAGATGAAATCTGGAAAGAAGCTTTCTGAGAAACTGCTTAGTGTTCTGTTAATTCATCTCACAGAATTACATCTGTATTTCGTGGATCTCTTTGCTAGCCTTATTTCTGTGGAATCTGAGAACAGATATTTCGGATCCCTTTGAAGACTATAGGGCCAAAGGAAATATCCTCCGATAAAAAAGAAAAAGAAGCTTTCTGAGAAACTTCTTTGTGTTCTGTGAAATCATCTCACAGAGTTACAGCTTTCCCCTCAAGAAGTCTTTCGCTAAGACAGTTGTTGTGGAATTGGCAATGTGATATTTGGAAGCCCATAGAGGGCTATGGTGAAAAAGGAAATATCCTCAGATGAAATCTGGAAAGAAGCTTTCTGAGAAACTGCTTAGTGTTCTGTTAATTCATCTCACAGAGTTACATCGGTATTTCGTGGACCTCTTTGCTAGCCTTATTTCTGTGGAATCTGAGAACAGATATTTCGGATCCCTTTGAAGACTATAGGGCCAAAGGAAATATCCTCCGATAACAAAGAGAAAGAAGCTTTCTGAGAAACTTCTTTGTGTTCTGTGAAATCATCACACAGAGTTACAGCTTTCCCCTAAAGAAGCCTTTCGCTAAGACAGTTCTTGTGGAATTGGCAAAGTGATATTTGGAAGCCCATAGAGGGCTATGGTGAAAAAGGAAATATCCTCAGATGAAATCTGGAAAGAAGCTTTCTGAGAAACTGCTTAGTGTTCTGTTAATTCATCTCACAGAGTTACATCTGTATTTCGTGGATCTCTTTGCTAGCCTTATTTCTGTGGAATCTGAGAACAGATATTTCGGATCCCTTTGAAGACTATAGGGCCAAAGGAAATATCCTACGATAACAAAGAGAAAGAAGCTTTCTGAGAAACATCTTTGTGTTCTGTCAAATCATCTCACAGAGTTACAGCTTTCCCCTCAAGAAGCCTTTCGCTAAGACAGTTCTTGTGGAATTGGCAAAGTGATATTTGAAGCCCATAGAGGGCTATGGTGAAAAAGGAAATATCCTCAGATGAAATCTGGAAAGAAGCTTTCTGAGAAACTGCTTAGTGTTCTGTTAATTCATCTCACAGAGTTACATCTGTATTTCGTGGATCTCTTTGCTAGCCTTATTTCTGTGGAATCTGAGAACATATAATTCGGATCCCTTTGAAGACTATAGGGCCAAAGAAATATCATCCGATAACAAAAAGAAAGAAGCTTTCTGAGAAACTTCTTTGTGTCTGTGAAATCATCTCACAGAGTTACAGCTTTCCCCTCAAGAAGCCTTTCGCTAAGACAGTTCTTGTGGAATTGGCAAAGTGATATTTGGAAGCCCATAGAGGGCTATGGTGAAAAAGGAAATATCCTCAGGTGAAATCTGGAAAGAAGCTTTCTGAGAAACTGCTTAGTGTTCTGTGAATTCATCTCACAGAGTTACATGTGTATTTCGTGGATCTCTTTGCTAGCCTTATTTCTGTGGAATCTGAGAACAGATATTTCGGATCGTTTTGAAGACTATAGGGCCAAAGGAAATATCCTCCGATAACAAAGAGAAAGAAGCTTTCTGAGAAACTTCTTTGTGTTCTGTGAAATCATCTCACAGAGTTACAGCTTTCCCCTCAAGAAGCCTTTCGCTAAGACAGTTCTTGTGGAATTGGCAAAGTGATATTTGGAAGCCCATAGAGGGCTATGGTGAAAAAGGAAATATCCTCAGATGAAATCTGGAAAGAAGCTTTCTGAGAAACTGCTCTGTGATGTGTGACTTCCACTCACAGAGTTACATGTGTATTTCGTGGATCTCTTTGCTAGCCTTATTTCTGTGGAATCTGAGAACAGATATTTCGGATTCCTTTGAAGACTATAGGGCCAAAGGAAATATCCTCCGATAACAAAGAGAAAGAAGCTTTCTGAGAAACTTCTTTGTGTTCTGTGAAATCATCTCACAGAGTTACAGCTTTCCCCTCAAGAAGCCTTTCGCTAAGACAGTTCTTGTGGAATTGGCAAAGTGATATTTGGAAGCCCATAGAGGGCTATGGTGAAAAAGGAAATATCCTCAGATGAAATCTGGAAAGAAGCTTTCTGAGAAACTGCTTAGTGTTCTGTTAATTCATCTCACAGAGTTACATGTGTATTTCGTGGATCTCTTTGCTAGCCTTATTTCTGTGGAATCTGAGAACAGATATTTCGGATCCCTTTGAAGACTATAGGGCCAAAGGAAATATCCTCCGATAACAAAGAGAAAGAAGCTTTCTGAGAAACTTCTCTGTGTTCTGTGAAATCATCTCACAGAGTTACAGCTTTCCCCTCAAGAAGCCTTTCGCTAAGACAGTTCTTGTGGAATTGGCAAAGTGATATTTGGAAGCCCATAGAGGGCTATGGTGAAAAAGGAAATATCCTCAGATGAAATCTGGAAAAAAGCTTTCGGAGAAAATGCTTAGTGTTCTGTTAATTCATCTCACAGAGTTACATGTGTATTTCGTGGATATCTTTGCTAGCCTTATTTCTGTGGAATCTGAGAACAGATATTTCGGATCCCTTTAAAGACTATAGGGCCAAAGGAAATATCCTCCGATAACAAAGAGAAAGAAGCTTTCTGAGAAACTTCTTTGTGTTCTGTGAAATCATCTCACAGAGTTACAGCTTTCCCCTCAAGAAGCCTTTCGCTAAGACAGTTCTTGGGGAATTGGCAAAGTGATATTTCGAAGCCCATGGAGGGGTATGGTGAAAAAGGAAATATCCTCAGATGAAATCTGGAAAGAAGCTTTCTGAGAAACTCCTTAGTGTTCTGTTAATTCATCTCACAGAGATACATGTGTATTTCGTGGATCTCTTTGCTAGCCTTATTTCTGTGGAATCTGAGAACAGATATTTCGGATCCCTTTGAAGACTATAGGGCCAAAGGAAATATCCTCCGATAACAAAGAGAAAGAGCTTTCTGAGAAACTTCTTTGTGTTCTGTGAAATCATCTCACAGAGTTACAGCTTTCCCCTAAAGAAGCCTTTCGCTAAGACAGTTCTTGTGGAATTGGCAAAGTGATATTTGGAAGCCCATAGAGGGCTATGGTGAAAAAGGAAATATCCTCAGATGAAATCTGGAAAGAAGCTTTCTGAGAAACTGCTTAGTGTTCTGTTAATTCATCTCACAGAGTTACATCTGTATTTCGTGGATCTCTTTGCTAGCCTTATTTCTGTGGAATCTGAGAACATATAATTCGGATCCCTTTGAAGACTATAGGGCCAAAGGAAATATCATCCGATAACAAAAAGAAAGAAGCTTTCTGAGAAACTTCTTTGTGTCTGTGAAATCATCTCACAGAGTTACAGCTTTCCCCTCAAGAAGCCTTACGCTAAGACAGTTGTTGTGGAATTGGCAAAGTGATATTTGGAAGCCCATAGAGGACTATGGTGAAAAAGGAAATATCCTCAGATGAAATCTGGAAAGAAGCTTTCGGAGAAACTGCTTAGTGTTCTGTTAATTCATCTCACAGAGTTACATCTGTATTTCGTGGATCTCTTTGCTAGCCTTATTTCTGTGGAATCTGAGAACAGATATTTCGGATCCCTTTGAAGACTATAGGGCCAAAGGAAATATCCTCCGATAACAAAGAGAAAGAAACTTTCTGAGAAACTTCTTTGTGTTCTGTGAAATCATCTCACAGAGTTACAGCTTTCCCCTCAAGAAGCCTTTCGCTAAGACAGTTCTTGTGGAATTGGCAAAGTGATATTTCGAAGCCCATAGAGGGCTACGGTGAAAAAGGAAATATCCTCAGATGAAATCTGGAAAGAAGCTTTCTGAGAAACTGCTTAGTGTTCTGTTAATTCATCTCACAGAGTTACATGTGTATTTCGTGGATCTCTTTGCTAGCCTTATTTCTGTGGAATCTGAGAACAGATATTTCGGATCCATTTGAAGACTATAGGGCCAAAGGAAATATCCTCCGATAACAAAGAGAAAGAAGCTTTCTGAGAAACTTCTTTGTGTTCTGTGAAATCATCTCACAGAGTTACAGCTTTCCCCTCAAGAAGCCTTTCGCTAAGACAGTTCTTGTGGAATTGGCAAAGTGATATTTGGAAGCCCATAGAGGGCTATGGTGAAAAAGGAAATATCCTCAGATGAAATCTGGAAAGAAGCTTTCTCAGAAACTGCTCTGTGATGTGTGGCTTCCACTCACAGAGTTACATGTGTATTTCGTGGATCTCTTTGCTAGCCTTATTTCTGTGGAATCTGAGAACAGATATTTCGGATTCCTTTGAAGACTATAGGGCCAAAGGAAATATCCTCCGATAACAAAGAGAAAGAAGCTTTCTGAGAAACTTCTTTGTGTTCTGTGAAATCATTTCACAGAGTTACAGCTTTCTCCTCAAGAAGACTTTCGCTAAGACAGTTCTTGTGTAATTGGCAAAGTGATATTTGGAAGCCCATAGAGGGCTATGGTGAAAAAGGAAATATCCTCAGATGAAATCTGGAAAGAAGCTTTCTGAGAAACTGCTTAGTGTTCTGTTAATTCATCTCACAGAGTTACATCTGTATTTCGTGGATCTCTTTGCTAGCCTTATTTCTGTGGAAACTGAGAACAGATATTTCGGATCCCTTTGAAGACTATAGGGCCAAAGGAAATATCCTCCGATAACAAAGAGAAAGAAGCTTTCTGAGAAACTTCTTTGTGTTCTGTGAAATCATCTCACAGAGTTACAGCTTTCCCCTCAAGAAGCCTTTCGCTAAGACAGTTCTTGTGGAATTGGCAAAGTGATATTTGGAAGCCCATAGAGGGCTATGGTGAAAAAGGAAATATCCTCAGATGAAATCTGGAAAGAAGCTTTCTGAGAAACTGCTTAGTGTTCTGTTAATTCATCTCACAGAGTTACATGTGTATTTCGTGGATCTCTTTGCTAGCCTTATTTCTGTGGAATCTGAGAACAGATATTTCGGATCCATTTGAAGGCTATAGGGCCAAAGGAAATATCCTCCGACAACAAAGAGAAAGAAGCTTTCTGAGAAACTTCCTTGTGTTCTGTGAAATCATCTCACAGAGTTACAGCTTTCCCCTCAAGAAGCCTTTCGCTAAGACAGTTGTTGTGGAATTGGCAAAGTGATATTCGGAAGCCCATAGAGGGCTATGGTGAAAAAGGAAATATCCTCAGATGAAATCTGGAAAAAAGCTTTCTGAGAAACTGCTTAGTGTTCTGTTAATTCATCTCACAGAGTTACATGTGTATTTCGTGGATCTCTTTGCTAGCCTTATTTCTGTGTAATCTGAGAACAGATATTTCGGATCCCTTTGAAGACTATAGGGCCAAAGGAAATATCCTCCGATAACAAAGAGAAAGAAGCTTTCTGAGAAACTTCTTTGTGTTCTGTGAAATCATCTCACAGAGTTACAGCTTTCCCCTCAAGAAGCCTTTCGCTAAGACAGTTCTTGTGGAATTGGCAAAGTGATATTTGGAAGCCCATAGAGGGCTATGGTGAAAAAGGAAATATCCTGAGATGAAATCTGGAAAGAAGCTTTCTGAGAAACTGCTTAGTGTTCTGTTAATTCATCTCACAGAGTTACATCTGTATTTCGTGGATCTCTTTGCTAGCTTTATTTCTGTGGAATCTGAGAACAGATATTTCGGATCCCTTTGAAGACTATAGGGCCAAAGGAAATATCCTCCGATAAAAAAGAGAAAGAAGCTTTCTGAGAAACTTCTTTGTGTTCTGTGAAATCATCTCACAGAGTTACAGCTTTCCCCTCAAGAAGCCTTTCGCTAAGACAGTTCTTGTGGAATTGGCAAAGTGATATTTGGAAGCCCATAGAGGGCTATGGTGAAAAAGGAAATATCCTCAGATGAAATCTGGAAAGAAGCTTTCTGAGAAACTGCTTAGTGTTCTGTTAATTCATCTCACAGAGTTACATGTGTATTTCGTGTATCTCTTTGCTAGACTTATTTCTGTGGAATCTGAGAACAGATATTTCGGATCCCTTTGAAGACTATAGGGCCAAAGGAAATATCCTCTGATAACAAAGAGAAAGAAACTTTCTGAGAAACTTCTTTGTGTTCTGTGAAATCATCTCACAGAGTTACAGCTTTCCCCTCAAGAAGCCTTTCGCTAAGACAGTTCTTGTGGAATTGGCAAAGTGATATTTCGAAGCCCATAGAGGGCTACGGTGAAAAAGGAAATATCCTCAGATGAAATCTGGAAAGAAGCTTTCTGAGAAACTGCTTAGTGTTCTCTTAATTCATCTCACAGAGTTACATGTGTATTTCGTGGATCTCTTTGCTAGCCTTATTTCTGTGGAATCTGAGAACAGATATTTCGGATCCTTTTGAAGACTATAGGTCCAAAGGAAATATCCTCCGATAACAAAGAGAAAGAAGCTCTCTGAGAAACTTCTTTGTGTTCTGTGAAATCATCTCACAGAGTTACAGCTTTCCCCTCAAGAAGCCTTTCGCTAAGACAGTTCTTGTGGAATTGGCAAAGTGATATTTGGAAGCCCTTAGAGGGCTATGGTGAAAAAGGAAATATCCTCAGATGAAATCTGGAAAGAAGCTTTCTGAGAAACTGCTCTGTGATGTGTGACTTCCACTCACAGAGTTACATGTGTATTTCGTGGATCTCTTTGCTAGCCTTATTTCTGTGGAATCTGAGAACAGATATTTCGGATTCCTTTGAAGACTATAGGGCCAAAGGAAATATCCTCCGATAACAAAGAGAAAGAAGCTTTCTGAGAAACTTCTTTGTGTTCTGTGAAATCATTTCACAGAGTTACAGCTTTCTCCTCAAGAAGCCTTTCGCTAAGACAGTTCTTGTGTAATTGGCAAAGAGATATTTGGAAGCCCATAGAGGGCTATGGTGAAAAAGGAAATATCCTCAGATGAAATCTGGAAAGAAGCTTTCTGAGAAACTGCTTAGTGTTCTGTTAATTCATCTCACAGAGTTACATCTGTATTTCGTGGATCTCTTTGCTAGCCTTATTTCTGTGGAAACTGAGAACAGATATTTCGGATCCCTTTGAAGACTATAGGGCCAAAGGAAATATCCTCCGATAACAAAGAGAAAGAAGCTTTCTGAGAAACTTCTTTGTGTTCTGTGAAATCATCTCACAGAGTTACAGCTTTCCCCTCAAGAAGCCTTTCGCTAAGACAGTTCTTGTGGAATTGGCAAAGTGATATTTGGAAGCCCATAGAGGGCTATGGTGAAAAAGGAAATATCCTCAGATGAAATCTGGAAAGAAGCTTTCTGAGAAACTGCTTAGTGTTCTGTTAATTCATCTCACAGAGTTACATGTGTATTTCGTGGATCTCTTTGCTAGCCTTATTTCTGTGGAATCTGAGAACAGATATTTCGGATCCCTTTGAAGGCTATAGGGCCAAAGGAAATATCCTCCGACAACAAAGAGAAAGAAGCTTTCTGAGAAACTTCCTTGTGTTCTGTGAAATCATCTCACAGAGTTACAGCTTTCCCCTCAAGAAGCCTTTCGCTAAGACAGTTCTTGTGGAATTGGCAAAGTGATATTTGGAAGCCCATAGAGGGCTATGGTGAAAAAGGAAATATCCTCAGATGAAATCTGGAAAGAAGCTTTCTGAGAAACTGCTTAGTGTTCTGTGAATTCATCTCACAGAGTTACATGTGTATTTCGTGGATCTCTTTGCTAGCCTTATTTCTGTGGAATCTGAGAACAGATATTTTGGATCCCTTTGAAGACTATAGGGCCAAAGGAAATATCCTCCGATAACAAAGAGAAAGAAGCTTTCTGAGAAACTTCTTTGTGTTCTGTGAAATCATCTCACAGTGTTACAGCTTTCCCCTCAAGAAGCCTTTCGCTAAGACAGTTCTTGTGGAATTGGCAAAGTGTTATTTGGAAGCCCAAAGAGGGCTATGGTGAAAAAGGAAATATCCTCAGATGAAATCTGGAAAGAAGCTTTCTGAGAAACTGCTTAGGGTTCTGTTAATTCATCTCACAGAGGTACATGTGTATTTCGTGGATCTCTTTGCTAGACTTATTTCTGTGGAATCTGAGAACAGATATTTCGGATCCCTTTGAAGACTATAGGGCCAAAGGAAATATCCTCCGATAACAAAGCGAAAGAAGCTTTCTGAGAAACTTCTTTGTGTTCTGTGAAATCATCTCACAGAGTTACAGCTTTCCCCTCAAGAAGCCTTTCGCTAAGACAGTTGTTGTGCAATTGGCAAAGTGATATTTGGAAGCCCGTAGAGGGCTATGGTGAAAAAGGAAATATCCTCAGATGAAATCTGGAAAGAAGCTTTCTGAGAAACTGCTTAGTGTTCTGTTAATTCATCTCACAGAGTTACATCTGTATTTCGTGGATCTCTTTGCTAGCCTTATTTCTGTGGAATCTGAGAACAGATATTTCGGATCCCTTTGAAGACTATAATGCCAAAGGAAATATTCTCCGATAAAAAAGAGAAAGAAGCTTTCTGAGAAACTTCTTTGTGTTCTGTGAAATCATCTCACAGAGTTACAGCTTTCCCCTCAAGAAGCCTTTCGCTAAGACAGTTCTTGTGGAATTGACAAAGTGATATTTGAAGCCCATAGAGGGCTATGGTGAAAAAGGAAATATCCTCAGATGAAATCTGGAAAGAAGCTTTCTGAGAAACTGCTTAGTGTTCTGTTAATTCATCTCACAGAGTTACATCTGTATTTCGTGGATCTCTTTGCTAGCCTTATTTCTGTGGAATCTGAGAACATATAATTCGGATCCCTTTGAAGACTATAGGGCCAAAGGAAATATCATCCGATAACAAAAAGAAAGAAGCTTTCTGAGAAACTTCTTTGTGTCTGTGAAATCATCTCACAGAGTTACAGCTTTCCCCTCAAGAAGCCTTTCGCTAAGACAGTTCTTGTGGAATTGGCAAAGTGATATTTGGAAGCCCATAGAGGGCTATGGTGAAAAAGGAAATATCCTCAGATGAAATCTGGAAAGAAGCTTTCGGAGAAACTGCTTAGTGTTCTGTTAATTCATCTCACAGAGTTACATGTGTATTTCGTGGATCTCTTTGCTAGCCTTATTTCTGTGGAATCTGAGAACAGATATTTCGGATCCCTTTGAAGACTATAGGGCCAGAGGAAATATCCTCCGATAACAAAGAGAAAGAAGCTTTCTGAGAAACTTCTTTGTGTTCTGTGAAATCATCTCACAGAGTTACAGCTTTCCCCTCAAGAAGCCTTTCGCTAAGACAGTTCTTGTGGAATTGGCAAAGTGATATTTGGAAGCCCATAGAGGGCTATGGTGAAATAGGAAATATCCTGAGATGAAATCTGGAAAGAAGCTTTCTGAGAAACTGCTTAGTGTTCTGTTAATTCATCTCACAGAGTTACATCTGTATTTCGTGGATCTCTTTGCTAGCTTTATTTCTGTGGAATCTGAGAACAGATATTTCGGATCCCTTTGAAGACTATAGGGCCAAAGGAAATATCCTCCGATAAAAAAGAGAAAGAAGCTTTCTGAGAAACTTCTTTGTGTTCTGTGAAATCATCTCACAGAGTTACAGCTTTCCCCTCAAGAAGCCTTTCGCTAAGACAGTTCTTGTGGAATTGGCAAAGTGTTATTTGGAAGCCCAAAGAGGGCTATGGTGAAAAAGGAAATATCCTCAGATGAAATCTGGAAAGAAGCTTTCTGAGAAACTGCTTAGTGTTCTGTTAATTCATCTCACAGAGGTACATGTGTATTTCGTGGATCTCTTTGCTAGCCTTATTTCTGTGGAATCTGAGAACAGATATTTCGGATCCCTTTGAAGACTATAGGTCCAAAGGAAATATTCTCCGATAAAAAAGAGAAAGAAGCTTTCTGAGAAACTTCTTTGTGTTCTGTGAAATCATCTCACAGAGTTACAGCTTTCCCTTCAAGAAGCCTTTCGCTAAGACAGTTCTTGTGGAATTGACAAAGTGATATTTGAAGCCCATAGAGGGCTATGGTGAAAAAGGAAATATCCTCAGATGAAATCTGGAAAGAAGCTTTCTGAGAAACTGCTTAGTGTTCTGTTAATTCATCTCACAGAGTTACATCTGTATTTCGTGGATCTCTTTGCTAGCCTTATTTCTGTGGAATCTGAGAACATATAATTCGGATCCATTTGAAGACTATAGGGCCAAAGGAAATATCATCCGATAACAAAAAGAAAGAAGCTTTCTGAGAAACTTCTTTGTGTCTGTGAAATCATCTCACAGAGTTACAGCTTTCCCCTCAAGAAGCCTTACGCTAAGACAGTTCTTGTGGAATTGGCAAAGTGATATTTGGAAGCCCATAGAGGGCTATGGTGAAAAAGGAAATATCCTCAGATGAAATCTGGAAAGAAGCTTTCTGAGAAACTGCTTAGTGTTCTGTTAATTCATCTCACAGAGTTACATCCGTATTTCGTGGATCTCTTTGCTAGCCTTATTTCTGTGGAATCTGAGAACAGATATTTCGGATCCCTTTGAAGACTATAGGGCCAAAGGAAATATCCTACGATAAAATAGAGAAACAAGCTTTCTGAGAAACTTCTTTGTGTTCTGTGAAATCATCTCACAGAGTTACAGCTTTCTCCTCAAGAAGCCTTTCGCTAAGACAGTTCTTGTGGAATTTGCAAAGTGATATTGGAATCCCATAGAGGGGTATGGTGAAAAAGGAAATATCCTCAGATGAAATCTGGAAAGAAGCTTTCTGAGAAACTGCTTACTGTTCCGTTAATTCATCTCACAGAGTTACATCTGTATTTCGTGGATCTCTTTGCTAGCCTTATTTCTGTGGAATCTGAGAACAGATATTTCGGATCCCTTTGAAGACTATAGGGCCAAAGGAAATATCCTCCGATAACAAAGAGAAAGAAACATTCTGAGAAACTTCTTTGTGTTCTGTGAAATCATCTCACAGAGTTACAGCTTTCCCCTCAAGAAGCCTTTCGCTAAGACAGTTCTTGTGGAATTTGCAAAGTGATATTTCGAAGTCCATAGAGGGCTACGGTGAAAAAGGAAATATCCTCAGATGAAATCTGGAAAGAAGCTTTCTGAGAAACTGCTTAGTGTTCTGTTAATTCATCTCACAGAGTTACATGTGTATTTCGTGGATCTCTTTGCTAGCCTTATTTCTGTGGAATCTGAGAACAGATATTTCGGATCCTTTTGAAGACTATAGGGCCAAAGGAAATATCCTCCGATAACAAAGAGAAAGAAGCTTTCTGAGAAACTTCTTTGTGTTCTGTGAAATCATCTCACAGAGTTACAGCGTTCCCCTCAAGAAGCCTTTCGCTAAGACCTTTCTTGTGGAATTGGCAAAGTGATATTTGGAAGCCCATAGAGGGCTATGGTGAAAAAGGAAATATCCTCAGATGAAATCTGTAAAGAAGCTTTCTGAGAAACTGCTCTGTGATGTGTGACTTCCACTCACAGAGTTACATGTGTATTTCGTGGATCTCTTTGCTAGCCTTATTTCTGTGGAATCTGAGAACAGATATTTCGGATTCCTTTGAAGACTATAGGGCCAAAGGAAATATCCTCCGATAACAAAGAGAAAGAAGCTTTCTGAGAAACTTCTTTGTGTTCTGTGAAATCATTTCACAGAGTTACAGCTTTCTCCTCAAGAAGACTTTCGCTAAGACAGTTCTTGTGTAATTGGCAAAGTGATATTTGGAAGCCCATAGAGGGCTATGGTGAAAAAGGAAATATCCTCAGATGAAATCTGGAAAGAAGCTTTCTGAGAAACTGCTTAGTGTTCTGTTAATTCATCTCACAGAGTTACATCTGTATTTCGTGGATCTCTTTGCTAGCCTTATTTCTGTGGAAACTGAGAACAGATATTTCGGATCCCTTTGAAGACTATAGGGCCAAAGGAAATATCCTCCGATAACAAAGAGAAAGAAGCTTTCTGAGAAACTTCTTTGTGTTCTGTGAAATCATCTCACAGAGTTACAGCTTTCCCCTCAAGAAGCCTTTCGCTAAGACAGTTCTTGTGGAATTGGCAAAGTGATATTTGGAAGCCCATAGAGGGCTATGGTGAAAAAGGAAATATCCTCAGATGAAATCTGGAAAGAAGCTTTCTGAGAAACTGCTTAGTGTTCTGTTAATTCATCTCACAGAATTACATGTGTATTTCGTGGATCTCTTTGCTAGCCTTATTTCTGTTGAATCTGAGAACAGATATTTCGGATCCATTTGAAGGCTATAGGGCCAAAGGAAATATCCTCCGACAACAAAGAGAAAGAAGCTTTCTGAGAAACTTCCTTGTGTTCTGTGAAATCATCTCACAGAGTTACAGCTTTCCCCTCAAGAAGCCTTTCGCTAAGACAGTTGTTGTGGAATTGGCAAAGTGATATTCGGAAGCCCATAGAGGGCTATGGTGAAAAAGGAAATATCCTCAGATGAAATCTGGAAAGAAGCTTTCTGAGAAACTGCTTAGTGTTCTGTTAATTCATCTCACAGAGTTACATGTGTATTTCGTGGATCTCTTTGCTAGCCTTATTTCTGTGTAATCTGAGAACAGATATTTCGGATCCCTTTGAAGACTATAGGGCCAAAGGAAATATCCTCCGATAACAAAGAGAAAGAAGCTTTCTGAGAAACTTCTTTGTGTTCTGTGAAATCATCTCACAGAGTTACAGCTTTCCCCTCAAGAAGCCTTTCGCTAAGACAGTTCTTGTGGAATTGGCAAAGTGATATTTGGAAGCCCATAGAGGGCTATGGTGAAAAAGGAAATATCCTGAGATGAAATCTGGAAAGAAGCTTTCTGAGAAACTGCTTAGTGTTCTGTTAATTCATCTCACAGAGTTACATCTGTATTTCGTGGATCTCTTTGCTAGCTTTATTTCTGTGGAATCTGAGAACAGATATTTCGGATCCCTTTGAAGACTATAGGGCCAAAGGAAATATCCTCCGATAAAAAAGAGAAAGAAGCTTTCTGAGAAACTTCTTTGTGTTCTGTGAAATCATCTCACAGAGTTACAGCTTTCCCCTCAAGAAGCCTTTCGCTAAGACAGTTCTTGTGGAATTGGCAAAGTGATATTTGGAAGCCCATAGAGGGCTATGGTGAAAAAGGAAATATCCTCAGATGAAATCTGGAAAGAAGCTTTCTGAGAAACTGCTTAGTGTTCTGTTAATTCATCTCACAGAGTTACATGTGTATTTCGTGTATCTCTTTGCTAGACTTATTTCTGTGGAATCTGAGAACAGATATTTCGGATCCCTTTGAAGACTATAGGGCCAAAGGTAATATCCTCTGATAACAAAGAGAAAGAAACTTTCTGAGAAACTTCTTTGTGTTCTGTGAAATCATCTCACAGAGTTACAGCTTTCCCCTCAAGAAGCCTTTCGCTAAGACAGTTCTTGTGGAATTGGCAAAGTGATATTTGGAAGCCCATAGAGGGCTACGGTGAAAAAGGAAATATCCTCAGATGAAATCTGGAAAGAAGATTTCTGAGAAACTGCTTAGTGTTCTGTTAATTCATCTCACAGAGTTACATGTGTATTTCGTGGATCTCTTTGCTAGCCTTATTTCTGTGGAATCTGAGAACAGATATTTCGGATCCTTTTGAAGACTATAGGGCCAAAGGAAATATCCTCCGATAACAAAGAGAAAGAAGCTTTCTGAGAAACTTCTTTGTGTTCTGTGAAATCATCTCACAGAGTTACAGCTTTCCCCTCAAGAAGCCTTTCGCTAAGACAGTTCTTGTGGAATTGGCAAAGTGATATTTGGAAGCCCATAGAGGGCTATGGTGAAAAAGGAAATATCCTCAGATGAAATCTGGAAAGAAGCTTTCGGAGAAACTGCTCTGTGATGTGTGACTTCCACTCACAGAGTTACATGTGTATTTCGTGGATCTCTTTGCTAGCCTTATTTCTGTGGAATCTGAGAACAGATATTTCGGATCCCTTTGAAGACTATAGGGCCAAAGGAAATATCCTCCGATAACAAAGAGAAAGAAGCTTTCTGAGAAACTTCTTTGTGTTCTGTGAAATCATTTCACAGAGTTACAGCTTTCTCCTCAAGAAGCCTTTCGCTAAGACAGTTCTTGTGTAATTGGCAAAGAGATATTTGGAAGCCCATAGAGGGCTATGGTGAAAAAGGAAATATCCTCAGATGAAATCTGGAAAGAAGCTTTCTGAGAAACTGCTTAGTGTTCTGTTAATTCATCTCACAGAGTTACATCTGTATTTCGTGGATCTCTTTGCTAGCCTTATTTCTGTGGAAACTGAGAACAGATATTTCGGATCCCTTTGAAGACTATAGGGCCAAAGGAAATATCCTCCGATAACAAAGAGAAAGAAGCTTTCTGAGAAACTTCTTTGTGTTCTGTGAAATCATCTCACAGAGTTACAGCTTTCCCCTCAAGAAGCCTTTCGCTAAGACAGTTCTTGTGGAATTGGCAAAGTGATATTTGGAAGCCCATAGAGGGCTATGGTGAAAAAGGAAATATCCTCAGATGAAATCTGGAAAGAAGCTTTCTGAGAAACTGCTTAGTGTTCTGTTAATTCATCTCACAGAGTTACATGTGTATTTCGTGGATCTCTTTGCTAGCCTTATTTCTGTGGAATCTGAGAACAGATATTTCGGATCCCTTTGAAGGCTATAGGGCCAAAGGAAATATCCTCCGACAACAAAGAGAAAGAAGCTTTCTGAGAAACTTCCTTGTGTTCCGTGAAATCATCTCACAGAGTTACAGCTTTCCCCTCAAGAAGCCTTTCGCTAAGACAGTTCTTGTGGAATTGGCAAAGTGATATTTGGAAGCCCATAGAGGGCTATGGTGAAAAAGGAAATATCCTCAGATGAAATCTGGAAAGAAGCTTTCTGAGAAACTGCTTAGTGTTCTGTGAATTCATCTCACAGAGTTACATGTGTATTTCATGGATCTCTTTGCTAGCCTTATTTCTGTGGAATCTGAGAACAGATATTTAGGATCCCTTTGAAGACTATAGGGCCAAAGGAAATATCCTCCGATAACAAAGAGAAAGAAGCTTTCTGAGAAACTTCTTTGTGTTCTGTGAAATCATCTCACAGTGTTACAGCTTTCCCCTGAAGAAGCCTTTCGCTAAGACAGTTCTTGTGGAATTGGCAAAGTGATATTTGGAAGCCCATAGAGGGCTATGGTGAAAAAGGAAATATCCTCAGATGAAATCTGGAAAGAAGCTTTCTGAGAAACTGCTTAGTGTTCTGTTAATTCATCTCACAGAGTTACATGTGTATTTCGTGGATGTCTTTGCTAGCCTTATTTCTGTGGAATCTGAGAACAGATATTTCGGATCCCTTTGAAGACTATAGGTCCAAAGGAAATATCCTCTGATAACAAAGAGAAAGAAGCTTTCTGAGAAACTTCCTTGTGTTCTGTGAAATCATCTCACAGAGTTACAGCTTTCCCCTCAAGACGCCTTTCGCTAAGACAGTTCTTGTGGAATTGGCAAAGTGATATTTGGAAGCCCATAGAGGGCTATGGTGAAAAAGGAAATATCCTCAGATGAAATCTGGAAAGAAGCTTTCGGAGAAACTGCTTAGTGTTCTGTTAATTCATCTCACAGAGTTACATGTGTATTTCGTGGATCTCTTTGCTAGCCTTATTTCTGTGGAATCTGAGAACAGATATTTCGGATCCCTTTGAAGACTATAGGGCCAGAGGAAATATCCTCCGATAACAAAGAGAAAGAAGCTTTCTGAGAAACTTCTTTGTGTTCTGTGAAATCATCTCACAGAGTTACAGCTTTCCCCTCAAGAAGCCTTTCGCTAAGACAGTTCTTGTGGAATTGGCAAAGTGATATTTGGAAGCCCATAGAGGGCTATGGTGAAATAGGAAATATCCTGAGATGAAATCTGGAAAGAAGCTTTCTGAGAAACTGCTTAGTGTTCTGTTAATTCATCTCACAGAGTTACATCTGTATTTCGTGGATCTCTTTGCTAGCTTTATTTCTGTGGAATCTGAGAACAGATATTTCGGATCCCTTTGAAGACTATAGGGCCAAAGGAAATATCCTCCGATAAAAAAGAGAAAGAAGCTTTCTGAGAAACTTCTTTGTGGTCTGTGAAATCATCTCACAGAGTTACAGCTTTCCCCTCAAGAAGCCTTTCGCTAAGACAGTTCTTGTGGAATTGGCAAAGTGTTATTTGGAAGCCCAAAGAGGGCTATGGTGAAAAAGGAAATATCCTCAGATGAAATCTGGAAAGAAGCTTTCTGAGAAACTGCTTAGTGTTCTGTTAATTCATCTCACAGAGGTACATGTGTATTTCGTGGATCTCTTTGCTAGACTTATTTCTGTGGAATCTGAGAACAGATATTTCGGATCCCTTTGAAGACTATAGGGCCAAAGGAAATATCCTCCGATAACAAAGAGAAAGAAGCTTTCTGAGAAACTTCTTTGTGTTCTGTGAAATCATCTCACAGAGTTACAGCTTTCCCCTCAAGAAGCCTTTCGCTAAGACAGTTGTTGTGCAATTGGCAAAGTGATATTTGGAAGCCCGTAGAGGGCTATGGTGAAAAAGGAAATATCCTCAGATGAAATCTGGAAAGAAGCTTTCTGAGAAACTGCTTAGTGTTCTGTTAATTCATCTCACAGAGTTACATCTGTATTTCGTGGATCTCTTTGCTAGCCTTATTTCTGTGGAATCTGAGAACAGATATTTCGGATCCCTTTGAAGACTATAATGCCAAAGGAAATATTCTCCGATAAAAAAGAGAAAGAAGCTTTCTGAGAAACTTCTTTGTGTTCTGTGAAATCATCTCACAGAGTTACAGCTTTCCCTTCAAGAAGCCTTTCGCTAAGACAGTTCTTGTGGAATTGACAAAGTGATATTTGAAGCCCATAGAGGGCTATGGTGAAAAAGGAAATATCCTCAGATGAAATCTGGAAAGAAGCTTTCTGAGAAACTGCTTAGTGTTCTGTTAATTCATCTCACAGAGTTACATCTGTATTTCGTGGATCTCTTTGCTAGCCTTATTTCTGTGGAATCTGAGAACATATAATTCGGATCCATTTGAAGACTATAGGGCCAAAGGAAATATCATCCGATAACAAAAAGAAAGAAGCTTTCTGAGAAACTTCTTTGTGTCTGTGAAATCATCTCACAGAGTTACAGCTTTCCCCTCAAGAAGCCTTTCGCTAAGACAGTTCTTGTGGAATTGGCAAAGTGATATTTGGAAGCCCATAGAGGGCTATGGTGAAAAAGGAAATATCCTCAGATGAAATCTGGAAAGAAGCTTTCTGAGAAACTGCTTAGTGTTCTGTTAATTCATCTCACAGAGTTACATCCGTATTTCGTGGATCTCTTTGCTAGCCTTATTTCTGTGGAATCTGAGAACAGATATTTCGGATCCCTTTGAAGACTATAGGGCCAAAGGAAATATCCTACGATAAAATAGAGAAACAAGCTTTCTGAGAAACTTCTTTGTGTTCTGTGAAATCATCTCACAGAGTTACAGCTTTCTCCTCAAGAAGCCTTTCGCTAAGACAGTTCTTGTGGAATTTGCAAAGTGATATTGGAATCCCATAGAGGGCTATGGTGAAAAAGGAAATATCCTCAGATGAAATCTGGAAAGAAGCTTTCTGAGAAACTGCTTACTGTTCCGTTAATTCATCTCACAGAGTTACATCTGTATTTCGTGGATCTCTTTGCTAGCCTTATTTCTGTGGAATCTGAGAACAGATATTTCGGATCCCTTTGAAGACTATAGGGCCAAAGGAAATATCCTCCGATAACAAAGAGAAAGAAACTTTCTGAGAAACTTCTTTGTGTTCTGTGAAATCATCTCACAGAGTTACAGCTTTCCCCTCAAGAAGCCTTTCGCTAAGACAGTTCTTGTGGAATTGGCAAAGTGATATTTCGAAGTCCATAGAGGGCTACGGTGAAAAAGGAAATATCCTCAGATGAAATCTGGAAAGAAGCTTTCTGAGAAACTGCTTAGTGTTCTGTTAATTCATCTCACAGAGTTACATGTGTATTTCGTGGATCTCTTTGCTAGCCTTATTTCTGTGGAATCTGAGAACAGATATTTCGGATCCTTTTGAAGACTATAGGGCCAAAGGAAATATCCTCCGATAACAAAGAGAAAGAAGCTTTCTGAGAAACTTCTTTGTGTTCTGTGAAATCATCTCACAGAGTTACAGCGTTCCCCTCAAGAAGCCTTTCGCTAAGGCCGTTCTTGTGGAATTGGCAAAGTGATATTTGGAAGCCCATAGAGGGCTATGGTGAAAAAGGAAATATCCTCAGATGAAATCTGGAAAGAAGCTTTCTGAGAAACTGCTCTGTGATGTGTGACTTCCACTCACAGAGTTACATGTGTATTTCGTGGATCTCTTTGCTAGCCTTATTTCTGTGGAATCTGAGAACAGATATTTCGGATTCCTTTGAAGACTATAGGGCCAAAGGAAATATCCTCCGATAACAAAGAGAAAGAAGCTTTCTGAGAAACTTCTTTGTGTTCTGTGAAATCATTTCACAGAGTTACAGCTTTCTCCTCAAGAAGACTTTCGCTAAGACAGTTCTTGTGTAATTGGCAAAGTGATATTTGGAAGCCCATAGAGGGCTATGGTGAAAAAGGAAATATCCTCAGATGAAATCTGGAAAGAAGCTTTCTGAGAAACTGCTTAGTGTTCTGTTAATTCATCTCACAGAGTTACATCTGTATTTCGTGGATCTCTTTGCTAGCCTTATTTCTGTGGAAACTGAGAACAGATATTTCGGATCCCTTTGAAGACTATAGGGCCAAAGGAAATATCCTCCGATAACAAAGAGAAAGAAGCTTTCTGAGAAACTTCTTTGTGTTCTGTGAAATCATCTCACAGAGTTACAGCTTTCCCCTCAAGAAGCCTTTCGCTAAGACAGTTCTTGTGGAATTGGCAAAGTGATATTTGGAAGCCCATAGAGGGCTATGGTGAAAAAGGAAATATCCTCAGATGAAATCTGGAAAGAAGCTTTCTGAGAAACTGCTTAGTGTTCTGTTAATTCATCTCACAGAGTTACATGTGTACTTCGTGGATCTCTTTGCTAGCCTTATTTCTGTGGAATCTGAGAACAGATATTTCGGATCCATTTGAAGGCTATAGGGCCAAAGGAAATATCCTCCGACAACAAAGAGAAAGAAGCTTTCTGAGAAACTTCCTTGTGTTCTGTGAAATCATCTCACAGAGTTACAGCTTTCCCCTCAAGAAGCCTTTCGCTAAGACAGTTGTCGTGGAATTGGCAAAGTGATATTCGGAAGCCCATAGAGGACTATGGTGAAAAAGGAAATATCCTCAGATGAAATCTGGAAAGAAGCTTTCTGAGAAACTGCTTAGTGTTCTGTTAATTCATCTCACAGAGTTACATGTGTATTTCGTGGATCTCTTTGCTAGCCTTATTTCTGTGTAATCTGAGAACAGATATTTCGGATCCCTTTGAAGACTATAGGGCCAAAGGAAATATCCTCCGATAACAAAGAGAAAGAAGCTTTCTGAGAAACTTCTTTGTGTTCTGTGAAATCATCTCACAGAGTTACAGCTTTCCCCTCAAGAAGCCTTTCGCTAAGACAGTTCTTGTGGAATTGGCAAAGTGATATTTGGAAGCCCATAGAGGGCTATGGTGAAAAAGGAAATATCCTGAGATGAAATCTGGAAAGAAGCTTTCTGAGAAACTGCTTAGTGTTCTGTTAATTCATCTCACAGAGTTACATCTGTATTTCGTGGATCTCTTTGCTAGCTTTATTTCTCTGGAATCTGAGAACAGATATTTCGGATCCCTTTGAAGACTATAGGGCCAAAGGAAATATCCTCCGATAAAAAAGAGAAAGAAGCTTTCTGAGAAACTTCTTTGTGTTCTGTGAAATCATCTCACAGAGTTACAGCTTTCCCCTCAAGAAGCCTTTCGCTAAGACAGTTCTTGTGGAATTGGCAAAGTGATATTTGGAAGCCCATAGAGGGCTATGGTGAAAAAGGAAATATCCTCAGATGAAATCTGGAAAGAAGCTTTCTGAGAAACTGCTTAGTGTTCTGTTAATTCATCTCACAGAGTTACATGTGTATTTCGTGTATCTCTTTGCTAGACTTATTTCTGTGGAATCTGAGAACAGATATTTCAGATCCCTTTGAAGACTATAGGGCCAAAGGTAATATCCTCTGATAACAAAGAGAAAGAAACTTTCTGAGAAACTTCTTTGTGTTCTGTGAAATCATCTCACAGAGTTACAGCTTTCCCCTCAAGAAGCCTTTCGCTAAGACAGTTCTTGTGGAATTGGCAAAGTGATATTTGGAAGCCCATAGAGGGCTACGGTGAAAAAGGAAATATCCTCAGATGAAATCTGGAAAGAAGCTTTCTGAGAAACTGCTTAGTGTTCTGTTAATTCATCTCACAGAGTTACATGTGTATTTCGTGGATCTCTTTGCTAGCCTTATTTCTGTGGAATCTGAGAACAGATATTTCGGATCCTTTTGAAGACTATAGGGCCAAAGGAAATATCCTCCGATAACAAAGAGAAAGAAGCTTTCTGAGAAACTTCTTTGTGTTCTGTGAAATCATCTCACAGAGTTACAGCTTTCCCCTCAAGAAGCCTTTCGCTAAGACAGTTCTTGTGGAATTGGCAAAGTGATATTTGGAAGCCCATAGAGGGCTATGGTGAAAAAGGAAATATCCTCAGATGAAATCTGGAAAGAAGCTTTCGGAGAAACTGCTCTGTGATGTGTGACTTCCACTCACAGAGTTACATGTGTATTTCGTGGATCTCTTTGCTAGCCTTATTTCTGTGGAATCTGAGAACAGATATTTCGGATCCCTTTGAAGACTATAGGGCCAAAGGAAATATCCTCCGATAACAAAGAGAAAGAAGCTTTCTGAGAAACTTCTTTGTGTTCTGTGAAATCATTTCACAGAGTTACAGCTTTCTCCTCAAGAAGCCTTTCGCTAAGACAGTTCTTGTGTAATTGGCAAAGAGATATTTGGAAGCCCATAGAGGGCTATGGTGAAAAAGGAAATATCCTCAGATGAAATCTGGAAAGAAGCTTTCTGAGAAACTGCTTAGTGTTCTGTTAATTCATCTCACAGAGTTACATCTGTATTTCGTGGATCTCTTTGCTAGCCTTATTTCTGTGGAAACTGAGAACAGATATTTCGGATCCCTTTGAAGACTATAGGGCCAAAGGAAATATCCTCCGATAACAAAGAGAAAGAAGCTTTCTGAGAAACTTCTTTGTGTTCTGTGAAATCATCTCACAGAGTTACAGCTTTCCCCTCAAGAAGCCTTTCGCTAAGACAGTTCTTGTGGAATTGGCAAAGTGATATTTGGAAGCCCATAGAGGGCTACGGTGAAAAAGGAAATATCCTCAGATGAAATCTGGAAAGAAGCTTTCTGAGAAACTGCTTAGTGTTCTGTTAATTCATCTCACAGAGTTACATGTGTATTTCGTGGATCTCTTTGCTAGCCTTATTTCTGTGGAATCTGAGAACAGATATTTCGGATCCCTTTGAAGGCTATAGGGCCAAAGGAAATATCCTCCGACAACAAAGAGAAAGAAGCTTTCTGAGAAACTTCCTTGTGTTCCGTGAAATCATCTCACAGAGTTACAGCTTTCCCCTCAAGAAGCCTTTCGCTAAGACAGTTCTTGTGGAATTGGCAAAGTGATATTTGGAAGCCCATAGAGGGCTATGGTGAAAAAGGAAATATCCTCAGATGAAATCTGGAAAGAAGCTTTCTGAGAAACTGCTTAGTGTTCTGTGAATTCATCTCACAGAGTTACATGTGTATTTCATGGATCTCTTTGCTAGCCTTATTTCTGTGGAATCTGAGAACAGATATTTAGGATCCCTTTGAAGACTATAGGGCCAAAGGAAATATCCTCCGATAACAAAGAGAAAGAAGCTTTCTGAGAAACTTCTTTGTGTTCTGTGAAATCATCTCACAGTGTTACAGCTTTCCCCTGAAGAAGCCTTTCGCTAAGACAGTTCTTGTGGAATTGGCAAAGTGATATTTGGAAGCCCATAGAGGGCTATGGTGAAAAAGGAAATATCCTCAGATGAAATCTGGAAAGAAGCTTTCTGAGAAACTGCTTAGTGTTCTGTTAATTCATCTCACAGAGTTACATGTGTATTTCGTGGATGTCTTTGCTAGCCTTATTTCTGTGGAATCTGAGAACAGATATTTCGGATCCCTTTGAAGACTATAGGTCCAAAGGAAATATCCTCTGATAACAAAGAGAAAGAAGCTTTCTGAGAAACTTCCTTGTGTTCTGTGAAATCATCTCACAGAGTTACAGCTTTCCCCTCAAGACGCCTTTCGCTAAGACAGTTCTTGTGGAATTGGCAAAGTGATATTTGGAAGCCCATAGAGGGCTATGGTGAAAAAGGAAATATCCTCAGATGAAATCTGGAAAGAAGCTTTCTGAGAAACTGCTTAGTGTTCTGTTAATTCATCTCACAGAGTTACATGTGTATTTCGTGGATCTCTTTGCTAGCCTTATTTCTGTGGTATCTGAGAACAGATATTTCGGATCCCTTTGAAGACTATAGGGCCAGAGGAAATATCCTCCGATAACAAAGAGAAAGAATCTTTCTCAGAAACTTCTTTGTGTTCTGTGAAATCATCTCACAGAGTTACAGATTTCCCCTCAAGAAGCCTTTCGCTAAGACAGTTCTTGTGGAATTGGCAAAGTGATATTTGGAAGCCCATAGAGGGCTATGGTGAAAAAGGAAATATCCTGAGCTGAAATCTGGAAAGAAGCTTTCTGAGAAACTGCTTAGTGTTCTGTTAATTCATCTCACAGAGTTACATCTGTATTTCGTGGATCTCTTTGCTAGCTTTATTTCTGTGGAATCTGAGAACAGATATTTCGGATCCCTTTGAAGACTATAGGGCCAAAGGAAATATCCTCCGATAAAAAAGAGAAAGAAGCTTTCTGAGAAACTTCTTTGTGTTCTGTGAAATCATCTCACAGAGTTACAGCTTTCCCCTCAAGAAGCCTTTCGCTAAGACAGTTCTTGTGGAATTGGCAAAGTGTTATTTGGAAGCCCATAGAGGGCTATGGTGAAAAAGGAAATATCCTCAGATGAAATCTGGAAAGAAGCTTTCTGAGAAACTGCTTACTGTTCTGTTAATTCATCTCACAGAGGTACATGTGTATTTCGTGGATCTCTTTGCTAGACTTATTTCTGTGGAATCTGAGAACAGATATTTCGGATCCCTTTGAAGACTATAGGGCCAAAGGAAATATCCTCCGATAACAAAGAGAAAGAAGCTTTCTGAGAAACTTCTTTGTGTTCTGTGAAATCATCTCACAGAGTTACAGCTTTCCCCTCAAGAAGCCTTTCGCTAAGACAGTTGTTGTGCAATTGGCAAAGTGATATTTGGAAGCCCGTAGAGGGCTATGGTGAAAAAGGAAATATCCTCAGATGAAATCTGGAAAGAAGCTTTCTGAGAAACTGCTTAGTGTTCTGTTAATTCATCTCACAGAGTTACATCTGTATTTCGTGGATCTCTTTGCTAGCCTTATTTCTGTGGAATCTGAGAACAGATATTTCGGATCCCTTTGAAGACTATAATGCCAAAGGAAATATTCTCCGATAAAAAAGAGAAAGAAGCTTTCTGAGAAACTTCTTTGTGTTCTGTGAAATCATCTCACAGAGTTACAGCTTTCCCCTCAAGAAGCCTTTCGCTAAGACAGTTCTTGTGGAATTGACAAAGTGATATTTGAATCCCATAGAGGGCTATGGTGAAAAAGGAAATATCCTCAGATGAAATCTGGAAAGAAGCTTTCTGAGAAACTGCTTAGTGTTCTGTTAATTCATCTCACAGAGTTACATCTGTATTTCGTGGATCTCTTTGCTAGCCTTATTTCTGTGGAATCTGAGAACATATAATTCGGATCCCTTTGAAGACTATAGGGCCAAAGGAAATATCATCCGATAACAAAAAGAAAGAAGCTTTCTGAGAAACTTCTTTGTGTCTGTGAAATCATCTCACAGAGTTACAGCTTTCCCCTCAAGAAGCCTTTCGCTAAGACAGTTCTTGTGGAATTGGCAAAGTGATATTTGGAAGCCCATAGAGGGCTATGGTGAAAAAGGAAATATCCTCAGAAGAAATCTGGAAAGAAGCTTTCTGAGAAACTGCTTAGTGTTCTGTGAATTCATCTCACAGAGTTACATCTGTATTTCGTGGATCTCTTTGCTAGCCTTATTTCTGTGCAATCTGAGAACAGATATTTCGGATCCCTTTGAAGACTATAGGGCCAAAGGAAATATCCTCCGATAACAAAGAGAAAGAAGCTTTCTGAGAAACTTCTTTGTGTTCTGTGAAATCATCTCACAGAGTTACAGCTTTCCCCTCAAGAAGCCTTTCCCTAAGACAGTTCTTGTGGAATTGGAGAAGTGACATTTGGAAGCCCATAGAGGGCTTTGGTGAAAAAGGAAATATCCTCAGATGAAATCTGGAAAGAAGCTTTCTGAGAAACTGCTTAGTGTTCTGTGAATTCATCTCACAGAGTTACATCTGTATTTCGTGGATCTCTTTGCTAGCCTTATTTCTGTGGAATCTGAGAACAGATATTTCGGATCCCTTTGAAGGCTATAGGGCCAAAGGAAATATCCTCCGATAACAAAGAGAAAGAAGCTTTCTGAGAAACTTCTTTGTGTTCTGTCAAATCATCTCACAGAGTTACAGCTTTCCCCTGAAGAAACCTTTCGCTAAGACAGTTCTTGTGGAATTGGCAAAGTGATATTTGGAAGCCCATAGAGGGCTATGGTGAAAAAGGAAATATCCTCAGATGAAATCTGGAAAGAATCTTTCTGAGAAACTGCTTAGTGTTCTGTTAATTCATCTCACAGAGTTACATGTGTATTTCGTGGATCTCTTTGCTAGCCTTATTTCTGTGGAATCTGAGAACAGATATTTCGGATCCCTTTGAAGACTACAGGGCCAAAGGAAATATCCTCCGATAACAAAGAGAAAGAAGCTTTCTGAGAAACTTCTTTGTGTTCTGTGAAATCATCTCACAGAGTTACAGCTTTCCCCTCAAGAAGCCTTTCGCTAAGACAGTTCTTGTGGAATTGGCAAAGTGATATATGGAAGCCCATAGAGGGCTAGGGTGAAAAAGGAAATATCCTCAGATGAAATCTGGAAAGAAGCTTTCGGAGAAACTGCTTAGTGTTCTGTTAATTCATCTCACAGAGTTACATCTGTATTTCGTGGATGTCTTTGCTAGCCTTATTTCTGTGGAATCTGAGAACAGATATTTCGGATCCCTTTGAAGAGTATAGGGCCAAAAGAAATATCCTCCGAAAACAAAGAGAAAGAAGCTTTCTGAGAAACTTCTTTGTGTTCTGTGAAATCATCTCACAGAGTTACAGCTTTCCCCTCAAGAAGACTTTCGCTAAGACAGTTCTTGTGGAATTTGCAAAGTGATATTTGGAAGCCCATAGAGGGCTATGGTGAAAAAGGAAATATCCTGAGATGAAATCTGGAAAGAAGCTTTCTGAGAAACTGCTTAGTGTTCTGTGAATTCATCTCACAGAGTTACATCTGTATTTCGTGGATCTCTTTGCTAGCCTTATTTCTGTGGAATCTGAGAACAGATATTTCGGATCCCTTTGAAGACTATAGGGCCAAAGGAAATATCCTCCGATAACAAAGAGAAAGAAGCTTTCTGAGAAACTTCTTTGTGTTCTGTGAAATCATCTCACAGAGTTACAGGTTTCCCCTCAAGAAGCCTTTCGCTAAGACAGTTCTTGTGGAATTGGCAAAGTGATATTTGGAAGCCCATAGAGGGCTATGGTGAAAAAGGAAATATCCTCAGATGAAATCTGGAAAGAAGCTTTCTGAGAAACTGCTTAGTGTTCTGTGAATTCATCTCAAAGAGTTACATCTGTATTTCGTGGATCTCTTTGCTAGCCTTATTTCTGTGGAATGTGAGAACAGATATTTCGGATCCCTTTGAAGACTATAGGGCCAAAGAAAATATCCTCCGATAACAAAGACAAAGAAGCTTTCTGAGAAACTTCTTTTTGTTCTGTGAAATCATCTCACAGAGTTACAGTATTCCCCTCAAGAAGCCTTTCGCTATGACAGTTCTTGTGGAATTGGCAAAGTGATATTTGGAAGCCCATAGAGGGCTATGGTGAAAAAGGAAATATCCTCAGATGAAACCTGATAAGAAGCTTTCTGAGAAACTGCTTAGAGTTCTGTTAATTCATCTCACAGAGTTACATCTGTATTTCGTGGATCTCTTGGCTAGCCTTATTTCTGTGGAATCTGAGAACAGATATTTCGGATCCCTTTGAAGACTATAGGGCCAAAGGAGATATCCTCCGATAACAAAGAGAAAGAAGCTTTCTGAGAAACTTCTTTGTGTTCTGTGAAATCATCTCAGAGAGTTACAGCTTTCCCCTCAAGAAGCCTTTCGCTAAGACAGTTGTTGTGGAATTGGCAAAGTGATATTTGGAAGCCCATAGAGGGCTATGGTGAAAAAGGAAATATCCTCAGATGAAATCTGGAAAGAAGCTTTCTGAGAAACTGCTTAGTGTTCTGTTAATTCATCTCACAGAGTTACATGTGTATTTCGTGGATCTCTTTGCTAGCCTTATTTCTGTGGAATCTGAGAACAGATATTTCGCATCCCTTTGAAGACTATAGGGCCAAAGGAAATATCCTCCGATAACAAAGAGAAAGAAGCTTTCTGAGAAACTTCTTTGTGTTCTGTGAAATCATCTCACAGAGTTACAGCTTTCCCCTCAAGAAGCCTTTCGCTAAGACAGTTCTTGTGGAATTGGCAAAGTGATATTTGGAAGCCCATAGAGGGCTATGGTGAAAAAGGAAATATCCTCAGATGAAATCTGGAAAGAAGCTTTCTGAGAAACTGCTTAGTGTTCTGTGAATTCATCTCACAGAGTTACATCTGTATTTCGTGGATCTCTTTGCTAGCCTTATTTCTGTGGAATCTGAGAACAGATATTTCGGATCCCTTTGAAGACTATAGGGCCAAAGGAAATATCCTCCGATAACAAAGAGAAAGAAGCTTCTTGAGAAACTTCTTTGTGTTCTGTGAAATCATCTCACAGAGTTACAGCTTTCCCTTCAAGAAGCCTTTCGCTAAGACACTTCTTGTGGAATTGACAAAGTGATATTTGGAAGCCCATAGAGGGCTATGGTGAAAAAGGAAATATCCTCAGATGAAATCTGGAAAGAAGCTTTCTGAGAAACTGCTTAGTGTTCTGTTAATTCATCTCACAGAGTTACATCTGTATTTCGTGGACCTCTTTGCTAGCCTTATTTCTGTGAAATCTGAGAACAGATATTTCGGATCCCTTTGAAGACTATAGGGCCAAAGGAAATATCCTCCGATAACAAAGAGAAAGAAGCTTTCTGAGAAACTTCTTTGTGTTCTGTGAAATCATCTCACAGAGTTACAGCTTTCCCCTCAAGAAGACGTTCGCTAAGACAGTTCTTGTGGAATTGGCAAAGTGATATTTGGAAGCCCATAGAGGGCTATGGTGAAAAAGGAAATATCCTCAGATGAAATCTGGAAAGAAGCTTTCTGAGAAACTGCTTAGTGTTCTGTTAATTCATCTCACAGAGTTACATCTGTATTTCGTGGATCTCTTTGCTAGCCTTATTTCTGTGGAATCTGAGAACAGATATTTCGGATCCCTTTGAAGACTATAATGCCAAAGGAAATATTCTCCGATAAAAAAGAGAAAGAAGCTTTCTGAGAAACTTCTTTGTGTTCTGTGAAATCATCTCACAGAGTTACAGCTTTCCCCTCAAGAAGCCTTTCGCTAGGACAGTTCTTGTGGAATTGACAAAGTGATATTTGGAAGCCCATAGAGGGCTATGGTGAAAAAGGAAATATCCTCAGATGAAATCTGGAAAGAAGCTTTCTGAGAAACTGCTTAGTGTTCTGTTAATTCATCTCACAGAGTTGCATCTGTATTTCGTGGACCTCTTTGCTAGCCTTATTTCAGTGGAATCTGAGAACAGATATTTCGGATCCCTTTGAAGACTATAGGGCCAAAGAAATATCCTCCGATAACAGAGAGAAAGAAGCTTTCTGAGAAACTTCTTTGTGTTCTGTGAAATCATCTCACAGAGTTACAGCTTTCTCCTCAAGAAGCCTTTCGCTAAGACAGTTCTTGTGGAATTGGCAAAGTGATATTTGGAAGCCCATAGAGGTCTATGGTGAAAAAGGAAATATCCTCAGAAGAAATCTGGAAAGAAGCTTTCTGAGAAACTGCTTAGTGTTCTGTGAATTCATCTCACAGAGTTACATCTGTATTTCGTGGATCTCTTTGCTGGCCTTATTTCTGTGGAATCTGAGAACAGATATTTCGGATCCCTTTGAAGACTATAGGGCCAAAGGAAATATCCTCCGATAACAAAGAGAAAGAAGCTTTCTGAGAAACTTTTTGTGTTCTGTGAAATCATCTCACAGAGTTACAGCTTTCCCCTCAAGAAGCCTTTCGCTAAGACAGTTCTTGTGGAATTGGCAAAGTGATATTTGGAAGCCCATAGAGGGCTTTGGTGAAAAAGGAAATATCCTCAGATGAAATCTGGAAAGAAGCTTTCTGAGAAACTGCTTAGTGTTCTGTGATTTCATCTCACAGAGTTACATCTGTATTTCGTGGATCTCTTTGCTAGCCTTATTTCTGTGGAATCTGAGAACAGATATTTCGGATCCCTTTGAAGACTATAGGGCCAAAGGAAATATCCTCCGATAACAAAGAGAAAGAAGCTTTCTGAGAAACTTCTTTGTGTTCTGTGAAATCATCTCACAGAGTTACAGCTTTCCCCTCAAGAAGCCTTTCGCTAAGACAGTTCTTGTGGAATTGGCAAAGTGATATTTGGAAGCCCATAGAGGGCTATGGTGAAAAAGGAAATATCCTCAGATGAAATCTGGAAAGAAGCTTTCTGAGAAACTGCTTAGTGTTCTGTTAATTCACCTCACAGAGTTACATCTGTATTTCGTGGATCTCTTTGCTAGCCTTATTTTTGTGGAATCTGAGAACAGATATTTCGGATCCCTTTGAAGACTATAGGGCCAAAGGAAATATCCTCCGATAACAAAGAGAAAGAAGCTTTCTGAGAAACTTCTTTGTGTTCTGTGAAATCATCTCACAGAGTTACAGCTTTCCCCTCAAGAGTCCTTTCGCTAAGACAGTTCTTGTGGAATTGGCAAAGTGATATTTGGAAGCCCATAGAGGGCTATGGTGAAAAAGGAAATATCCTGAGATGAAATCTGGAAAGAAGCTTTCTGAGAAATTGCTTAGTGTTCTGTGAATTCATCTCACAGAGTTACATCTGTATTTCGTGGATCTCTTTGCTAGCCTTATTTCTGTGGAATCTGAGAACAGATATTTCGGATCCCTTTGAAGACTATAGGGCCAAAGGAAATATCCTCCGATAACAAAGAGAAAGAAGCTTTCTGAGAAACTTCTTTGTGTTCTGTGAAATCATCTCACAGAGTTACAGCTTTCCCCTGAAGAAACCTTTCGCTAAGACAGTTCTTGTGGAATTGGCAAAGTGATATTTGGAAGCCCATAGAGGGCTATGGTGAAAAAGGAATTATCCTCAGATGAAATCTGGAAAGAAGCTTTCTGAGAAACTGCGTAGTGTTCTGTTAATTCATCTCACAGAGTTACATGTGTATTTCGTGGATCTCTTTGCTAGCCTTATTTCTATGGAATCTGAGAACAGATATTTCGGATCCCTTTGAATGCTATAGGGCCAAAGGAAATATCCTCCGATAACAAAGAGAAAGAAGCTTTCTGAGAAACTTCTTTGTGTTCTGTCAAATCATCTCACAGAGTTACAGCTTTCCCCTGAAGAAACCTTTCGCTAAGACAGTTCTTGTGGAATTGGCAAAGTGATATTTGGAAGCCCATAGAGGGCTATGGTGAAAAAGGAAATATCCTCAGATGAAATCTGGAAAGAAGCTTTCTGAGAAACTGCTTAGTGTTCTGTTAATTCATCTCACAGAGTTACATCTGTATTTCGTGGATCTCTTTGCTAGCCTTATTTCTGTGGAATCTGAGAACAGATATTTCGGATCCCTTTGAAGACTATAATGCCAAAGGAAATATTCTCCGATAAAAAAGAGAAAGAAGCTTTCTGAGAAACTTCTTTGTGTTCTGTGAAATCATCTCACAGAGTTACAGCTTTCCCCTCAAGAAGCCTTTCGCTAGGACAGTTCTTGTGGAATTGACAAAGTGATATTTGGAAGCCCATAGAGGGCTATGGTGAAAAAGGAAATATCCTCAGATGAAATCTGGAAAGAAGCTTTCTGAGAAACTGCTTAGTGTTCTGTTAATTCATCTCACAGAGTTGCATCTGTATTTCGTGGACCTCTTTGCTAGCCTTATTTCAGTGGAATCTGAGAACAGATATTTCGGATCCCTTTGAAGACTATAGGGCCAAAGAAATATCCTCCGATAACAGAGAGAAAGAAGCTTTCTGAGAAACTTCTTTGTGTTCTGTGAAATCATCTCACAGAGTTACAGCTTTCTCCTCAAGAAGCCTTTCGCTAAGACAGTTCTTGTGGAATTGGCAAAGTGATATTTGGAAGCCCATAGAGGTCTATGGTGAAAAAGGAAATATCCTCAGAAGAAATCTGGAAAGAAGCTTTCTGAGAAACTGCTTAGTGTTCTGTGAATTCATCTCACAGAGTTACATCTGTATTTCGTGGATCTCTTTGCTGGCCTTATTTCTGTGGAATCTGAGAACAGATATTTCGGATCCCTTTGAAGACTATAGGGCCAAAGGAAATATCCTCCGATAACAAAGAGAAAGAAGCTTTCTGAGAAACTTTTTGTGTTCTGTGAAATCATCTCACAGAGTTACAGCTTTCCCCTCAAGAAGCCTTTCGCTAAGACAGTTCTTGTGGAATTGGCAAAGTGATATTTGGAAGCCCATAGAGGGCTATGGTGAAAAAGGAAATATCCTCAGATGAAATCTGGAAAGAAGCTTTCTGAGAAACTGCTTAGTGTTCTGTGAATTCATCTCAAAGAGTTACATCTGTATTTCGTGGATCTCTTTGCTAGCCTTATTTCTGTGGAATGTGAGAACAGATATTTCGGATCCCTTTGAAGACTATAGGGCCAAAGAAAATATCCTCCGATAACAAAGAGAAAGAAGCTTTCTGAGAAACTTCTTTTTGTTCTGTGAAATCATCTCACAGAGTTACAGTATTCCCCTCAAGAAGCCTTTCGCTAAGACAGTTCTTGTGGAATTGGCAAAGTGATATTTGGAAGCCCATAGAGGGCTATGGTGAAAAAGGAAATATCCTCAGATGAAACCTGATAAGAAGCTTTCTGAGAAACTGCTTAGAGTTCTGTTAATTCATCTCACAGAGTTACATCTGTATTTCGTGGATCTCTTGGCTAGCCTTATTTCTGTGGAATCTGAGAACAGATATTTCGGATCCCTTTGAAGACTATAGGGCCAAAGGAGATATCCTCCGATAACAAAGAGAAAGAAGCTTTCTGAGAAACTTCTTTGTGTTCTGTGAAATCATCTCACAGAGTTACAGCTTTCCCCTCAAGAAGCCTTTCCCTAAGACAGTTGTTGTGGAATTGGCAAAGTGATATTTGGAAGCCCATAGAGGGCTATGGTGAAAAAGGAAATATCCTCAGATGAAATCTGGAAAGAAGCTTTCTGAGAAACTGCTTAGTGTTCTGTTAATTCATCTCACAGAGTTACATGTGTATTTCGTGGATCTCTTTGCTAGCCTTATTTCTGTGGAATCTGAGAACAGATATTTCGCATCCCTTTGAAGACTATAGGGCCAAAGGAAATATCCTCCGATAACAAAGAGAAAGAAGCTTTCTGAGAAACTTCTTTGTGTTCTGTGAAATCATCTCACAGAGTTACAGCTTTCCCCTCAAGAAGCCTTTCGCTAAGACAGTTCTTGTGGAATTGGCAAAGTGATATTTGGAAGCCCATAGAGGGCTATGGTGAAAAAGGAAATATCCTCAGATGAAATCTGGAAAGAAGCTTTCTGAGAAACTGCTTAGTGTTCTGTTAATTCATCTCACAGAGTTACATCTGTATTTCGTGGACCTCTTTGCTAGCCTTATTTCTGTGAAATCTGAGAACAGATATTTCGGATCCCTTTGAAGACTATAGGGCCAAAGGAAATATCCTCCGATAACAAAGAGAAAGAAGCTTTCTGAGAAACTTCTTTGTGTTCTGTGAAATCATCTCACAGAGTTACAGCTTTCCCCTCAAGAAGACGTTCGCTAAAACAGTTCTTGTGGAATTGGCAAAGTGATATTTGGAAGCCCATAGAGGGCTATGGTGAAAAAGGAAATATCCTCAGATGAAATCTGGAAAGAAGCTTTCTGAGAAACTGCTTAGTGTTCTGTTAATTCATCTCACAGAGTTACATCTGTATTTCGTGGATCTCTTTGCTAGCCTTATTTCTGTGGAATCTGAGAACAGATATTTCGGATCCCTTTGAAGTCTATAATGCCAAAGGAAATATTCTCCGATAAAAAAGAGAAAGAAGCTTTCTGAGAAACTTCTTTGTGTTCTGTGAAATCATCTCACAGAGTTACAGCTTTCCCCTCAAGAAGCCTTTCGCTAGGACAGTTCTTGTGGAATTGACAAAGTGATATTTGGAAGCCCATAGAGGGCTATGGTGAAAAAGGAAATATCCTCAGATGAAATCTGGAAAGAAGCTTTCTGAGAAACTGCTTAGTGTTCTGTTAATTCATCTCACAGAGTTGCATCTGTATTTCGTGGACCTCTTTGCTAGCCTTATTTCAGTGGAATCTGAGAACAGATATTTCGGATCCCTTTGAAGACTATAGGGCCAAAGAAATATCCTCCGATAACAGAGAGAAAGAAGCTTTCTGAAAAACTTCTTTGTGTTCTGTGAAATCATCTCACAGAGTTACAGCTTTCTCCTCAAGAAGCCTTTCGCTAAGACAGTTCTTGTGGAATTGGCAAAGTGATATTTGGAAGCCCATAGAGGTCTATGGTGAAAAAGGAAATATCCTCAGAAGAAATCTGGAAAGAAGCTTTCTGAGAAACTGCTTAGTGTTCTGTGAATTCATCTCACAGAGTTACATCTGTATTTCGTGGATCTCTTTGCTGGCCTTATTTCTGTGGAATCTGAGAACAGATATTTCGGATCCCTTTGAAGACTATAGGGCCAAAGGAAATATCCTCCGATAACAAAGAGAAAGAAGCTTTCTGAGAAACTTCTTTGTGTTCTGTGAAATCATCTCACAGAGTTACAGCTTTCCCCTCAAGAAGCCTTTCGCTAAGACAGTTCTTGTGGAATTGGCAAAGTGATATTTGGAAGCCCATAGAGGGCTAGGGTGAAAAAGGAAATATCCTCAGATGAAATCTGGAAAGAAGCTTTCTGAGAAACTGCTTAGTGTTCTGTTAATTCATCTCACAGAGTTACATCTGTATTTCGTGGATCTCTTTGCTAGCCTTATTTCTGTGGAATCTGAGAACAGATATTTCGGATCCCTTTGAAGAGTATAGGGCCAAAGGAAATATCCTACGATAACAAAGAGAAAGAAGCTTTCTGAGAAACTTCTTTGTGTTCTGTGAAATCATCACACAGAGTTACAGCTTTCCCCTCAAGAAGCCTTTCGCTAAGACAGTTGTTGTGCAATTTGCAAAGTGATATTTGGAAGCCCGTAGAGGGCTATGGTGAAAAAGGAAATATCCTCAGATGAAATCTGGAAAGAAGCTTTCTGAGAAACTGCTTAGTGTTCTGTTAATTCATCTCACAGAGTTACATCTGTATTTCGTGGATCTCTTTGCTAGCCTTATTTCTGTGGAATCTGAGAACAGATATTTCGGATCCCTTTGAAGACTATAATGCCAAAGGAAATATTCTCCGATAAAAAAGAGAAAGAAGCTTTCTGAGAAACTTCTTTGTGTTCTGTGAAATCATCTCACAGAGTTACAGCTTTCCCCTCAAGAAGCCTTTCGCTAAGACAGTTCTTGTGGAATTGACAAAGTGATATTTGAAGCCCATAGAGGGCTATGATGAAAAAGGAAATATCCTCAGATGAAATCTGGAAAGAAGCTTTCTGAGAAACTGCTCTGTGATGTGTGACTTCCACTCACAGAGTTACATGTGTATTTCGTGGATCTCTTTGCTAGCCTTATTTCTGTGGAATCTGAGAACATATAATTCGGATCCCTTTGAAGACTATAGGGCCAAAGGAAATATCATCCGATAACAAAAAGAAAGAAGCTTTCTGAGAAACTTCTTTGTGTCTGTGAAATCATCTCACAGAGTTACAGCTTTCCCCTCAAGAAGCCTTTCGCTAAGACAGTTCTTGTGGAATTGGCAAAGTGATATTTGGAAGCCCATAGAGGGCTATGGTGAAAAAGGAAATATCCTCAGATGAAATCTGGAAAGAAGCTTTCTGAGAAACTGCTTAGTGTTCTGTTAATTCATCTCACAGAGTTACATCCGTATTTCGTGGATCTCTTTGCTAGCCTTATTTCTGTGGAATCTGAGAACAGATATTTCGGATCCCTTTGAAGACTATAGGGCCAAAGGAAATATCCTACGATAAAATAGAGAAAGAAGCTTTCTGAGAAACTTCTTTGTGTTCTGTGAAATCATCTCACAGAGTTACAGCTTTCTCCTCAAGAAGCCTTTCGCTAAGACAGTTCTTGTGGAATTGGCAAAGTGATATTTGGAAGCCCATAGAGGGCTATGGTGAAAAAGGAAATATCCTCAGATGAAATCTGGAAAGAAGCTTTCTGAGAAACTGCTTAGTGTTCTGTTAATTCATCTCACAGAGTTACATCTGTATTTCGTGGATCTCTTTGCTAGCCTTATTTCTGTGGAATCTGAGAACAGATATTTCGGATCCCTTTGAAGACTATAGGGCCAAAGGAAATATCCTCCGATAACAAAGAGAAAGAAACTTTCTGAGAAACTTCTTTGTGTTCTGTGAAATCATCTCACAGAGTTACAGCTTTCCCCTCAAGAAGCCTTTCGCTAAGACAGTTCTTGTAGAATTGGCAAAGTGATATTTCGAAGCCCATAGAGGGCTACGGTGAAAAAGGAAATATCCTCAGATGAAATCTGGAAAGAAGCTTTCTGAGAAACTGCTTAGTGTTCTGTTAATTCATCTCACAGAGTTACATGTGTATTTCGTGGATCTCTTTGCTAGCCTTATTTCTGTGGAATCTGAGAACAGATATTTCGGATCCTTTTGAAGACTATAGGGCCAAAGGAAATATCCTCCGACAACAAAGAGAAAGAAGCTTTCTGAGAAACTTCCTTGTGTTCTGTGAAATCATCTCACAGAGTTACAGCTTTCCCCTCAAGAAGCCTTTCGCTAAGACAGTTGTTGTGGAATTGGCAAAGTGATATTCGGAAGCCCATAGAGGGCTATGGTGAAAAAGGAAATATCCTCAGATGAAATCTGGAAAGAAGCTTTCTGAGAAACTGCTTAGTGTTCTGTTAATTCATCTCACAGAGTTACATGTGTATTTCTTGGATCTCTTTGCTAGCCTTATTTCTGTGGAATCTGAGAACAGATATTTCGGATCCTTTTGAAGACTATAGGGCCAAAGGAAATATCCTCCGATAACAAAGAGAAAGAAGCTTTCTGAGAAAATTCTTTGTGTTCTGTGAAATCACCTCACAGAGCCACAGCTTTCCCCTCAAGAAGCCTTTCGCTAAGACAGTTCTTGTGGAATTGGCAAAGTGATATTTGGAAGCCCATAGAGGGCTATGGTGAAAAAGGAAATATCCTCAGATGAAATCTGGAAAGAAGCTTTCTGAGAAACTGCTTAGTGTTCTGTGAATTCATCTCACAGAGTTACATGTGTATTTCGTGGATCTCTTTGCTAGCCTTATTTCTGTGGAATCTGAGAACAGATATTTCGGATCCCTTTGAAGACTATAGGGCCAAAGGAAATATCCTCCGATAACAAAGAGAAAGAAGCTTTCTGAGAAACTTCTTTGTGTTCTGTGAAATCATCTCACAGAGTTACAGCTTTCCCCTCAAGAAGCCTTTCGCTAAGACAGTTCTTGTGGAATTGGCAAAGTGATATTTGGAAGCCCATAGAGGGCTATGGTGAAAAAGGAAATATCCTCAGATGAAATCTGGAAAGAAGCTTTCTGAGAAACTGCTTAGTGTTCTGTTAATTCATCTCACAGAGTTACATGTGTATTTCGTGGATGTCTTTGCTAGCCTTATTTCTGTGGAATCTGAGAACAGATATTTCGGATCCCTTTGAAGACTATAGGTCCAAAGGAAATATCCTCCGATAACAAAGAGAAAGAAGCTTTCTGAGAAACTTCCTTGTGTTCTGTGAAATCATCTCACAGAGTTACAGCTTTCCCCTCAAGAAGCCTTTCGCTAAGACAGTTCTTGTGGAATTGGCAAAGTGATATTTGGAAGCCCATAGAGGGCTATGGTGAAAAAGGAAATATCCTCAGATGAAATCTGGAAAGAAGCTTTCTGAGAAACTGCTTAGTGTTCTGTTAATTCATCTCACAGAGTTACATGTGTATTTCGTGGATCTCTTTGCTAGCCTTATTTCTGTGGAATCTGAGAACAGATATTTCGGATCCCTTTGAAGACTATAGGGCCAGAGGAAATAACCTCCGATAACAAAGAGAAAGAAGCTTTCTGAGAAACTTCTTTGTGTTCTGTGAAATCATCTCACAGAGTTACAGCTTTCCCCTCAAGAAGCCTTTCGCTAAGACAGTTCTTGTGGAATTGGCAAAGTGATATTTGGAAGCCCATAGAGGGCTATGGTGAAAAAGGAAATATCCTGAGATGAAATCTGGAAAGAAGCTTTCTGAGAAACTGCTTAGTGTTCTGTTAATTCATCTCACAGAGTTACATCTGTATTTCGTGGATCTCTTTGCTAGCTTTATTTCTGTGGAATCTGAGAACAGATATTTCGGATCCCTTTGAAGACTATAGGGCCAAAGGAAATATCCTCCGATAAAAAAGAGAAAGAAGCTTTCTGAGAAACTTCTTTGTGTTCTGTGAAATCATCTCACAGAGTTACAGCTTTCCCCTCAAGAAGCCTTTCGCTAAGACAGTTCTTGTGGAATTGGCAAAGTGTTATTTGGAAGCCCATAGAGGGCTATGGTGAAAAAGGATATATCCTCAGATGAAATCTGGAAAGAAGCTTTCTGAGAAACTGCTTAGTGTTCTGTTAATTCATCTCACAGAGGTACATGTGTATTTCGTGGATCTCTTTGCTAGACTTATTTCTGTGGAATCTGAGAACAGATATTTCGGATCCCTTTGAAGACTATAGGGCCAAAGGAAATATCCTCCGATAACAAAGAGAAAGAAGCTTTCTGAGAAACTTCTTTGTGTTCTGTGAAATCATCTCACAGAGTTACAGCTTTCCCCTCAAGAAGCCTTTCACTAAGACAGTTGTTGTGCAATTGGCAAAGTGATATTTGGAAGCCCGTAGAGGGCTATGGTGAAAAAGGAAATATCCTCAGATGAAATCTGGAAAGAAGCTTTCTGAGAAACTGCTTAGTGTTCTGTTAATTCATCTCACAGAGTTACATCTGTATTTCGTGGACCTCTTTGCTGGCCTTATTTCAGTGGAATCTGAGAACAGATATTTTGGATTCCTTTGAAGATTATAGGGCCAAAGAAATATCCTCCGATAACAGAGAGAAAGAAGCTTTCTGAGAAACTTCTTTGTGTTCTGTGAAATCATCTCACAGAGTTACAGCTTTCTCCTCAAGAAGCCTTTCGCTAAGACAGTTCTTGTGGAATTGGCAAAGTGATATTTGGAAGCCCATAGAGGGCTATGGTGAAAAAGGAAATATCCTCAGAAGAAATCTGGAAAGAAGCTTTCTGAGAAACTGCTTAGTGTTCTGTGAATTCATCTCACAGAGTTACATGTGTATTTCGTGGATCTCTTTGCTAGCCTTATTTCTGTGCAATCTGAGAACAGATATTTCGGATCCCTTTGAAGACTATAGGGCCAAAGGAAATATCCTCCGATAACAAAGAGAAAGAAGCTTTCTGAGAAACTTCTTTGTGTTCTGTGAAATCATCTCACAGAGTTACAGCTTTCCCCTCAAGAAGCCTTTCGCTAAAACAGTTCTTGTGGAATTGGCAAAGTGATATTTGGAAGCCCATAGAGGGCTAGGGTGAAAAAGGAAATATCCTCAGATGAAATCTGGAAAGAAGCTTTCTGAGAAACTGCTTAGTGTTCTGTTAATTCATCTCACAGAGTTACATCTGTATTTCGTGGATGTCTTTGCTAGCCTTATTTCTGTGGAATCTGAGAACAGATATTTCGGATCCCTTTGAAGAGTATAGGGCCAAAGGAAATATCCTCCGAAAACAAAGAGAAAGAAGCTTTCTGAGAAACTTCTTTGTGTTCTGTGAAATCATCTCACAGAGTTACAGCTTTCCCCTCAAGAAGACTTTCGCTAAGACAGTTCTTGTGGAATTTGCAAAGTGATATTTGGAAGCCCATAGAGGGCTATGGTGAAAAAGGAAATATCCTGAGATGAAATCTGGAAAGAAGCTTTCTGAGAAACTGCTTAGTGTTCTGTGAATTCATCTCACAGAGTTACATCTGTATTTCGTGGATCTCTTTGCTAGCCTTATTTCTGTGGAATCTGAGAACAGATATTTCGGATCCCTTTGAAGACTATAGGGCCAAAGGAAATATCCTCCGATAACAAAGAGAAAGAAGCTTTCTGAGAAACTTCTTTGTGTTCTGTGAAATCATCTCACAGAGTTACAGCTTTCCCCTCAAGAAGCCTTTCGCTAAGACAGTTCTTGTGGAATTTGCAAAGTGATATTTGGAAGCCCATAGAGGGCTATGGTGAAAAAGGAAATATCCTCAGATGAAATCTGGAAAGAAGCTTTCTGAGAAACTGCTTAGTGTTCTGTGAATTCATCTCAAAGAGTTACATCTGTATTTCGTGGATCTCTTTGCTAGCCTTATTTCTGTGGAATGTGAGAACAGATATTTCGGATCCCTTTGAAGACTATAGGGCCAAAGAAAATATCCTCCGATAACAAAGAGAAAGAAGCTTTCTGAGAAACTTCTTTTTGTTCTGTGAAATCATCTCACAGAGTTACAGTATTCCCCTCAAGAAGCCTTTCGCTAAGACAGTTCTTGTGGAATTGGCAAAGTGATATTTGGAAGCCCATAGAGGGCTATGGTGAAAAAGGAAATATCCTCAGATGAAACCTGATAAGAAGCTTTCTGAGAAACTGCTTAGAGTTCTGTTAATTCATCTCACAGAGTTACATCTGTATTTCGTGGACCTCTTTGCTAGCCTTATTTCTGTGAAATCTGAGAACAGATATTTCGGATCCCTTTGAAGACTACAGGGCCAAAGGAAATATCCTCCGATAACAAAGAGAAAGAAGCTTTCTGAGAAACTTCTTTGTGTTCTGTGAAATCATCTCACAGAGTTACAGCTTTCCCCTAAAGAAGACGTTCGCTAAGACAGTTCTTGTGGAATTGGCAAAGTGATATTTGGAAGCCCATAGAGGGCTATGGTGAAAAAGGAAATATCCTCAGATGAAATCTGGAAAGAAGCTTTCTGAGAAACTGCTTAGTGTTCTGTTAATTCATCTCACAGAGTTACATCTGTATTTCGTGGATCTCTTTGCTAGCCTTATTTCTGTGGAATCTGAGAACAGATATTTCGGATCCCTTTGAAGACTATAATGCCAAAGGAAATATTCTCCGATAAAAAAGAGAAAGAAGCTTTCTGAGAAACTTCTTTGTGTTCTGTGAAATCATCTCACAGAGTTACACCTTTCCCCTCAAGAAGCCTTTCGCTAAGACAGTTCTTGTGGAATTGACAAAGTGATATTTGGAAGCCCATAGAGGGCTATGGTGAAAAAGGAAATATCCTCAGATGAAATCTGGAAAGAAGCTTTCTGAGAAACTGCTTAGTGTTCTGTTAATTCATCTCACAGAGTTGCATCTGTATTTCGTGGACCTCTTTGCTAGCCTTATTTCAGTGCAATCTGAGAACAGATATTTCGGATCCCTTTGAAGACTATAGGGCCAAAGAAATATCCTCCGATAACAGAGAGAAAGAAGCTTTCTGAGAAACTTCTTTGTGTTCTGTGAAATCATCTCACAGAGATACAGCTTTCTCCTCAAGAAGCCTTTCGCTAAGACAGTTCTTGTGGAATTGGCAAAGTGATATTTGGAAGCCCATAGAGGGCTATGGTGAAAAAGGAAATATCCTCAGAAGAAATCTGGAAAGAAGCTTTCTGAGAAACTGCTTAGTGTTCTGTGAATTCATCTCACAGAGTTACATCTGTATTTCGTGGATCACTTTGCTGGCCTTATTTCTGTGGAATCTGAGAACAGATATTTCGGATCCCTTTGAAGACTATAGGGCCAAAGGAAATATCCTCCGATAAGAAAGAGAAAGAAGCTTTCTGAGAAACTTTTTGTGTTCTGTGAAATCATCTCACAGAGTTACAGCTTTCCCCTCAAGAAGCCTTTCGCTAAGACAGTTCTTGTGGAATTGGCAAAGTGATATTTGGAAGCCCATAGAGGGCTTTGGTGAAAAAGGAAATATCCTCAGATGAAATCTGGAAAGAAGCTTTCTGAGAAACTGCTTAGTGTTCTGTGATTTAATCTCACAGAGTTACATCTGTATTTCGTGGATCTCTTTGCTAGCCTTATTTCTGTGGAATCTGAGAACAGATATTTCGGATCCCTTTGAAGACTATAGGGCCAAAGGAAATATCCTCCGATAACAAAGAGAAAGAAGCTTTCTGAGAAACTTCTTTGTGTTCTGTGAAATCATCTCACAGAGTTACAGCTTTCCCCTCAAGAAGCCTTTCGCTAAGACAGTTCTTGTGGAATTGGCAAAGTGATATTTGGAAGCCCATAGAGGGCTATGGTGAAAAAGGAAATATCCTCAGATGAAATCTGGAAAGAAGCTTTCTGAGAAACTGCTTAGTGTTCTGTTAATTCACCTCACAGAGTTACATCAGTATTTCGTGGATCTCTTTGCTAGCCTTATTTTTGTGGAATCTGAGAACAGATATTTCGGATCCCTTTGAAGACTATAGGGCCAAAGGAAATATCCTCCGATAACAAAGAGAAAGAAGCTTTCTGAGAAACTTCTTTGTGTTCTGTGAAATCATCTCACAGAGTTACAGCTTTCCCCTCAAGAGTCCTTTCGCTAAGACAGTTGTTGTGGAATTGGCAAAGTGATATTTGGAAGCCCATAGAGGGCTAAGGTGAAAAAGGAAATATCCTGAGATGAAATCTGGAAAGAAGCTTTCTGAGAAATTGCTTAGTGTTCTGTGAATTCATCTCACAGAGTTACATCTGTATTTCGTGGATCTCTTTGCTAGCCTTATTTCTGTGGAATCTGAGAACAGATATTTCGGATCCCTTTGAAGACTATAGGGCCAAAGGAAATATCCTCCGATAACAAAGAGAAAGAAGCTTTCTGAGAAACTTCTTTGTGTTCTGTGAAATCATCTCACAGAGTTACAGCTTTCCCCTGAAGAAACCTTTCGCTAAGACAGTTCTTGTGGAATTGGCAAAGTGATATTTGGAAGCCCATAGAGGGCTATGGTGAAAAAGGAATTATCCTCAGATGAAATCTGGAAAGAAGCTTTCTGAGAAACTGCGTAGTGTTCTGTTAATTCATCTCACAGAGTTACATGTGTATTTCGTGGATCTCTTTGCTAGCCTTATTTCTGTGGAATCTGAGAACAGATATTTCGGATCCCTTTGAAGACTATAGGGCCAAAGGAAATATCCTCCGATAACAAAGAGAAAGAAGCTTCTTGAGAAACTTCTTTGTGTTCTGTGAAATCATCTCACAGAGTTACAGCTTTCCCCTCAAGAAGCCTTTCGCTAAGACACTTCTTGTGGAATTGACAAAGTGATATTTGGAAGCCCATAGAGGGCTATGGTGAAAAAGGAAATATCCTCAGATGAAATCTGGAAAGAAGCTTTCTGAGAAACTGCTTAGTGTTCTGTTAATTCATCTCACAGAGTTACATCTGTATTTCGTGGACCTCTTTGCTAGCCTTATTTCTGTGAAATCTGAGAACAGATATTTCGGATCCCTTTGAAGACTACAGGGCCAAAGGAAATATCCTCCGATAACAAAGAGAAAGAAGCTTTCTGAGAAACTTCTTTGTGTTCTGTGAAATCATCTCACAGAGTTACAGCTTTCCCCTAAAGAAGACGTTCGCTAAGACAGTTCTTGTGGAATTGGCAAAGTGATATTTGGAAGCCCATAGAGGGCTATGGTGAAAAAGGAAATATCCTCAGATGAAATCTGGAAAGAAGCTTTCTGAGAAACTGCTTAGTGTTCTGTTAATTCATCTCACAGAGTTACATCTGTATTTCGTGGATCTCTTTGCTAGCCTTATTTCTGTGGAATCTGAGAACAGATATTTCGGATCCCTTTGAAGACTATAATGCCAAAGGAAATATTCTCCGATAAAAAAGAGAAAGAAGCTTTCTGAGAAACTTCTTTGTGTTCTGTGAAATCATCTCACAGAGTTACAGCTTTCCCCTCAAGAAGCCTTTCGCTAAGACAGTTCTTGTGGAATTGACAAAGTGATATTTGGAAGCCCATAGAGGGCTATGGTGAAAAAGGAAATATCCTCAGATGAAATCTGGAAAGAAGCTTTCTGAGAAACTGCTTAGTGTTCTGTTAATTCATCTCACAGAGTTGCATCTGTATTTCGTGGACCTCTTTGCTAGCCTTATTTCAGTGGAATCTGAGAACAAATATTTCGGATCCCTTTGAAGACTATAGGGCCAAAGAAATATCCTCCGATAACAGAGAGAAAGAAGCTTTCTGAGAAACTTCTTTGTGTTCTGTGAAATCATCTCACAGAGATACAGCTTTCTCCTCAAGAAGCCTTTCGCTAAGACAGTTCTTGTGGAATTGGCAAAGTGATATTTGGAAGCCCATAGAGGGCTATGGTGAAAAAGGAACTATCCTCAGAAGAAATCTGGAAAGAAGCTTTCTGAGAAACTGCTTAGTGTTCTGTGAATTCATCTCACAGAGTTACATCTGTATTTCGTGGATCTCTTTGCTGGCCTTATTTCTGTGGAATCTGAGAACAGATATTTCGGATCCCTTTGAAGACTATAGGGCCAAAGGAAATATCCTCCGATAACAAAGAGAAAGAAGCTTTCTGAGAAACTTTTTGTGTTCTGTGAAATCATCTCACAGAGTTACAGCTTTCCCCTCAAGAAGCCTTTCGCTAAGACAGTTCTTGTGGAATTGGCAAAGTGATATTTGGAAGCCCATAGAGGGCTTTGGTGAAAAAGGAAATATCCTCAGATGAAATCTGGAAAGAAGCTTTCTGAGAAACTGCTTAGTGTTCTGTGATTTAATCTCACAGAGTGACATCTGTATTTCGTGGATCTCTTTGCTAGCCTTATTTCTGTGGAATCTGAGAACAGATATTTCGGATCCCTTTGAAGACTATAGGGCCAAAGGAAATATCCTCCGATAACAAAGAGAAAGAAGCTTTCTGAGAAACTTCTTTGTGTTCTGTGAAATCATCTCACAGAGTTACAGCTTTCCCCTCAAGAAGCCTTTCGCTAAGACAGTTCTTGTGGAATTGGCAAAGTGATATTTGGAAGCCCATAGAGGGCTATGGTGAAAAAGGAAATATCCTCAGATGAAATCTGGAAAGAAGCTTTCTGAGAAACTGCTTAGTGTTCTGTTAATTCACCTCACAGAGTTACATCAGTATTTCGTGGATCTCTTTGCTAGCCTTATTTTTGTGGAATCTTAGAACAGATATTTCGGATCCCTTTGAAGACTATAGGGCCAAAGGAAATATCCTCCGATAACAAAGAGAAAGAAGCTTTCTGAGAATCTTCTTTGTGTTCTGTGAAATCATCTCACAGAGTTACAGCTTTCCCCTCAAGAGTCCTTTCGCTAAGACAGTTGTTGTGGAATTGGCAAAGTGATATTTTGAAGCCCATAGAGGGCTAAGGTGAAAAAGGAAATATCCTGAGATGAAATCTGGAAAGAAGCTTTCTGAGAAATTGCTTAGTGTTCTGTGAATTCATCTCACAGAGTTACATCTGTATTTCGTGGATCTCTTTGCTAGCCTTATTTCTGTGGAATCTGAGAACAGATATTTCGGATCCCTTTGAAGACTATAGGGCCAAAGGAAATATCCTCCGATAACAAAGAGAAAGAAGCTTTCTGAGAAACTTCTTTGTGTTCTGTGAAATCATCTCACAGAGTTACAGCTTTCCCCTGAAGAAACCTTTCGCTAAGACAGTTCTTGTGGAATTGGCAAAGTGATATTTGGAAGCCCATAGAGGGCTATGGTGAAAAAGGAATTATCCTCAGATGAAATCTGGAAAGAAGCTTTCTGAGAAACTGCGTAGTGTTCTGTTAATTCATCTCACAGAGTTACATGTGTATTTCGTGGATCTCTTTGCTAGCCTTATTTCTATGGAATCTGAGAACAGATATTTCGGATCCCTTTGAAGACTATAGGGCCAAAGGAAATATCCTCCGATAACAAAGAGAAAGAAGCTTTCTGAGAAACTTCTTTGTGTTCTGTGAAATCATCTCACAGAGTTACAGCTTTCCCCTCAAGAAGCCTTTCGCTAAGACAGTTCTTGTGGAATTGGCAAAGTGATATTTGGAAGCCCATAGAGGGCTAGGGTGAAAAAGGAAATATCCTCAGATGAAATCTGGAAAGAAGCTTTCTGAGAAACTGCTTAGTGTTCTGTTAATTCATCTCACAGAGTTACATCTGTATTTCGTGGATCTCTTTGCTAGCCTTATTTCTGTGGAATCTGAGAACAGATATTTCGGATCCCTTTGAAGAGTATAGGGCCAAAGGAAATATCCTACGATAACAAAGAGAAAGAAGCTTTCTGAGAAACTTCTTTGTGTTCTGTGAAATCATCTCACAGAGTTACAGCTTTCCCCTCAAGAAGACTTTCGCTAAGACAGTTCTTGTGGAATTTGCAAAGTGATATTTGGCAGCCCATAGAGGGCTATGGTGAAAAAGGAAATATCCTCAGATGAAATCTGGAAAGAAGCTTTCTGAGAAACTGCTCTGTGATGTGTGACTTCCACACACAGAGTTACATCTGTATTTCATGGATCTCTTTGCTAGCCTTATTTCTGTTTAATCTAAGAACAGATATTTCGGATCCCTTTGAAGACTATAGGGCCAAAGGAAATATCCTCCGATAACAAAGAGAAAGAAGCTTTCTGAGAAACTTCTTTTTGTTCTGTGAAATCATCTCACAGAGTTACAGCTTTCCCCTCAAGAAGTCTTTCGCTAAGACAGTACTTGTGGAATAGGCAAAGTGATATTTGGAAGCCCTTAGAGGGCTATGGTGAAAAAGGAATTATCCTGAGATGAAATCTGGAAAGAAGCTTTCTGAGAAACTGCTTAGTGTTCTGTGAATTCATCTCACAGAGTTACATCTGTATTTCGTGGATCTCTTTGCTAGCCTTATTTCTGTGGAATCTGAGAACAGATATTTCGGATCCCTTTGAAGACTATAGGGCCAAAGGACATATCCTCCGATAACAAAGAGAAAGAAGCTTTCTGAGAAACTTCTTTGTGTTCTGTGAAATCATCTCACAGAGTTACAGCATTCCCCTCAAGAAGCCTTTCGCTAAGACAGTTCTTGTGGAATTGGCAAAGTGATATTTGGAACCCCATAGAGGGCTATGGTGAAAAAGGAAATATCCTCAGATGAAATCTGGAAAGAAGCTTTCTGAGAAACTGCTTAGTGTTCTGTTAATTCATCTCACAGAGTTACATCTGTATTTCGTGGATCTCTTTGCTAGCCTTATTTCTGTGGAATCTGAGAACAGATATTTCAGATCCCTTTGAAGACTATAATGCCAAAGGAAATATTCTCCGATAAAAAAGAGAAAGAAGCTTTCTGAGAAACTTCTTTGTGTTCTGTGAAATCATCTCACAGAGTTACAGCTGTCCCCTCAAGAAGCCTTTCGCTAAGACAGTTCTTGTGGAATTGACAAAGTGATATTTGGAAGCCCATAGAGGGCTATGGTGAAAAAGGAAATATCCTCAGATGAAATCTGGAAAGAAGCTTTCTGAGAAACTGCTTAGTGTTCTGTTAATTCATCTCACAGAGTTACATCTGTATTTCGTGGACCTCTTTGCTAGCCTTATTTCAGTGGAATCTGAGAACAGATATTTCGGATCCCTTTGAAGACTATAGGGCCAAAGAAATATCCTCCGATAACAGAGAGAAAGAAGCTTTCTGAGAAACTTCTTTGTGTTCTGTGAAATCATCTCACAGAGTTACAGCTTTCTCCTCAAGAAGCCTTTCGCTAAGACAGTTCTTGTGGAATTGGCAAAGTGATATTTGGAAGCCCATAGAGGGCTATGGTGAAAAAGGAAATATCCTCAGAAGAAATCTGGAAAGAAGCTTTCTGAGAAACTGCTTAGTGTTCTGTGAATTCATCTCACAGAGTTACATCTGTATTTCGTGGATCTCTTTGCTAGCCTTATTTCTGTGGAATCTGAGAACAGATATTTCGGATCCCTTTGAAGACTATAGGGCCAAAGGAAATATCCTCCGATAACAAAGAGAAAGAAGCTTTCTGAGAAACTTTTTGTGTTCTGTGAAATCAACTCACAGAGTTACAGCTTTCCCCTCAAGAAGCCTTTCGCTAAGACAGTTCTTGTGGAATTGGCAAGGTGATATTTGGAAGCCCATAGAGGGCTTTGGTGAAAAAGGAAATATCCTCAGATGAAATCTGGAAAGAAGCTTTCTGAGAAACTGCTTAGTGTTCTGTGATTTCATCTCACAGAGTTACATCTGTATTTCGTGGATCTCTTTGCTAGCCTTATTTCTGTGGAATCTGAGAACAGATATTTCGGATCCCTTTGAAGACTATAGGGGCAAAGGAAATATCCTCCGATAACAAAGAGAAAGAAGCTTTCTGAGAAACTTCTTTGTGTTCTGTGAAATCATCTCACAGAGTTACAGCTTTCCCCTCAAGAAGCCTTTCGCTAAGACAGTTCTTGTGGAATTGGCAAAGTGATATTTGGAAGCCCATAGAGGGCTATGGTGAAAAAGGAAATATCCTCAGATGAAATCTGGAAAGAAGCTTTCTGAGAAACTGCTTAGTGTTCTGTTAATTCACCTCACAGAGTTACATCTGTATTTCGTGGATCTCTTTGCTAGCCTTATTTTTGTGGAATCTGAGAACAGATATTTCGGATCCCTTTGAAGACTATAGGGCCAAAGGAAATATCCTCCGATAACAAAGAGAAAGAAGCTTTCTGAGAAACTTCTTTGTGTTCTGTGAAATCATCTCACAGAGTTACAGCATTCCCCTCAAGAAGCCTTTCGCTAAGACAGTTCTTGTGGAATTGGCAAAGTGATATTTGGAAGCCCATAGAGGGCTATGGTGAAAAAGGAAATATCCTCAGATGAAATCTGGAAAGAAGCTTTCTGAGAAACTGCTTAGTGTTCTGTGAATTCATCTCACAGAGTTACATCTGTATTTCGTGGATCTCTTTGCTAGCCTTATTTCTGTGGAATCTGAGAACAGATATTTCGGATCCCTTTGAAGACTATAGGGCCAAATGAAATATCCTCCGATAACAAAGAGAAAGAAGCTTTCTGAGAAACTTCTTTGTGTTCTGTGAAATCATCTCACAGAGTTACAGCTTTCCCCTCAAGAAGCCTTTCGCTAAGACAGTTCTTGTGGAATTGGCAAAGTGATATTTGGAAGCCCTTAGAGGGCAATGGTGAAAAAGGAAATATCCTCAGATGAAATCTGGAAAGAAGCTTTCTGAGAAACTGCTTAGTGTTCTGTGAATTCATCTCACAGAGTTACATCTGTATTTCGTGGATCTCTTTGCTAGCCTTATTTCTGTGAAATCCGAGAACAGATATTTCGGATCCCTTTGAAGAGTATAGGGCCAAAGGAAATATCCTCCGATAACAAAGACAAAGAAGCTTTCTGAGAAACTTCTTTGTGTTCTGTGAAATCATCACACAGAGTAAAAGCTTTCCCCTCAAGAACCCTTTGGCTAAGACAGTTCTTGTGGAATTGGCAAAGTGATATTTGGAAGTCCATAGAGGGCTACGGTGAAAAAGGAAGTATCCTCTGAAGAAATCTGGAAAGAAGCTTTCTGAGAAACTGCTCTGTGATGTGTGACTTCCACTCACAGAGTTACATCTGTATTTCGTGGATCTCTTTGCTAGCTTTATTTCTGTGGAATCTGAGAACAGATATTTCGGATCCCTTTGAAGACCATAGGGCCAAAGGAAATATCCTCCGATAACAAAGAGAAAGAAGCTTTCTGAGAAACTTCTTTGTGTTCTGTGAAATCATCTCACAGAGTTACAGCTTAACCCTCAAGAAGCCTTTCGCTGAGACAGTTCTTGTGGAATTGGCAAAGTGATATTTGGAAGCCCATAGAGGGCTATGGTGAAAAAGGAAATATCCTCAGATGAAATCTGGAAAGAACCTTTCTGAGAAACTGCTTAGTGTTCTGTTAATTCATCTCACAGAGTTACGTCTGTATTTCGTGGACCTCTTTGCTAGCCTTATTTCAGTGGAATCTGAGAACAGATATTTCGGATCCCTTTGAAGACTATAGGGCCAAAGGAAATATCCTCCGATAACAAAGAGAAAGAAGCTTTCTGAGAAACTTCTTTGTGTTCTGTGAAATCATCTCACAGAGTTACAGCTTTCCCCTGAAGACGCCTTTCGCTAAGACAGTTCTTGTGGAATTGGCAAAGTGATATATGGAAGCCCATAGAGGGCTACGGTGAAAAAGGAAGTATCCTCAGATGAAATCTGGAAAGAAGCTTTCTGAGAAACTGCTTAGTGTTCTGTTAATTCATCTCACAGAGTTACATCTGTATTTCGTGGATCTCTTTGCTAGCCTTATTTGTTTGGAATCTGAGAACAGATATTTCGGATCCCTTTGAAGACTATAGGGCCAATGGAAATATCCTACGATAACAAAGAGAAAGAAGCTTTCTGAGAAACTTCTTTGTGTTCTGTGAAATCATCTCACAGAGTTACAGCTTTCTCCTAAAGAAGCCTTTCGCTAAGACAGTTCTTGTGGAATTTGCAAAGTGATATTTGGAAGCCCATAGAGGGCTATGGTGAAAAAGGAAATATCCTCAGATGAAATCTGGAAAGAAGCTTTCTGAGAAACTGCTTAGTGTTCTGTTAATTCATCTCACAGAGTTACATCTGTATTTCGTGGATCTCTTTGCTAGCCTTATTTCTGTGGAATCTGAGAACAGATATTTCGGATCCCTTTGAAGACTATAGGGCCAAAGGAAATATCCTCCGATAACAAAGAGAAAGAAGCTTTCTGAGAAACTTCTTTGTGTTCTGTGAAATCATCTCACAGAGTTACAGCTTTCCCCTCAAGAAGCCTTTCGCTAAGACAGTTGTTGTGGAATTGGCAAAGTGATATTTGGAAGCCCATAGAGGGCTATGGTGAAAAAGGAAATATCCTCAGATGAAATCTGGAAATAAGCTTTCTGAGAAACTGCTTAGTGTTCTGTGAATTCATCTCACAGAGTTACATCTGTATTTCGTGGATCTCTTTGCTAGCCTTATTTCTGTGGAATCTGAGAACAGATATTTCGGATCCCTTTGAAGACTATAGGGCCAAAGGAAATATCCTCCGATAACAAAGAGAAAGAAGCTTTCTGAGAAACTTCTTTGTGTTCTGTGAAATCATCACACAGAGTTAAAGCTTTCCCCTCAAGAACCCTTTGGCTAAGACAGTTCTTGTGGAATTGGCAAAGTGATATTTGGAAGTCCATAGAGGGCTACGGTGAAAAAGGAAATATCCTCTGAAGAAATCTGGAAAGAAGCTTTCTGAGAAACTGCTCTGTGATGTGTGACTTCCACTCACAGAGTTACATGTGTATTTGGTGGATCTCTTTGCTAGCTTTATTTCTGTGGAATCTGAGAACAGATATTTCGGATCCCTTTGAAGACCATAGGGCCAAAGGAAATATCCTCCGATAACAAAGAGAAAGAAGCTTTCTGAGAAACTTCTTTGTGTTCTGTGAAATCATCTCACAGAGTTACAGCTTAACCCTCAAGAAGCCTTTCGCTGAGACAGTTCTTGTGGAATTGGCAAAGTGATATTTGGAAGCCCATAGAGGGCTATGGTGAAAAAGGAAATATCCTCAGATGAAATCTGGAAAGAACCTTTCTGAGAAACTGCTTAGTGTTCTGTTAATTCATCTCACAGAGTTACATCTGTATTTCGTGGACCTCTTTGCTAGCCTTATTTCAGTGGAATCTGAGAACAGATATTTCGGATCCCTTTGAAGACTATAGGGCCAAAGGAAATATCCTCCGATAACAAAGAGAAAGAAGCTTTCTGAGAAACTTCTTTGTGTTCTGTGAAATCATCTCACAGAGTTACAGCTTTCCCCTGAAGACGCCTTTCGCTAAGACAGTTCTTGTGGAATTGGCAAAGTGATATTTGGAAGCCCATAGGGGGCTACGGTGAAAAAGGAAATATCCTCAGATGAAATCTGGAAAGAAGCTTTCTGAGAAACTGCTTAGTGTTCTGTTAATTCATCTCACAGAGTTACATCTGTATTTCGTGGATCTCTTTGCTAGCCTTATTTGTTTGGAATCTGAGAACAGATATTTCGGATCCCTTGAAGACTATAGGGCCAAAGGAAATATCCTACGATAACAAAGAGAAAGAAGCTTTCTGAGAAACTTCTTTGTGTTCTGTGAAATCATCTCACAGAGTTACAGCTTTCTCCTAAAGAAGCCTTTCGCTAAGACAGTTCTTGTGGAATTTGCAAAGTGATATTTGGAAGCCCATAGAGGACTATGGTGAAAAAGGAAATATCCTCAGATGAAATCTGGAAAGAAGCTTTCTGAGAAACTGCTTAGTGTTCTGTTAATTCATCTCACAGAGTTACATCTGTATTTCGTGGATCTCTTTGCTAGCCTTATTTCTGTGGAATCTGAGAACAGATATTTCGGATCCCTTTGAAGACTATAGGGCCAAAGGAAATATCCTCCGATAACAAAGAGAAAGAAGCTTTCTGAGAAACTTCTTTGTGTTCTGTGAAATCATCTCACAGAGTTACAGCTTTTCCCTCAAGAAGCCTTTCGCTAAGACAGTTCTTGTGGAATTGGCAAAGTGATATTTGGAAGCCCATAGAGGGCTATGGTGAAAAAGGAAATATCCTCAGATGAAATCTGGAAAGAAGCTTTCTGAGAAACTGCTTAGTGTTCTGTTAATTCATCTCACAGAGTTACATCTGTATTTCGTGGATCTCTTTGCTAGCCTTATTTCTGTGGAATCTGAGAACAGATATTTCGGATCCCTTTGAAGACTATAGGGCCAAAGGAAGTATCCTCCGATAACAAAGAGAAAGAAGCTTTCTGAGAAACTTCTTTGTGTTCTGTGAAATCATCTCACAGAGTTACAGCTTTCCCCTCAAGAAGCCTTTCGCTAAGACAGTTCTTGTGGAATTGGCAAAGTGATATTTGGAAGCCCATAGAGGGCTATGGTGAAAAAGGAAATATCCTCAGATGAAACCTGATAAGAAGCTTTCTGAGAAACTGCTTAGAGTTCTGTTAATTCATCTCACAGAGTTACATCTGTATTTCCTGGATCTCTTTGCTAGTCTTATTTCTGTGGAATCTGAGAACAGATATTTCGGATCCCTTTGAAGACTATAGGGCCAAAGGAGATATCCTCCGATAACAAAGAGAAAGAAGCTTTCTGAGAAACTTCTTTGTGTTCTGTGAAATTATCTCACAGAGTTACAGCTTTCCCCTCAAAAAGCCTTTCGCTAAGACAGTTCTTGTGGAATTGGCAAAGTGATATTTGGAAGCCCATAGAGGGCAATGGTGAAAAAGGAAATATCCTCAGATGAAATCTGGAAAGAAGCTTTCTGAGAAACTGCTTAGTGTTCTGTTAATTCATCTCACAGAGTTACATCTGTATTTCGTGGATCTCTTTGCTAGCCTTATTTCTGTGGAATCTGAGAACAGATATTTCGGATCCCTTTGAAGACTATAGGGCCAAAGGAAAAATCCTCCGATAACAAAGAGAAAGAAGCTTTCTGAGAAACTTCTTTGTGTTCTGTGAAATCATCTCACAGAGTTTCAGCTTTCCCCTCAAGAAACCTTACGCTAAGATAGTTCTTGTGGAATTGGCAAAGTGATATTTGGAAGCCCTTAGACGGCTATGGTGAAAAAGGAAATATCATGAGATGAAATCTGGAAAGAAGCTTTCTGAGAAACTGCTTAGTGTTCTGTTAATTCATCTCACAGAGTTACATCTGTATTTCGTGGATCTCTTTGCTAGCCTTATATGTTTGGAATGTGAGAACAGATATTTCGGATCCCTTTGAAGACTATAGGGCCAAAGGAAATACCCTCCGATAACAAAGAGAAAGAAGCTTTCTGAGAAACTTCTTTGTGTTCTGTGAAATCATCTCACAGAGTTACAGCTTTCCCCTCAAGAAGCCTTTCGCTAAGTCAGTTGTTGTGGAATTGGCAAAGTGATATTTGGAAGCCCATAGAGGGCTATGGTGAAAAAGGAAATATCCTCAGATGAAATCTGGAAAGAAGCTTTCTGAGAAACTGCTTAGTGTTCTGTGAATTCATCTCACAGAGTTACATCTGTATTTCGTGGATCTCTTTGCTAGCCTTATTTCTGTGGAATCTGAGAACAGATATTTCGGATCCCTTTGAAGACTATAGGGCCAAAGGAAATATCCTCCGATAACAAAGAGAAAGAAGCTTTCTGAGAAACTTCTTTGTGTTCTGTGAAATCATCTCACAGAGTTACAGCTTTCCCCTCAAGAAGCCTTTCGCTATGACAGTACTAGTGGAATAGGCAAAGTGATATTTGGAAGCCCATAGAGGGCTATGGTGAAAAAGGAAATATCCTCAGATGAAATCTGGAAAGAAGCTTTCTGAGAAACTGCTTAGTGTTCTGTTAATTCATCTCTCAGAGTTACATCTGTATTTCGTGGATCTCTTGGCTAGCCTTATTTCTGTGGAATCTGAGAACAGATATTTCGGATCCCTTTGAAGACTATAGGGCCAAAGGAAATATCCTCCGATAACAAAGAGAAAGAAGCTTTCTGAGAAACTTCTTTGTGTTCTGTGAAATCATCTCACAGAGTTACAGCTTTCCCCTCAAGAAGCCTTTCGCTAAGAGAGTTCTTGTGGAATTGGCAAAGTGATATTTGGAAGCCCATAGAGGGCTATGTTGAAAAAGGAAATATCCTCAGATGAAATCTGATAAGAAGCTTTCTGAGAACCTGCTTAGAGTTCTGTTAATTCATCTCACAGAGTTACATGTGTATTTCGTGGATCTCTTTGCTAGCCTTATTTCTATGGAATCTGAGAACAGATATTTCGGATCCCTTTGAAGACTGTAGGGCCAAAGGAAATATCCTCCGATAACAAAGAGAAAGAAGCTTTCTGAGAAACTTCTTTGTGTTCTGTGAAATCATCTCACAGAGTTACAGTTTTCCCCTCAAGAAACCTTTCGCTAGGACAGTTCTTGTGGAATTGGCAAAGTGATATTTGCAAGCCCATAGAGGGCTAGGGAGAAAAAGGAAATATCCTCAGATGAAATCTGGAAAGAAGCTTTCTGAGAAACTGCTTAGTGTTCTGCTAATTCATCTCACTGAGTTACATCTGTATTTCCTGGATCTCTTTGCTAGCCTTATTTCTGTGGAATCTGAGAACAGATATTTCGGATCCCTTTGAAGACTATAGGGCCAAAGGAAATATCCTCCGATAACAAAGAGAAAGAAGCTTTCTGAGAAACTTCTTTGTGTTCTGTGAAATCATCTCACAGAGTTACAGCTTTCCCCTCAAGAAGCCTTTCGCTAACACAGTTCTTGTGGAATTGGCAAAGTGATATTTGGAAGCCCATAGAGGGCTATGGTGAAAAAGGAAATATCCTCAGATGAAACCCGATAAGAAGCTTTCTGAGAAACTGCTTAGTGTTCTGTGAATTCATCTCACAGAGTTACATCTGTATTTCGTGGATCTCTTTGCTAGCCTTATTTCTGTGGAATCTGAGAACAGATATTTCGGATCCCTTTGAAGACTATAGGGCCAAAGGAAATATCCTCTGATAACCAAGAGAAAGAAGCTTTCTGAGAAACTTCTTTGTGTTCTGTGAAATCATCTCACAGAGTTACAGCTTTCCCCTCAAGAAGCCTTTCGCTAAGACAGTTCTTGTGGAATTGGCAAAGTGATATTTGGAAGCCCATAGAGGGCTATGGTGAAAAAGGAAATATCCTCAGATGAAATCTGGAAAGAAGCTTTCTGAGAAACTGCTTAGTGTTCTGTGAATTCATCTCACAGAGTTACATCTGTATTTCGTGGATCTCTTTGCTAGCCTTATTTCTGTGGAATCTGAGAACAGATATTTCGGATCCCTTTGAAGACTATAGGGCCAAAGGAAATATCCTCCGATAACAAAGAGAAAGAAGCTTTCTGAGAAACTTCTTTGTGTTCTGTGAAATCATCTCACAGAGTTACAGCTTTCCCCTCAAGAAGCCTTTCGCTAAGACAGTTCTTGTGGAATTGGCAAAGTGATATTTGGAAGCCCATAGAGGGCTATGGTGAAAAAGGAAATATCCTCAGATGAAATCTGGAAAGAAGCTTTCTGAGAAACTGCTTAGTGTTCTGTTAATTCATCTCACAGAGTTACATCTGTATTTCTTGGATCTCTTTGCTAGCCTTATTTCTGTGGAATCTGAGAACAGATATTTCGGATCCCTTTGAAGACTATAGGGCCAAAGGAAATATCCTCCGATAACAAAGAGAAAGAAGCTTTCTGAGAAACTTCTTTGTGTTCTGTGAAATCATCACACAGAGTTACAGCTTTCCTCTCAAGAACCCTTTGTCTAAGACAGTTCTTGTGGAATTGGCAAAGTGATATTTGGAAGCCCATAGAGGGCTATGGTGAAAAAGGAAATATCCTCTGAAGAAATCTGGAAAGAAGCTTTCTGAGAAACTGCTCTGTGAAGTGTGACTTCCACTCACAGAGTTACATCTGTATTTCATGGATCTCTTTGCTAGCCTTATTTCTGTGGAATCTGAGAACAGATATTTCGGATCCCTTTGAAGACTATAGGGCCAAAGGAAATATCCTCCGATAACAAAGAGAAAGAAGCTTTCTGAGAAACTTCTTTGTGTTCTGTGAAATCATCTCACAGAGTTACAGCTTTCCCCTCAAGAAGCCTTTCGCTAAGACAGTTCTTGTGGAATTGGCAAAGTGATATTTGGAAGCCCGTAGGGGTCTATGGTGAAAAAGGAAATATCCTCAGATGAAACCCGATAAGAAGCTTTCTGAGAAACTGCTTAGAGTTCTGTTAATTCATCTCACAGAGTTACATGTGTATTTCGTGGATCTCTTTGCTAGCCTTATTTCTGTGGAATCTGAGAACAGATATTTCGGATCCCTTTGAAGACTATAGGGCCAAAGGAGATATCCTGCGATAACAAAGAGAAAGAAGCTTTCTGAGAAACTTCTTTGTGTTCTGTGAAATCATCTCACAGAGTTACAGCTTTCCCCTCAAGAAGCCTTTCGCTAAGACAGTTCTTGTGGAATTGGCAAAGTGATATTTGGAAGCCCATAGAGGCCTATGGTGAAAAAGGAAATATCCTCAGATGAAATCTGGAAAGAAGCTTTCTGAGAAACTGCTTAGTGTTCTGTGAATTCATCTCACAAGGTTACATCTGTATTTCGTGGATCTCTTTGCTAGCCTTATTTCTGTGGAATCTGAGAACAGATATTTCGGATCCCTTTGAAGACTATAGGGCCAAAGGAAATATCCTCCGATAACAAAGAGAAAGAAGCTTTCTGAGAAACTTCTTTGTGTTCTGTGAAATCACCTCACAGAGTTACCGCTTTCCCCTCAAGAAACCTTAAGCTAAGACAGTTCTTGTGGAATTGGCAAAGTGATATTTGGAAGCCCTTAGAGGGCTATGGTGAAAAAGGAAATATCCTGAGATGAAATCTGGAAAGAAGCTTTCTGAGAAACTGCTTAGTGTTCTGTGAATTCATCTCACAGAGTTACATCTGTATTTCGTGGATCTCTTTGCTAGCCTTATTTCTGTGGAATCTGAGAACAGATATTTCGGATCCCTTTGAAGACTGTAGGGCCAAAGGAAATATCCTCCGATAACAAAGAGAAAGAAGCTTTCTGAGAAACTTCTTTGTGTTCTGTGAAATCATCACACAGAGTTAAAGCTTTCCCCTCAAGAACCCTTTGGCTAAGACAGTTCTTGTGGAATTGGCAAAGTGATATTTGGAAGCCCATATAGGGCTACGGTGAAAAAGGAAATATCCTCTGAAGAAATCTGGAAAGAAGCTTTCTGAGAAACTGCTCTGTGATGTGTGACTTCCACTCACAGAGTTACATCTGTATTTCGTGGATCTCTTTGCTAGCTTTATTTCTGTGGAATCTGAGAACAGATATTTCGGATCCCTTTGAAGACTATAGGGCCAAAGGAAACATCCTCCGATAACAAAGAGAAAGAAGCTTTCTGAGAAACTTCTTTGTGTTCTGTGAAATCATCTCACAGAGTTACAGCTTTCCCCTCAAGAAGCCTTTCGCTAAGACAGTTCTTGTGGAATTGGCAAAGTGATATTTGGAAGCCCATAGAGGGCTATGGTGAAAAAGGAAATATCCTCAGATGAAATCTGGAAAGAAGCTTTCTGAGAAACTGCTTAGTGTTCTGTTAATTCATCTCGCAGAGTTACATCTGTATTTCGTGGATCTCTATGCTAGCCTTATTTCTGTGGAGTCTGAGAACAGATATTTCGGATCCCTTTGAAGACTATAGGGCCAAAGGAGATATCCTCCGATAACAAAGAGAAAGAAGCTTTCTGAAAAACTTCTTTGTGTTCTGTGAAATCATCACACAGAGTTACAGCTTTCCCCTCAAGAACCTTTTGGCTAAGACAGTTCTTGTGGAATTGGCAAAGTGATATTTGGAAGCCCATAGAGGGCTACGGTGAAAAAGGAAATATCCTCTGAAGAAATCTGGAAAGAAGCTTTCTGAGAAACTGCTCTGTGATGTGTGACTTCCACTCACAGAGTTACATCTGTATTTCATGGATCTCTTTGCTAGCTTTATTTCTGTGGATTCTGAGAACAGATATTTCGGATCCCTTTGAAGACCCTAGGGCCAAAGGAAATATCCTCCGATAACAAAGAGAAAGAAGCTTTCTGAGAAACTTCTTTGTGTTCTGTGAAATCATCTCACAGAGTTACAGCTTTCCCCTCAAGAAGCCTTTCGCTAAGACAGTTGTTGTGGAATTGGCAAAGTGATATTTGGAAGCCCATAGAGGGCTATGGTGAAAAAGGAAATATCCTCAGATGAAATCTGGAAAGAAGCTTTCTGAGAAACTGCTTAGTGTTCTGTTAATTCATCTCTCAGAGTTACATCTGTATTTCGTGGATCTCTTGGCTAGCCTTATTTCTGTGGAATCTGAGAACAGATATTTCGGATCCCTTTGAAGACTATAGGGCCAAAGGAAATATCCTCCGATAACAAAGAGAAAGAAGCTTTCTGAGAAACTTCTTGGTGTTCTGTGAAATCATCTCACAGAGTTACAGCTTTCCCCTCAAGAAGCCTTTCGCTAAGAGAGTTCTTGTGGAATTGGCAAAGTGATATTTGGAAGCCCATAGAGGGCTATGTTGAAAAAGGAAATATCCTCAGATGAAATCTGATAAGAAGCTTTCTGAGAACCTGCTTAGAGTTCTGTTAATTCATCTCACAGAGTTACATGTGTATTTCGTGGATCTCTTTGCTAGCCTTATTTCTATGGAATCTGAGAACAGATATTTCGGATCCCTTTGAAGACTGTAGGGCCAAAGGAAATATCCTCCGATAACAAAGAGAAAGAAGCTTTCTGAGGAACTTCTTTGTGTTCTGTGAAATCATCTCACAGAGTTACAGCTTTCCCCTCAAGAAACCTTTCGCTAAGACAGTTCTTGTGGAATTGGCAAAGTGATATTTGCAAGCCCATAGAGGGCTAGGGAGAAAAAGGAAATATCCTCAGATGAAATCTGGAAAGAAGCTTTCTGAGAAACTGCTTAGTGTTCTGCTAATTCATCTCACAGAGTTACATCTGTATTTCCTGGATCTCTTTGCTAGCCTTATTTCTGTGGAATCTGAGAACAGATATTTCGGATCCCTTTGAAGACTATAGGGCCAAAGGAAATATCCTCCGATAACAAAGAGAAAGAAGCTTTCTGAGAAACTTCTTTGTGTTCTGTGAAATCATCTCACAGAGTTACAGCTTTCCCCTCAAGAAGCCTTTCGCTAACACAGTTCTTGTGGAATTGGCAAAGTGATATTTGGAAGCCCATAGAGGGCTATGGTGAAAAAGGAAATATCCTCAGATGAAACCCGATAAGAAGCTTTCTGAGAAACTGCTTAGTGTTCTGTGAATTCATCTCACAGAGTTACATCTGTATTTCGTGGATCTCTTTGCTAGCCTTATTTCTGTGGAATCTGAGAACAGATATTTCGGATCCCTTTGAAGACTATAGGGCCAAAGGAAATATCCTCTGATAACCAAGAGAAAGAAGCTTTCTGAGAAACTTCTTTGTGTTCTGTGAAATCATCTCACAGAGTTACAGCTTTCCCCTCAAGAAGCCTTTCGCTAAGACAGTTCTTGTGGAATTGGCAAAGTGATATTTGGAAGCCCATAGAGGGCTATGGTGAAAAAGGAAATATCCTCAGATGAAATCTGGAAAGAAGCTTTCTGAGAAACTGCTTAGTGTTCTGTGAATTCATCTCACAGAGTTACATCTGTATTTCGTGGATCTCTTTGCTAGCCTTATTTCTGTGGAATCTGAGAACAGATATTTCGGATCCCTTTGAAGACTATAGGGCCAAAGGAAATATCCTCCGATAACAAAGAGAAAGAAGCTTTCTGAGAAACTTCTTTGTGTTCTGTGAAATCATCTCACAGAGTTACAGCTTTCCCCTCAAGAAGCCTTTCGCTAAGACAGTTCTTGTGGAATTGGCAAAGTGATATTTGGAAGCCCATAGAGGGCTATGGTGAAAAAGGAAATATCCTCAGATGAAATCTGGAAAGAAGCTTTCTGAGAAACTGCTTAGTGTTCTGTGAATTCATCTCACAGAGTTACATCTGTATTTCTTGGATCTCTTTGCTAGCCTTATTTCTGTGGAATCTGAGAACAGATATTTCGGATCCCTTTGAAGACTATAGGGCCAAAGGAAATATCCTCCGATAACAAAGAGAAAGAAGCTTTCTGAGAAACTTCTTTGTGTTCTGTGAAATCATCACACAGAGTTAAAGCTTTCCTCTCAAGAACCCTTTGTCTAAGACAGTTCTTGTGGAATTGGCAAAGTGATATTTGGAAGCCCATAGAGGGCTATGGTGAAAAAGGAAATATCCTCTGAAGAAATCTGGAAAGAAGCTTTCTGAGAAACTGCTCTGTGAAGTGTGACTTCCACTCACAGAGTTACATCTGTATTTCATGGATCTCTTTGCTGGCCTTATTTCTGTGGAATCTGAGAACAGATATTTCGGATCCCTTTGAAGACTATAGGGCCAAAGGAAATATCCTCCGATAACAAAGAGAAAGAAGCTTTCTGAGAAACTTCTTTGTGTTCTGTGAAATCATCTCACAGAGTTACAGCTTTCCCCTCAAGAAGCCTTTCGCTAAGACAGTACTTGTGGAATAGGCAAAGTGATATTTGGAAGCCCATAGAGGGCTATGGTGAAAAAGGAAATATCCTCAGATGAAATCTGGAAAGAAGCTTTCTGAGAAACTGCTTAGTGTTCTGTTAATTCATCTCACAGAGTTACATCTGTATTTCGTGGATCTCTTTGCTAGCCTTATTTCTGTGGAATTTGAGAACAGATATTTCGGATCCCTTTGAAGACTATAGGGCCAAAGGAAATATCCTCCGATAACAAAGAGAAAGAAGCTTTCTGAGAAACTTCTTTGTGTTCTGTGAAATCATCTCACAGAGTTACAGCTTTCCCCTCAAGAAGCCTTTCGCTAAGACAGTTCTTGTGGAATTGGCAAAGTGATATTTGGAAGCCCGTAGGGGTCTATGGTGAAAAAGGAAATATGCTCAGATGAAACCCGATAAGAAGCTTTCTGAGAAACTGCTTAGAGTTCTGTTAATTCATCTCACAGAGTTACATGTGTATTTCGTGGATCTCTTTGCTAGCCTTATTTCTGTGGAATCTGAGAACAGATATTTCGGATCCCTTTGAAGACTATAGGGCCAAAGGAGATATCCTCCGATAACAAAGAGAAAGAAGCTTTCTGAGAAACTTCTTTGTGTTCTGTGAAATCATCTCACAGAGTTACAGCTTTCCCTTCAAGAAGCCTTTCGCTAAGACAGTTCTTGTGGAATTGGCAAAGTGATATTTGGAAGCCCATAGAGGCCTATGGTGAAAAAGGAAATATCCTCAGATGAAATCTGGAAAGAAGCTTTCTGAGAAACTGCTTAGTGTTCTGTGAATTCATCTCACAAGGTTACATCTGTATTTCGTGGATCTCTTTGCTAGCCTTATTTCTGTGGAATCTGAGAACAGATATTTCGGATCCCTTTGAAGACTATAGGGCCAAAGGAAATATCCTCCGATAACAAAGAGAAAGAAGCTTTCTGAGAAACTTCTTTGTGTTCTGTGAAATCACCTCACAGAGTTACCGCTTTCCCCTCAAGAAACCTTACGCTAAGACAGTTCTTGTGGAATTGGCAAGGTGATATTTGGAAGCACTTAGAGGGCTATGGTGAAAAAGGAAATATCCTGAGATGAAATCTGGAAAGAAGCTTTCTGAGAAACTGCTTAGTGTTCTGTGAATTCATCTCACAGAGTTACATCTGTATTTCGTGGATCTCTTTGCTAGCCTTATTTCTGTGGAATCTGAGAACAGATATATCGGATCCCTTTGAAGACTATAGGGCCAAAGGAAATATCCTCCGATAACAAAGAGAAAGAAGCTTTCTGAGAAACTTCTTTGTGTTCTGTGAAATCATCACACAGAGTTAAAGCTTTCCCTTCAAGAAGCCTTTCGCTAAGACAGTTCTTGTGGAATTGGCAAAGTGATATTTGGAAGCCCATAGAGGGCTATGGTGAAAAAGGAAATATCCTCAGATGAAATCTGGAAAGAAGCTTTCTGAGAAACTGCTTAGTGTTCTGTTAATTCATCTCGCAGAGTTACATCTGTATTTCGTGGATCTCTATGCTAGCCTTATTTCTGTGGAGTCTGAGAACAGATATTTCGGATCCCTTTGAAGACTATAGGGCCAAAGGAAATATCCTCCGATAACAAAGAGAAAGAAGCTTTCTGAGAAACTTCTTTGTGTTCTGTGAAATCATATCACAGAGTTACAGCTTTCCCCTCAAGAAGCCTTTCGCTAAGACAGTTCTTGTGGAATTGGCAAAGTGATATTTGCAAGCCCATAGAGGGCTAGGGTGAAAAAGGAAATATCCTCAGATGAAATCTGGAAAGAAGCTTTCTGAGAAACTGCTCTGTGATGTGTGACTTCCACTCACAGAGTTACATCTGTATTTCATGGATCTCTTTGCTAGCCTTATTTCTGTGGAATCTGAGAACAGATATTTCGGATCCCTTTGAAGACTATAGGGCCAAAGGAAATATCATCCGATAACAAAGAGAAAGAAGCTTTCTGAGAAACTTCTTTGTGTTCTGTGAAATCATCTCACAGAGTTACAGCTTTCCCCTCAAGAAGCCTTTCGCTAAGACAGTACTTGTGGAATAGGCAAAGTGATATTTGGAAGCCCATAGAGGGCTATGGTGAAAAAGGAAATATCCTCAGATGAAATCTGGAAAGAAGCTTTCTGAGAAACTGCTTAGTGTTCTGTTAATTCATCTCACAGAGTTACATCTGTATTTCGTGGATCTCTTTGCTAGCCTTATTTCTGTGGAATTTGAGAACAGATATTTCGGATCCCTTTGAAGACTATAGGGCCAAAGGAAATATCCTCCGATAACAAAGAGAAAGAAGCTTTCTGAGAAACTTCTTTGTGTTCTGTGAAATCATGTCACAGAGTTACAGCTTTCCCCTCAAGAAGCCTTTCGCTAAGACAGTTCTTGTGGAATTGGCAAAGTGATATTTGGAAGCCCGTAGGGGTCTATGGTGAAAAAGGAAATATCCTCAGATGAAACCCGATAAGAAGCTTTCTGAGAAACTGCTTAGAGTTCTGTTAATTCATCTCACAGAGTTACATGTGTATTTCGTGGATCTCTTTGCTAGCCTTATTTCTGTGGAATCTGAGAACAGATATTTCGGATCCCTTTGAAGACTATAGGGCCAAAGGAGATATCCTCCGATAACAAAGAGAAAGAAGCTTTCTGAGAAACTTCTTTGTGTTCTGTGAAATCATCTCACAGAGTTACAGCTTTCCCCTCAAGAAGCCTTTCGCTAAGACAGTTCTTGTGGAATTGGCAAAGTGATATTTGGAAGCCCATAGAGGCCTATGGTGAAAAAGGAAATATCCTCAGATGAAATCTGGAAAGAAGCTTTCTGAGAAACTGCTTAGTGTTCTGTGAATTCATCTCACAAGGTTACATCTGTATTTCGTGGATCTCTTTGCTAGCCTTATTTCTGTGGAATCTGAGAACAGATATTTCGGATCCCTTTGAAGACTATAGGGCCAAAGGAAATATCCTCCGATAACAAAGAGAAAGAAGCTTTCTGAGAAACTTCTTTGTGTTCTGTGAAATCACCTCACAGAGTTACCGCTTTCCCCTCAAGAAACCTTACGCTAAGACAGTTCTTGTGGAATTGGCAAGGTGATATTTGGAAGCCCTTAGAGGGCTATGGTGAAAAAGGAAATATCCTGAGATGAAATCTGGAAAGAAGCTTTCTGAGAAACTGCTTAGTGTTCTGTGAATTCATCTCACAGAGTTACATCTGTATTTCGTGGATCTCTTTGCTAGCCTTATTTCTGTTGGATCTGAGAACAGATATTTCGGATCCCTTTGAAGACTATAGGGCCAAAGGAAATATCCTCCGATAACAAAGAGAAAGAAGCTTTCTGAGAAACTTCTTTGTGTTCTGTGAAATCATCACACAGAGTTAAAGCTTTCCCTTCAAGAAGCCTTTCGCTAAGACAGTTCTTGTGGAATTGGCAAAGTGATATTTGGAAGCCCATAGAGGGCTATGGTGAAAAAGGAAATATCCTCAGATGAAATCTGGAAAGAAGCTTTCTGAGAAACTGCTTAGTGTTCTGTTAATTCATCTCGCAGAGTTACATCTGTATTTCGTGGATCTCTATGCTAGCCTTATTTCTGGGGAGTCTGAGAACAGATATTTCGGATCCCTTTGAAGACTATAGGGCCAAAGGAAATATCCTCCGATAACAAAGAGAAAGAAGCTTTCTGAGAAACTTCTTTGTGTTCTGTGAAATCATATCACAGAGTTACAGCTTTCCCCTCAAGAAGCCTTTCGCTAAGACAGTTCTTGTGGAATTGGCAAAGTGATATTTGCAAGCCCATAGAGGGCTAGGGTGAAAAAGGAAATATCCTCAGATGAAATCTGGAAAGAAGCTTTCTGAGAAACTGCTCTGTGATGTGTGACTTCCACTCACAGAGTTACATCTGTATTTCATGGATCTCTTTGCTAGCCTTATTTCTGTGGAATCTGAGAACAGATATTTCGGATCCCTTTGAAGACTATAGGGCCAAAGGAAATATCATCCGATAACAAAGAGAAAGAAGCTTTCTGAGAAACTTCTTTGTGTTCTGTGAAATCATCTCACAGAGTTACAGCTTTCCCCTCAAGAAGCCTTTCGCTAAGACAGTACTTGTGGAATAGGCAAAGTGATATTTGGAAGCCCATAGAGGGCTATGGTGAAAAAGGAAATATCCTCAGATGAAATCTGGAAAGAAGCTTTCTGAGAAACTGCTTAGTGTTCTGTTAATTCATTTCACAGAGTTACATCTGTATTTCGTGGATCTCTTTGCTAGCCTTATTTCTGTGGAATTTGAGAACAGATATTTCGGATCCCTTTGAAGACTATAGGGCCAAAGGAAATATCCTCCGATAACAAAGAGAAAGAAGCTTTCTGAGAAACTTCTTTGTGTTCTGTGAAATCATCTCACAGAGTTACAGCTTTCCCCTCAAGAAGCCTTTCGCTAAGACAGTTCTTGTGGAATTGGCAAAGTGATATTTGGAAGCCCGTAGGGGTCTATGGTGAAAAAGGAAATATCCTCAGATGAAACCCGATAAGAAGCTTTCTGAGAAACTGCTTAGAGTTCTGTTAATTCATCTCACAGAGTTACATGTGTATTTCGTGGATCTCTTTGCTAGCCTTATTTCTGTGGAATCTGAGAACAGATATTTCGGATCCCTTTGAAGACTATAGGGCCAAAGGAGATATCCTCCGATAACAAAGAGAAAGAAGCTTTCTGAGAAACTTCTTTGTGTTCTGTGAAATCATCTCACAGAGTTACAGCTTTCCCCTCAAGAAGCCTTTCGCTAAGACAGTTCTTGTGGAATTGGCAAAGTGATATTTGGAAGCCCATAGAGGCCTATGGTGAAAAAGGAAATATCCTCAGATGAAATCTGGAAAGAAGCTTTCTGAGAAACTGCTTAGTGTTCTGTGAATTCATCTCACAAGGTTACATCTGTATTTCGTGGATCTCTTTGCTAGCCTTATTTCTGTGGAATCTGAGAACAGATATTTCGGATCCCTTTGAAGACTATAGGGCCAAAGGAAATATCCTCCGATAACAAAGAGAAAGAAGCTTTCTGAGAAACTTCTTTGTGTTCTGTGAAATCACCTCACAGAGTTACCGCTTTCCCCTCAAGAAACCTTACGCTAAGACAGTTCTTGTGGAATTGGCAAGGTGATATTTGGAAGCCCTTAGAGGGCTATGGTGAAAAAGGAAATATCCTGAGATGAAATCTGGAAAGAAGCTTTCTGAGAAACTGCTTAGTGTTCTGTGAATTCATCTCACAGAGTTACATCTGTATTTCGTGGATCTCTTTGCTAGCCTTATTTCTGTGGAATCTGAGAACAGATATTTCGGATCCCTTTGAAGACTATAGGGCCAAAGGAAATATCCTCCGATAACAAAGAGAAAGAAGCTTTCTGAGAAACTTCTTTGTGTTCTGTGAAATCATCACACAGAGTTAAAGCTTTCCCTTCAAGAAGCCTTTCGCTAAGACAGTTCTTGTGGAATTGGCAAAGTGATATTTGGAAGCCCATAGAGGGCTATGGTGAAAAAGGAAATATCCTCAGATGAAATCTGGAAAGAAGCTTTCTGAGAAACTGCTTAGTGTTCTGTTAATTCATCTCGCAGAGTTACATCTGTATTTCGTGGATCTCTATGCTAGCCTTATTTCTGGGGAGTCTGAGAACAGATATTTCGGATCCCTTTGAAGACTATAGGGCCAAAGGAAATATCCTCCGATAACAAAGAGAAAGAAGCTTTCTGAGAAACTTCTTTGTGTTCTGTGAAATCATATCACAGAGTTACAGCTTTCCCCTCAAGAAGCCTTTCGCTAAGACAGTTCTTGTGGAATTGGCAAAGTATATTTGCAAGCCCATAGAGGGCTAGGGTGAAAAAGGAAATATCCTCAGATGAAATCTGGAAAGAAGCTTTCTGAGAAACTGCTCTGTGATGTGTGACTTCCACTCACAGAGTTACATCTGTATTTCATGGATCTCTTTGCTAGCCTTATTTCTGTGGAATCTGAGAACAGATATTTCGGATCCCTTTGAAGACTATAGGGCCAAAGGAAATATCATCCGATAACAAAGAGAAAGAAGCTTTCTGAGAAACTTCTTTGTGTTCTGTGAAATCATCTCACAGAGTTACAGCTTTCCCCTCAAGAAGCCTTTCGCTAAGACAGTACTTGTGGAATAGGCAAAGTGATATTTGGAAGCCCATAGAGGGCTATGGTGAAAAAGGAAATATCCTCAGATGAAATCTGGAAAGAAGCTTTCTGAGAAACTGCTTAGTGTTCTGTTAATTCATTTCACAGAGTTACATCTGTATTTCGTGGATCTCTTTGCTAGCCTTATTTCTGTGGAATTTGAGAACAGATATTTCGGATCCCTTTGAAGACTATAGGGCCAAAGGAAATATCCTCCGATAACAAAGAGAAAGAAGCTTTCTGAGAAACTTCTTTGTGTTCTGTGAAATCATCTCACAGAGTTACAGCTTTCCCCTCAAGAAGCCTTTCGCTAAGACAGTTCTTGTGGAATTGGCAAAGTGATATTTGGAAGCCCGTAGGGGTCTATGGTGAAAAAGGAAATATCCTCAGATGAAACCCGATAAGAAGCTTTCTGAGAAACTGCTTAGAGTTCTGTTAATTCATCTCACAGAGTTACATGTGTATTTCGTGGATCTCTTTGCTAGCCTTATTTCTGTGGAATCTGAGAACAGATATTTCGGATCCCTTTGAAGACTATAGGGCCAAAGGAGATATCCTCCGATAACAAAGAGAAAGAAGCTTTCTGAGAAACTTCTTTGTGTTCTGTGAAATCATCTCACAGAGTTACAGCTTTCCCCTCAAGAAGCCTTTCGCTAAGACAGTTCTTGTGGAATTGGCAAAGTGATATTTGGAAGCCCATAGAGGGCTATGGTGAAAAAGGAAATATCCTCAGATGAAATCTGGAAAGAAGCTTTCTGAGAAACTGCTTAGTGTTCTGTGAATTCATCTCACAAGGTTACATCTGTATTTCGTGGATCTCTTTGCTAGCCTTATTTCTGTGGAATCTGAGAACAGAGATTTCGGATCCCTTTGAAGACTATAGGGCCAAAGGAGATATCCTCCGATAACAAAGAGAAAGAAGCTTTCTGAGAAACTTCTTTGTGTTCTGTGAAATCATCTCACAGAGTTACAGCTTTCCCCTCAAGAAGCCTTTCGCTAAGACAGTTCTTGTGGAATTGGCAAAGTGATATTTGGAAGCCCATAGAGGCCTATGGTGAAAAAGGAAATATCCTCAGATGAAATCTGGAAAGAAGCTTTCTGAGAAACTGCTTAGTGTTCTGTGAATTCATCTCACAAGGTTACATCTGTATTTCGTGGATCTCTTTGCTAGCCTTATTTCTGTGGAATCTGAGAACAGATATTTCGGATCCCTTTGAAGACTATAGGGCCAAAGGAAATATCCTCCGATAACAAAGAGAAAGAAGATTTCTGAGAAACTTCTTTGTGTTCTCTGAAATCATCTCACAGAGTTACCGCTTTCCCCTCAAGAAACCTTACGCTAAGACAGATCTTGTGGAATTGGCAAAGTGATATTTGGAAGCCCTTAGAGGGCTATGGTGAAAAAGGAAATATCCTGAGATGAAATCTGGAAAGAAGCTTTCTGAGAAACTGCTTAGTGTTCTGTGAATTCATCTCACAGAGTTACATCTGTATTTCGTGGATCTCTTTGCTAGCCTTATTTCTGTGGAATCTGAGAACAGATATTTCGGATCCCTTTGAAGACTATAGGGCCAAAGGAAATATCCTCCGATAACAAAGAGAAAGAAGCTTTCTGAGAAACTTCTTTGTGTTCTGTGAAATCATCACACAGAGTTAAAGCTTTCCCCTCAAGAACCCTTTGGCTAAGACAGTTCTTGTGGAATTGGCAAAGTGATATTTGGAAGCCCACAGAGGGCTACGGTGAAAAAGGAAATATCCTCTGAAGAAATCTGGAAAGAAGCTTTCTGAGAAACTGCTCTGTGATGTGTGACTTCCACTCACAGAGTTACATCTGTATTTCGTGGATCTCTTTGCTAGCTTTATTTCTGTGGAATCTGAGAACAGATATTTCGGATCCCTTTGAAGACTATAGGGCCAAAGGAAATATCCTCCGATAACAAAGAGAAAGAAGCTTTCTGAGAAACTTCTTTGTGTTCTGTGAAATCATCTCACAGAGTTACAGCTTTCCCCTCAAGAAGCCTTTCGCTAAGACAGTTCTTGTGGAATTGGCAAAGTGATATTTGGAAGCCCATAGAGGGCTATGGTGAAAAAGGAAATATCCTCAGATGAAATCTGGAAAGAAGCTTTCTGAGAAACTGCTTAGTGTTCTGTTAATTCATCTCGCAGAGTTACATCTGTATTTCGTGGATCTCTATGCTAGCCTTATTTCTGTGGAGTCTGAGAACAGATATTTCGGATCCCTTTGAAGACTATAGGGCCAAAGGAAATATCCTCCGATAACAAAGAGACAGAAGCTTTCTGAGAAACTTCTTTGTGTTCTGTGAAATCATCTCACAGAGTTACAGCTTTCCCCTCAAGAAGCCTTTCGCTAAGACAGTTCTTGTGGAATTGGCAAAGTGATATTTGGAAGCCCATAGAGGGCTAGGGTGAAAAAGGAAATATCCTCAGATGAAATCTGGAAAGAAGCTTTCTGAGAAACTGCTCTGTGATGTGTGACTTCCACTCACAGAGTTACATCTGTATTTCATGGATCTCTTTGCTAGCCTTATTTCTGTGGAATCTGAGAACAGATATTTCGGATCCCTTTGAAGACTATAGGGCCAAAGGAAATATCCTCCGATAACAAAGAGAAAGAAGCTTTCTGAGAAACTTCTTTGTGTTCTGTGAAATCATCTCACAGAGTTACAGCTTTCCCCTCAAGAAGCCTTTCGGTAAGACAGTACTTGTGGAATAGGCAAAGTGATATTTTGAAGCCCATAGAGGGCTATGGTGAAAAAGGAAATATCCTGAGATGAAATCTGGAAAGAAGCCTTCTGAGAAACTGCTTAGTGTTCTGTTAATTCATCTCACAGAGTTACATCTGTATTTCGTGGATCTCTTTGCTAGCCTTATTTCTGTGGAATCTGAGAACAGATATTTCGGATCCCTTTGAAGACTATAGGGCCAAAGGAAATATCCTCCGATAACAAAGAGAAAGAAGCTTTCTGAGAAACTTCTTTGTGTTCTGTGAAATCATCTCACAGAGTTACAGCTTTCCCCTCAAGAAGCCTTTCGCTAAGACAGTTTTGTGGAATTGGCAAAGTGATATTTGGAAGCCCATAGAGGGCTATGGTGAAAAAGGAAATATCCTCAGATGAAACCTGATAAGAAGCTTTCTGAGAAGCTGCTTAGAGTTCTGTTAATTCATCTAACAGAGTTACATCTGTATTTCGTGGATCTCTTTGCTAGCCTTATTTCTGTGGAATCTGAGAACAGATATTTCGGATCCATTTGAAGACTATAGGGCCAAAGGAGATATCCTCCGATAACAAAGAGAAAGAAGCTTTCTGAGAAACTTCTTTGTGTTCTGTGAAATTATCTCACAGAGTTACAGCTTTCCCCTCAAGAAGCCTTTCGCTAAGACAGTTCTTGTGGAATTGGCAAAGTGATATTTGGAAGCCCATAGAGGGCTATGGTGAAAAAGGAAATATCCTCAGATGAAATCTGGAAAGAAGCTTTCTGAGAAACTGCTTAGTGTTCTGTTAATTCATCTCACAGAGTTACATCTGTATTTCGTGGATCTCTTTGCTAGCCTTATTTCTGTGGAATTTGAGAACAGATATTTCGGATCCGTTTGAAGACTATAGGGCCAAAGGAAATATCCTCCGATAACAAAGAGAAAGAAGCTTTCTGAGAAACTTCTTTGTGTTCTGTGAAATCATCTCACAGAGTTACAGCTTTCCCCTCAAGAAGCCTTTCGCTAAGACAGTTCTTGTGGAATTGGCAAAGTGATATTTGGAAGCCCGTAGGGGTCTATGGTGAAAAAGGAAATATCCTCAGATGAAACCCGATAAGAAGCTTTCTGAGAAACTGCTTAGAGTTCTGTTAATTCATCTCACAGAGTTACATGTGTATTTCGTGGATCTCTTTGCTAGCCTTATTTCTGTGGAATCTGAGAACAGATATTTCGGATCCCTTTGAAGACTATAGGGCCAAAGGAGATATCCTCCGATAACAAAGAGAAAGAAGCTTTCTGAGAAACTTCTTTGTGTTCTGTGAAATCATCTCACAGAGTTACAGCTTTCCCCTCAAGAAGCCTTTCGCTAAGACAGTTCTTGTGGAATTGGCAAAGTGATATTTGGAAGCCCATAGAGGCCTATGGTGAAAAAGGAAATATCCTCAGATGAAATCTGGAAAGGAGCTTTCTGAGAAACTGCTTAGTGTTCTGTGAATTCATCTCACAAGGTTACATCTGTATTTCGTGGATCTCTTTGCTAGCCTTATTTCTGTGGAATCTGAGAACAGATATTTCGGATCCCTTTGAAGACTATAGGGCCAAAGGAAATATCCTCCGATAACAAAGAGAAAGAAGATTTCTGAGAAACTTCTTTGTGTTCTCTGAAATCATCTCACAGAGTTACCGCTTTCCCCTCAAGAAACCTTACGCTAAGACAGTTCTTGTGGAATTGGCAAAGTGATATTTGGAAGCCCTTAGAGGGCTATGGTGAAAAAGGAAATATCCTGAGATGAAATCTGGAAAGAAGCTTTCTGAGAAACTGCTTAGTGTTCTGTGAATTCATCTCACAGAGTTACATCTGTATTTCGTGGATCTCTTTGCTAGCCTTATTTCTGTGGAATCTGAGAACAGATATTTCGGATCCCTTTGAAGACTATAGGGCCAAAGGAAATATCCTCCGATAACAAAGAGAAAGAAGCTTTCTGAGAAACTTCTTTGTGTTCTGTGAAATCATCACACAGAGTTAAAGCTTTCCCCTCAAGAACCCTTTGGCTAAGACAGTTCTTGTGGAATTGGCAAAGTGATATTTGGAAGCCCATAGAGGGCTATGATGAAAAAGGAAATATCCTCAGATGAAATCTGGAAAGAAGCTTTCTGAGAAACTGCTTAGTGTTCTGTGAATTCATCTCACAGAGTTACATCTGTATTTCGTGGATATCTTTGCTAGCCGTATTTCTGTGGAATCTGAGAACAGATATTTCGGATCCCTATGAAGACTATAGGGCCAAAGGAAATATCCTCCGATAACGAAGAGAAAGAAGCTTTCTGAGAAACTTCTTTCTGTTCTGTGAAATCATCTCACAGAGTTACAGCTTTCCCCTCAAGAAGCCTTTCGCTAAGACAGTTCTTGTGGAATTGGCAAAGTGATATTTGGAAGCCTATAGAAGGCTATGGTGAAAAAGGAAATATCCTCAGATGAAATCTGGAAGGAAGCTTTCTGAGAAACTGCTTAGTGTTCTGTGAATTCATCTCACAGAGTTACATGTGTATTTCGTGGATCTCTTTGCTAGCCTTATTTCTGTGGAATCTGAGAACAGATATTTCGGATCCCTTTGAAGACTATAGGGCCAAAGGAAATATCCTCTGATAACAAAGAGAAAGAAGCTTTCTGAGAAACTTCTTTGTGTTCTGTGAAATCATCTCACAGAGTTACAGCATTCCCCTCAAGAAGCCTTTCGCTAAGACAGTTCTTTGGAATTGGCAAAGTGATATTTGGAAGCCCATAGAGGGCTATGGTGAAAGAGGAAATATCCTCAGATGAAATCTGGAAAGAAGCTTTCTGAGAAACTGCTTAGTGTTCTGTGAATTCATCTCACAGAGTTACATCTGTATTTCGTGGATCTCTTTGCTAGCCTTATTTCTGTGGAATCTGAGAACAGATATTTCGGATCCCTGTGAAGACTATAGGGCCAAAGGAAATATCCTGCGATAACAAAGAGAAAGAAGCTTTCTGAGAAACTTCTTTGTGTTCTGTGAAATCATCTCACAGAGTTACAGCTTTCCCCTCAAGAAGCCTTTCGCTAAGACAGTTCTTGTGGAATTTGCAAAGTGATATTTGGAAGCCCATAGAGGGCTATGGTGAAAAAGGAAATATCCTCAGATGAAATCTGGAAAGAAGCTTTCTGAGAAACTGCTTAGTGTTCTGTGAATTCATCTCACAGAGTTACATGTGTATTTCGTGGATCTCTTTGCTAGCCTTATTTCTGTGGAATCTGAGAAGAGATATTTCGGATCCCTATGAAGACTATAGGGCCAAAGGAAATATCCTCCGATAACAAAGAGAAAGAAGCTTTCTGAGAAACTTCTTTGTGTTCTGTGAAATCATCTCACAGAGTTACAGCTTTCCCCTCAAGGAGCCTTTCACTAAGACAGTTCTTGTGGAATTGGCAAAGTGATATTTGGAAGCCCATAGAGGGCTACGGTGAAAAAGGAAATATCCTCAGATGAAATCTGGAAAGAAGCTTTCTGAGAAACTGCTTAGTGTTCTGTTAATTCATCTCACAGAGTTACATGTGTATTTCGTGGATCTCTTTGCTAGCCTTATTTCTGTGGAATCTGAGAACAGATATTTCGGATCCCTTTGAAGACTATAGGGCCAAAGGGAATATCCTCCGATAACAAAGAGAAAGAAGCTTTCTGAGAAACTGCTTAGTGTTCTGTGAATTCATCTCACAGAGTTACATCTGTATTTCGTGGATCTCTTTGCTAGCCTTATTTCTGTGGAATCTGAGAACAGATATTTCGGATCCCTTTGAAGACTATAGGGCCAAAGGAAATATCCTCCGATAACAAAGAGAAAGAAGCTTTCTGAGAAACTTCTTTGTGTTCTGTGAAATCATCTCACAGAGTTACAGCTTTCCCCTCAAGAAGCCTTTCGCTAAGACAGTTCTTGTGGAATTGGCAAAGTGATATTTGGAAGCCCATAGAGGGCTATGGTTAGAAAGGAAATATCCTCAGATGAAATCTGGAAAGAAGCTTTCTGAGAAACTGCTTAGTGTTCTGTGAATTCATCTAACAGAGTTACATGTGTACTTCGTGGATCTCTTTGCTAGCCTTATTTCTGTGGAATCTGAGAACAGATATTTCGGATCCCTTTGAAGAGTATAGGGCCAAAGGAAATATCCTCCGATAACAAAGAGAAAGAAGCTTTCTGAGAAACTTCTTTGTGTTCTGTGAAATCAACTCACAGAGTTACAGCTTTCTCCTCAAGAAGCCTTTCGCTAAGACAGTTCTTGTGTAATTGGCAAAGAGATATTTGGAAGCCCATAGAGGGCTATGGTGAAAAAGGAAATATCCTCAGATGAAATCTGGAAAGAAGCTTTCTGAGAAACTGCTTAGTGTTCTGTGAATTCATCTCACAGAGTTACATGTGTATTTCGTGGATCTCTTTGCTAGCCTTATTTCTGTGGAATCTGAGAACAGATATTTCGGATCCCTATGAAGACTATAGGGCCAAAGGAAATATCCTCCGATAACAAAGAGAAAGAAGCTTTCTGAGAAACTTCTTTGTGTTCTGTGAAATCATCTCACAGAGTTACAGCTTTCCCCGCAAGAAGCCTTTCACTAAGACAGTTCTTGTGGAATTGGAAAAGTGATATTTGGAAGCCCATAGAGGGCTACGGTGAAAAAGGAAATATCCTCAGATGAAATCTGGAAAGAAGCTTTCTGAGAAACTGCTTAGTGTTCTGTTAATTCATCTAACAGAGTTACATCTGTATTTCGTGGATCTCTTTGCTAGCCTTATTTCTGTGGAATCTGAGAACAGATATTTCGGATCCCTTTGAAGACTATAGGGCCAAAGGAAATATCCTGCGATAACAAAGAGAAAGAAGCTTTCTGAGAAACTTCTTTGTGTTCTGTGAAATCATCTCACAGAGTTACAGCTTTCGCCTCAAGAAGCCTTTCGCTAAGACAGTTCTTGTGGAATTGGCAAAGTGATATTTGGAAGCCCATAGAGGGCTATGGTGAAAAAGGAAATATCCTCTGATGAAATCTGGAAAGAAGCTTTCTGAGAAACTGCTTAGTGTTCTGTAAATTCATGTCACAGAGATACATGTGTATTTCGTGGATCTCTTTGCTAGCCTTATTTCTGTGGAATCTGAGAACAGATATTTCGGATCCCTTTGAAGACTATAGGGCCAAAGGAAATATCCTCCGATAACAAAGAGAAAGAAGCTTTCTGAGAAACTGCTTAGTGTTCTGTGAATTCATCTCACAGAGTTACATCTGTATTTCGTGGATCTCTTTGCTAGCCTTATTTCTGTGGAATCTGAGAACAGATATTTCGGATCCCTTTGAAGACTATAGGCCCAAAGGAAATATCCTCCGATAACAAAGAGAAAGAAGCTTTCTGAGAAACTTCTTTGTGTTCTGTGAAATCATCTCACAGAGTTACAGCTTTCCCCTCAAGAAGCCTTTCGCTAAGACAGTTCTTGTGGAATTGGCAAAGTGATATTTGGAAGCCCATAGAGGGCTATGGTTAGAAAGGAAATATCCTCAGATGAAATCTGGAAAGAAGCTTTCTGAGAAACTGCTTAGTGTTCTGTGAATTCATCTAACAGAGTTACATGTGTACTTCGTGGATCTCTTTGCTAGCCTTATTTCTGTGGAATCTGAGAACAGATATTTCGGATCCCTTTGAAGAGTATAGGGCCAAAGGAAATATCCTCCGATAACAAAGAGAAAGAAGCTTTCTGAGAAACTTCTTTGTGTTCTGTGAAATCAACTCACAGAGTTACAGCTTTCTCCTCAAGAAGCCTTTCGCTAAGACAGTTCTTGTGTAATTGGCAAAGAGATATTTGGAAGCCCATAGAGGGCTATGGTGAAAAAGGAAATATCCTCAGATGAAATCTGGAAAGAAGCTTTCTGAGAAACTGCTTAGTGTTCTGTGAATTCATCTCACAGAGTTACATGTGTATTTCGTGGATCTCTTTGCTAGCCTTATTTCTGTGGAATCTGAGAACAGATATTTCGGATACCTATGAAGACTATAGGGCCAAAGGAAATATCCTCCGATAACAAAGAGAAAGAAGCTTTCTGAGAAACTTCTTTGTGTTCTGTGAAATCATCTCACAGAGTTACAGCTTTCCCCGCAAGAAGCCTTTCACTAAGACAGTTCTTGTGGAATTGGAAAAGTGATATTTGGAAGCCCATAGACGGCTACGGTGAAAAAGGAAATATCCTCAGATGAAATCTGGAAAGAAGCTTTCTGAGAAACTGCTTAGTGTTCTGTTAATTCATGTAACAGAGTTACATCTGTATTTCGTGGATCTCTTTGCTAGCCTTATTTCTGTGGAATCTGAGAACAGATATTTCGGATCCCTTTGAAGACTATAGGGCCAAAGGAAATATCCTGCGATAACACAGAGAAAGAAGCTTTCTGAGAAACTTCTTTGTGTTCTGTGAAATCATCTCACAGAGTTACAGCTTTCGCCTCAAGAAGCCTTTCGCTAAGACAGTTCTTGTGGAATTGGCAAAGTGATATTTGGAAGCCCATAGAGGGCTAGGGTGAAAAAGGAAATATCCTCAGATGAAATCTGGAAAGAAGCTTTCTGAGAAACTGCTCTGTGATGTGTGACTTCCACTCACAGAGTTACATCTGTATTTCATGGATCTCTTTGCTAGCCTTATTTCTGTGGAATCTGAGAACAGATATTTCGGATCCCTTTGAAGACTATAGGGCCAAAGGAAATATCCTCCGATAACAAAGAGAAAGAAGCTTTCTGAGAAACTTCTTTGTGTTCTGTGAAATCATCTCACAGAGTTACAGCTTTCCCCTCAAGAAGCCTTTCGGTAAGACAGTACTTGTGGAATAGGCAAAGTGATATTTGGAAGCCCATAGAGGGCTATGGTGAAAAAGGAAATATCCTGAGATGAAATCTGGAAAGAAGCCTTCTGAGAAACTGCTTAGTGTTCTGTTAATTCATCTCACAGAGTTACATCTGTATTTCGTGGATCTCTTTGCTAGCCTTATTTCTGTGGAATCTGAGAACAGATATTTCGGATCCCTTTGAAGACTATAGGGCCAAAGGAAATATCCTCCGATAACAAAGAGAAAGAAGCTTTCTGAGAAACTTCTTTGTGTTCTGTGAAATCATCTCACAGAGTTACAGCTTTCCCCTCAAGAAGCCTTTCGCTAAGACAGTTCTTGTGGAATTGGCAAAGTGATATTTGGAAGCCCATAGAGGGCTATGGTGAAAAAGGAAATATCCTCAGATGAAACCTGATAAGAAGCTTTCTGAGAAGCTGCTTAGAGTTCTGTTAATTCATCTCACAGAGTTACATCTGTATTTCGTGGATCTCTTTGCTAGCCTTATTTCTGTGGAATCTGAGAACAGATATTTCGGATCCATTTGAAGACTATAGGGCCAAAGGAGATATCCTCCGATAACAAAGAGAAAGAAGCTTTCTGAGAAACTTCTTTGTGTTCTGTGAAATTATCTCACAGAGTTACAGCTTTCCCCTCAAGAAGCCTTTCGCTAAGACAGTTCTTGTGGAATTGGAAAAGTGATATTTGGAAGCCCATAGAGGGCTATGGTGAAAAAGGAAATATCCTGAGATGAAATCTGGAAAGAAGCTTTCTGAGAAACTGCTTAGTGTTCTGTGAATTCATCTCACAGAGTTACATCTGTATTTCGTGGATCTCTTTGCTAGCCTTATTTCTGTGGAATCTGAGAACAGATATTTCGGATCAATTGAAGACTATAGGGCCAAAGGAAATATCCTCCGATAACAAAGAGAAAGAAGCTTTCTGAGAAACTTCTTTGTGTTCTGTGAAATCATCTCACAGAGTTTCAGCTTTCCCCTCAAGAAACCTTACGCTAAGACAGTTCTTGTGGAATTGGCAAAGTGATATTTGGAAGCCCTTAAAGGGCTATGGTGAAAAAGGAAATATCCTGTGAAGAAATCTGGAAAGAAGCTTTCTGAGAAACTGCTTAGTGTTCTGTGAATTCATCTCACAGAGTTACATCTGTATTTCGTGGATCTCTTTGCTAGCCTTATTTCTGTGGAATCTGAGAACAGATATTTCGGATCCCTTTGAAGACTATAGGGCCAAAGGAAATATCCTCCTATAACAAAGAGAAAGAAGCTTTCTGAGAAACTTCTTTGTGTTCTGTGAAATCATCACACAGAGTTACAGCTTTCCCCTCAAGAACCCTTTGTCTAAGACAGTTCTTGTGGAATTGGCAAAGTGATATTTGGAAGCCCATAGAGGGCTACGGTGAAAAAGGAAATATCCTCTGAAGAAATATGGAAAGAAGCTTTCTGAGAAACTGCTCTGTGATGTGTGACTTCCACTCACAGAGTTACATCTGTATTTCGTGGATCTCTTTGCTAGCTTTATTTCTGTGGAATCTGAGAACAGATATTTCGGATCCCTTTGAAGACTATAGGGCCAAAGGAAATATCCTCCGATAACAAAGAGAAAGAAGCTTTCTGAGAAACTTCTTTGTGTTCTGTGAAATCATCTCACAGAGTTACAGCTTTCCCCTCAAGAAGCCTTTCGCTAAAGGAGTTCTTGTGGAATTGGCAAAGTGATATTTGGAAGCCCATAGAGGGCTATGGTGAAAAAGGAAATATCCTCAGATGAAATCTGATAAGAAGCTTTCTGAGAAACTGCTTAGAGTTCTGTTAATTCATCTCACAGAGTTACATGGGTATTTCGTGGATCTCTTTGCTAGCCTTATTTCTATGGAATCTGAGAACAGATATTTCGGATCCCTTTGAAGACTATAGGGCCAAAGGAAATATCCTCCGATAACAAAGAGAAAGAAGCTTTCTGAGAAACTTCTTTGTGTTCTGTGAAATCATCACACAGAGTTACAGCTTTCCCCTCAAGAACCTTTTGGCTAAGACAGTTCTTGTGGAATTGGCAAAGTGATGTTTGGAAGCCCGTAGAGGGCTACGGTGAAAAAGGAAATATCCTCTGAAGAAATCTGGAAAGAAGCTTTCTGAGAAACTGCTCTGTGATGTGTGACTTCCACTCACAGAGTTACATCTGTATTTCGTGGATCTCTTTGCTAACCTTATTTCCGTGGAATCTGAGAACAGATATTTCGGATCCCTTTGAAGACTATAGGGCCAAAGGAAATATCCTCCGATAACAAAGAGAAAGAAGCTTTCTGAGAAACTTCTTTGTGTTCTATGAAATCATCTCACAGAGTTACAGCTTTCCCCTCAAGAAGCCTTTCGCTAAGAGAGTTCTTGTGGAATTGGCAAAGTGATATTTGGAAGCCCATAGAAGGCTATGGTGAAAAAGGAAATATCCTCAGATGAAATCTGATAAGAAGCTTTCTGAGAACCTGCTTAGAGTTCTGTTAATTCATCTCACAGAGTTACATGTGTATTTCGTAGATCTCTTTGCTAGCCTTATTTCTATGGAATCTGAGAACAGATATTTCGGATCCCTTTGAAGACTATAGGGCCAAAGGAAATATCCTCCGATAACAAAGAGAAAGAAGCTTTCTGAGAAACTTCTTTGTGTTCTGTGAAATCATCTCACAGAGTTACAGCTTTCCCCTCAAGAAACCTTTCGCTAAGACAGTTCTTGTGGAATTGGCAAAGTGATATTTGGAAGCCCATAGAGAACTATGGTGAAAAAGGAAATATCCTCAGATGAAATCTGGAAAGAAGCTTTCTGAGAAACTGCTTAGTGTTCTGTTAATTCATCTCTCAGAGTTACATCTGTATTTCGTGGATCTCTTTGCTAGCCTTATTTCTGTGGAGTCTGAGAACAGATATTTCGGATCCCTTTGAAGACTATAGGGCCAAAGGAAATATCCTCCGATAACAAAGAGAAAGATGCTTTCTGAGAAACTTCTTTGTGTTCTGTGAAATCATCTCACAGAGTTACAGCTTTCCCCTCAAGACGCCTTTCGCTAAGACAATTCTTGTGGAATTCGCAAAGTGATATTTGGAAGCCCATAGAGGGCTATGGTGAAAAAGGAAATATCCTCAGATGAAATCTGGAAAGAAGCTTTCTTGGAAACTGCTTAGTGTTCTGTGAATTCATCTCAAAGAGTTACATCTGTATTTCGTGGATCTCTTTGCTAGCCTTATTTCTGTGGAATCTGAGAACAGATATTTCGGATCCCTTTGAAGACTACAGGGCCAAAGGAAATATCCTCCGATAACAAAGAGAAAGAAGCTTTCTGAGAAACTTCTTTGTGTTCTGTGAAATCATCTCACAGAGTTACAGCTTTCCCCTCTAGAAGCCTTTCGCTAAGACAGTTCTTGTGGAATAGGCAAAGTGATATTTGGAAGCCCATAGAGGGCTATGGTGAAAAAGGAAATATCCTCAGATGAAATCTGGAAAGAAGCTTTCTGAGAAACTGCTTAGTGTTCTCTTAATTCATCTCACAGAGTTACATCTGTATTTCGTGGATCTCTTTGCTAGCCTTATTTCTGTGGAATTTGAGAACAGATATTTCGGATCCCTTTGAAGACTATAGGGCCAAAGGAAATATCCTCCGATAACAAAGAGAAAGAAGCTTTCTGAGAAACTTCTTTGTGTTCTGTGAAATCATCTCACAGAGTTACAGCTTTGCCCTGAAGAAGCCTTTCGCTAAGACAGTTCTTGTGGAATTGGCAAAGTGATATTTGGAAGCCCATAGAGGGCTATGGTGAAAAAGGAAATATCCTCAGATGAAACTTGATAAGAAGCTTTCTGAGAAACTGCTTAGAGTTCTGTTAATTCATCTCACAGAGTTACATCTGTATTTCGTGGATCTCTTTGCTAGCCTTATTTCTGTGGAATCTGAGAACAGATATTTCGGATCCCTTTGAAGACTATAGGGAAAAAGGAGATATCCTCCGATAACAAAGAGAAAGAAGCTTTCTGAGAAACTTCTTTGTGTTCTGTGAAATCATCTCACAGAGTTACAGCTTTCCCCTCAAGAAGCCTTTCGCTAAGACAGTTCTTGTGGAATTGGCAAAGTGATATTTGGAAGCCCATAGAGGGCTATGGTGAAAAAGGAAATATCCTCAGATGAAATCTGGAAAGAAGCTTTCTGAGAAACTGCTTAGTGTTCTGTTAATTCATCTCACAGAGTTACATCTGTATTTCGTGGATCTCTTTGCTAGCCTTATTTCTGTGGAATCTGAGAACAGATATTTCGGATCCCTTTGAAGACTATGGGGCCAAAGGAAATATCCTCCGATAACAAAGAGAAAGAAGCTTTCTGAGAAACTTCTTTGTGTTCTGTGAAATCATCTCACAGAGTTACAGCTTTCCCCTCAAGAAGCCTTTCGCTAAGACAGTTCTTGTGGAATTGGCAAAGTGATATTTGGAAGCCCATAGAGGGCTATGGTGAAAAAGGAAATATCCTCAGATGAAATCTGGAAAGAAGCTTTCTGAGAAACTGCTTAGTGTTCTGTGAATTCATCTCACAGAGTTACATCTGTATTTCGTGGATCTCTTTGCTAGCCTTATTTCTGTGGAATCTGAGAACAGATATTTCGGATCCCTTTGAAGACTATAGGGCCAAAGGAAATATCCTCCGATAACAAAGAGAAAGAAGCTTTCTGAGAAACTTCTTTGTGTTCTGTGAAACCATCACACAGAGTTACCGCTTTCCCATCAAGAACCTTTTGGCTAAGACAGTTCTTGTGGAATTGGCAAAGTGATATTTGGAAGCCCATAGAGGGCTACGGTGAAAAAGGAAATATCCTCAGATGAAATCTGGAAAGAAGCTTTCTGAGAAACTGCTCTGTGATGTGTGACTTCCACTCACAGAGTAACATCTGTATTTCGTGGATCTCTTTGCTAGCTTTATTTCTGTGGAATCTGAGAACAGATATTTCGGATCCCTTTGAAGACTATAGGGCCAAACGAAATATCCTCCGATAACAAAGAGAAAGAAGCTTTCTGAGAAACTTCTTTGTGTTCTGTGAAAACATCCCACAGAGTTACAGCTTTCCTCTCAAGAAGCCTTTCGCTAAGACAGTTCTTGTGGAATTGGCAAAGTGATATTTGGAAGCCCATAGAGGGCTATGGTGAAAAAGGAAATATCCTCAGATGAAATCTGGAAAGAAGCTTTCTGAGAAACTGCTTAGTGTTCTCTTAATTCATCTCACAGAGTTACATCTGTATTTCGTGGATCTCTTTGCTAGCCTTATTTCTGTGGAATTTGAGAACAGATATTTCGGATCCCTTTGAAGACTATAGGGCCAAAGGAAATATCCTCCGATAACAAAGAGAAAGAAGCTTTCTGAGAAACTTCTTTGTGTTCTGTGAAATCATCTCACAGAGTTACAGCTTTCCCCTGAAGAAGCCTTTCGCTAAGACAGTTCTTGTGGAATTGGCAAAGTGATATTTGGAAGCCCATAGAGGGCTATGGTGAAAAAGGAAATATCCTCAGATGAAACTTGATAAGAAGCTTTCTGAGAAACTGCTTAGAGTTCTGTTAATTCATCTCACAGAGTTACATCTGTATTTCGTGGATCTCTTTGCTAGCCTTATTTCTGTGGAATCTGAGAACAGATATTTCGGATCCCTTTGAAGACTATAGGGAAAAAGGAGATATCCTCCGATAACAAAGAGAAAGAAGCTTTCTGAGAAACTTCTTTGTGTTCTGTGAAATCATCTCACAGAGTTACAGCTTTCCCCTCAAGAAGCCTTTCGCTAAGACAGTTCTTGTGGAATTGGCAAAGTGATATTTGGAAGCCCATAGAGGGCTATGGTGAAAAAGGAAATATCCTCAGATGAAAACTGGAAAGAAGCTTTCTGAGAAACTGCTTAGTGTTCTGTTAATTCATCTCACAGAGTTACATCTGTATTTCGTGGATCTCTTTGCTAGCCTTATTTCTGTGGAATCTGAGAACAGATATTTCGGATCCCTTTGAAGACTATGGGGCCAAAGGAAATATCCTCCGATAACAAAGAGAAAGAAGCTTTCTGAGAAACTTCTTTGTGTTCTGTGAAATCATCTCACAGAGTTACAGCTTTCCCCTCAAGAAGCCTTTCGCTAAGACAGTTCTTGTGGAATTGGCAAAGTGATATTTGGAAGCCCATAGAGGGCTATGGTGAAAAAGGAAATATCCTCAGATGAAATCTGGAAAGAAGCTTTCTGAGAAACTGCTTAGTGTTCTGTGAATTCATCTCACAGAGTTACATCTGTATTTCGTGGATCTCTTTGCTAGCCTTATTTCTGTGGAATCTGAGAACAGATATTTCGGATCCCTTTGAAGACTATAGGGCCAAAGGAAATATCCTCCGATAACAAAGAGAAAGAAGCTTTCTGAGAAACTTCTTTGTGTTCTGTGAAACCATCACACAGAGTTACCGCTTTCCCATCAAGAACCTTTTGGCTAAGACAGTTCTTGTGGAATTGGCAAAGTGATATTTGGAAGCCCATAGAGGGCTACGGTGAAAAAGGAAATATCCTCAGATGAAATCTGGAAAGAAGCTTTCTGAGAAACTGCTCTGTGATGTGTGACTTCCACTCACAGAGTAACATCTGTATTTCGTGGATCTCTTTGCTAGCTTTATTTCTGTGGAATCTGAGAACAGATATTTCAGATCCCTTTGAAGACTATAGGGCCAAACGAAATATCCTCCGATAACAAAGAGAAAGAAGCTTTCTGAGAAACTTCTTTGTGTTCTGTGAAAACATCCCACAGAGTTACAGCTTTCCTCTCAAGAAGCCTTTCGCTAAGACAGTTCTTGTGGAATTGGCAAAGTGATATTTGGAAGCCCATAGAGGGTTATGGTGAAAAAGGAAATATCCTCAGATGAAATCTGGAAAGAAGCTTTCTGAGAACCTGCTTAGAGTTCTGTTAATTCATCTCACAGAGTTACATGTGTATTTCGTAGATCTCTTTGCTAGCCTTATTTCTATGGAATCTGAGAACAGATATTTCGGATCCCTTTGAAGACTATAGGGCCAAAGGAAATATCCTCCGATAACAAAGAGAAAGAAGCTTTCTGAGAAACTTCTTTGTGTTCTGTGAAATCATCTCACAGAGTTACAGCTTTCCCCTCAAGAAACCTTTCGCTAAGACAGTTCTTGTGGAATTGGCAAAGTGATATTTGGAAGCCCATAGAGAACTATGGTGAAAAAGGAAATATCCTCAGATGAAATCTGGAAAGAAGCTTTCTGAGAAACTGCTTAGTGTTCTGTTAATTCATCTCTCAGAGTTACATCTGTATTTCGTGGATCTCTTTGCTAGCCTTATTTCTGTGGAGTCTGAGAACAGATATTTCGGATCCCTTTGAAGACTATAGGGCCAAAGGAAATATCCTCCGATAACAAAGAGAAAGATGCTTTCTGAGAAACTTCTTTGTGTTCTGTGAAATCATCTCACAGAGTTACAGCTTTCCCCTCAAGACGCCTTTCGCTAAGACAATTCTTGTGGAATTCGCAAAGTGATATTTGGAAGCCCATAGAGGGCTATGGTGAAAAAGGAAATATCCTCAGATGAAATCTGGAAAGAAGCTTTCTTGGAAACTGCTTAGTGTTCTGTGAATTCATCTCAAAGAGTTACATCTGTATTTCGTGGATCTCTTTGCTAGCCTTATTTCTGTGGAATCTGAGAACAGATATTTCGGATCCCTTTGAAGACTACAGGGCCAAAGGAAATATCCTCCGATAACAAAGAGAAAGAAGCTTTCTGAGAAACTTCTTTGTGTTCTGTGAAATCATCTCACAGAGTTACAGCTTTCCCCTCTAGAAGCCTTTCGCTAAGACAGTTCTTGTGGAATAGGCAAAGTGATATTTGGAAGCCCATAGAGGGCTATGGTGAAAAAGGAAATATCCTCAGATGAAATCTGGAAAGAAGCTTTCTGAGAAACTGCTTAGTGTTCTCTTAATTCATCTCACAGAGTTACATCTGTATTTCGTGGATCTCTTTGCTAGCCTTATTTCTGTGGAATTTGAGAAAAGATATTTCGGATCCCTTTGAAGACTATAGGGCCAAAGGAAATATCCTCCGATAACAAAGAGAAAGAAGCTTTCTGAGAAACTTCTTTGTGTTCTGTGAAATCATCTCACAGAGTTACAGCTTTCCCCTGAAGAAGCCTTTCGCTAAGACAGTTCTTGTGGAATTGGCAAAGTGATATTTGGAAGCCCATAGAGGGCTATGGTGAAAAAGGAAATATCCTCAGATGAAACTTGATAAGAAGCTTTCTGAGAAACTGCTTAGAGTTCTGTTAATTCATCTCACAGAGTTACATCTGTATTTCGTGGATCTCTTTGCTAGCCTTATTTCTGTGGAATCTGAGAACAGATATTTCGGATCCCTTTGAAGACTATAGGGAAAAAGGAGATATCCTCCGATAACAAAGAGAAAGAAGCTTTCTGAGAAACTTCTTTGTGTTCTGTGAAATCATCTCACAGAGTTACAGCTTTCCCCTCAAGAAGCCTTTCGCTAAGACAGTTCTTGTGGAATTGGCAAAGTGATATTTGGAAGCCCATAGAGGGCTATGGTGAAAAAGGAAATATCCTCAGATGAAATCTGGAAAGAAGCTTTCTGAGAAACTGCTTAGTGTTCTGTTAATTCATCTCACAGAGTTACATCTGTATTTCGTGGATCTCTTTGCTAGCCTTATTTCTGTGGAATCTGAGAACAGATATTTCGGATCCCTTTGAAGACTATGGGGCCAAAGGAAATATCCTCCGATAACAAAGAGAAAGAAGCTTTCTGAGAAACTTCTTTGTGTTCTGTGAAATCATCTCACAGAGTTACAGCTTTCCCCTCAAGAAGCCTTTCGCTAAGACAGTTCTTGTGGAATTGGCAAAGTGATATTTGGAAGCCCATAGAGGGCTATGGTGAAAAAGGAAATATCCTCAGATGAAATCTGGAAAGAAGCTTTCTGAGAAACTGCTTAGTGTTCTGTGAATTCATCTCACAGAGTTACATCTGTATTTCGTGGATCTCTTTGCTAGCCTTATTTCTGTGGAATCTGAGAACAGATATTTCGGATCCCTTTGAAGACTATAGGGCCAAAGGAAATATCCTCCGATAACAAAGAGAAAGAAGCTTTCTGAGAAACTTCTTTGTGTTCTGTGAAACCATCACACAGAGTTACCGCTTTCCCATCAAGAACCTTTTGGCTAAGACAGTTCTTGTGGAATTGGCAAAGTGATATTTGGAAGCCCATAGAGGGCTACGGTGAAAAAGGAAATATCCTCAGATGAAATCTGGAAAGAAGCTTTCTGAGAAACTGCTCTGTGATGTGTGACTTCCACTCACAGAGTAACATCTGTATTTCGTGGATCTCTTTGCTAGCTTTATTTCTGTGGAATCTGAGAACAGATATTTCGGATCCCTTTGAAGACTATAGGGCCAAACGAAATATCCTCCGATAACAAAGAGAAAGAAGCTTTCTGAGAAACTTCTTTGTGTTCTGTGAAAACATCCCACAGAGTTACAGCTTTCCTCTCAAGAAGCCTTTCGCTAAGACAGTTCTTGTGGAATTGGCAAAGTGATATTTGGAAGCCCATAGAGGGTTATGGTGAAAAAGGAAATATCCTCAGATGAAATCTGGAAAGAAGCTTTCTGAGAAACTGCTTAGTGTTCTGTTAATTCATCTCACAGAGTTACATCTGTATTTCGTGGATCTCTTTGCTAGCCTTATTTCTGTGGAATCTGAGAACAGATATTTCGGATCCCTTTGAAGACTATAGGGCCAAAGGAAATATCCTCCGATAACAAAGAGAAAGAAGCTTTCTGAGAAACTTCTTTGTGTTCTGTGAAATCATCTCACAGAGTTACAGCTTTCCCCTCAAGAAGCCTTTCGCTAAGACAGTTCTTGTGGAATTGGCAAAGTGATATTTGGAAGCCCATAGAGGGCTATGGTCAAAAAGGAAATATCCTCAGATGAAATCTGGAAAGAAGCTTTCTGAGAAACTGCTCTGTGATGTGTGACTTCCACTCACAGAGTAACATCTGTATTTCGTGGATCTCTTTGCTAGCTTTATTTCTGTGGAATCTGAGAACAGATATTTCGGATCCCTTTGAAGACTATAGGGCCAAAGGAAATATCCTCCGATAACAAAGAGAAAGAAGCTTTCTGAGAAACTTCTTTGTGTTCTGTGAAATCATCTCACAGAGTTACAGCTTTCCACTCAAGAAGCCTTTCGCTAAGACAGTTCTTGTGGAATTGGCAAAGTGATATTTGGAAGCCCATAGAGGGCTATGGTGAAAAAGGAAATATCCTCAGATGAAATCTGGAAAGAAGCTTTCTGAGAAACTGCTTAGTGTTCTGTTAATTCATCTCACAGAGTTACATCTGTATTTCGTGGATCTCTTTGCTAGCCTTATTTCTGTGGAATCTGAGAACAGATATTTCGGATCCCTTTGAAGACTATAGGGCCAAAGGAAATATCCTCCGATAACAAAGAGAAAGAAGCTTTCTGAGAAACTTCTTTGTGTTCTGTGAAATCATCTCACAGAGTTACAGCTTTCCCCTCAAGAAGCATTTCCCTAAGAGAGTTCTTGTGGAATTGGCAAAGTGATATTTGGAAGCCCATAGAGGGCTATGGTGAAAAAGGAAATATCCTCAGATGAAATCTGATAAGAAGCTTTCTGAGAACCTGCTTAGAGTTCTGTTAATTCATCTCACAGAGTTACATGTGTATTTCGTGGATCTCTTTGCTAGCCTTATTTCTATGGAATCTGAGAACAGATATTTCGGATCCCTTTGAAGACTATAGGGCCAAAGGAAATATCCTCCGATAACAAAGAGAAAGAAGCTTTCTGAGAAACTTCTTTGTGTTCTTTGAAATCATCTCACAGAGTTACAGCTTTCCCCTCAAGAAACCTTTCGCTAAGACAGTTCTTGTGGAATTGGCAAAGTGATATTTGGAAGCCCATAGAGGGCTATGGTGTAAAAGGAAATATCCTCAGATGAAATCTGGAAAGAAGCTTTCTGAGAAACTGCTTAGTGTTCTGTTAATTCATCTCACAGAGTTATATCTGTATTTCGTGGATCTCTTTGCTAGCCTTATTTCTGTGGAATCTGAGAACAGATATTTCGGATCCCTTTGAAGACTATAGGGCCAAAGGAAATATCCTCCGATAACAAAGAGAAAGAAGCTTTCTGAGAAACTTCTTTGTGTTCTGTGAAATCATCTCACAGAGTTACAGCTTTCCCCTCAAGAAGCCTTTCGCTAAGACAGTTCTTGTGGAATTGGCAAAGTGATATTTGGAAGCCCATAGAGGGCTATGGTGAAAAAGGAAATATCCTCAGATGAAATCTGGAAAGAAGCTTTCTGAGAAACTGCTTAGGGTTCTGTGAATTCATCTCAAAGAGTTACATCTGTATTTCGTGGATCTCTTTGCTAGCCTTATTTCTGTGGAATCTGAGAACAGATATTTCGGATCCCTTTGAAGACTATAGGGCCAAAGGAAATATCCTCCGATAACAAAGAGAAAGAAGGTTTCTGAGAAACTTCTTTGTGTTCTGTGAAATCATCTCACAGAGTTACAGCTTTCCCCTCAAGAAGCCTTTCGCTAAGACAGTTCTTCTGGAATTGGCAAAGTGATATTTGGAAGCCCATAGAGGGCTATGGTGAAAAAGAAAATATCCTGAGATGAAATCTGGAAAGAAGCTTTCTGAGAAACTGCTTAGTGTTCTGTGAATTCATCTCACAGAGTTACATCGGTATTTCGTGGATCTCTTTGCTAGCCTTATTTCTGTGGAATCTGAGAACAGATATTTCGGATCCCTTTGAAGACTATACGGCCAAAGGAAATATCCTCCGATAACAAAGAGAAAGAAGCTTTCTGAGAAACTTCTTTTGTTCTGTGAAATCATCTCACAGAGTTTCAGCTTTCCCCTCAAGAAGCCTTTCGCTAAGACAGTTCTTGTGGAATTGGCAAAGTGATATTTGGAAGCCCATAGAGGGCTATGGTGAAAAAGGAAATATCCTCAGATGAAATCTAGAAAGAAGCTTTCTGAGAAACTGCTTAGTGTTCTGTTAATTCATCTCACAGAGTTACATCTGTATTTCGTGGATCTCTTTGCTAGCCTTATTTCTGTGGAATCTGAGAACAGATATTTCGGATCCCTTTGAAGACTATAGGGCCAAAGGAAATATCCTCCGATAACAAACAGAAAGAAGCTTTCTGAGAAACTTCTTTGTGTTCTGTGAAATCATCTCACAGAGTTACAGCTTGCCCCTCAAGAAGCCTTTCGCTAAGACAGTTCTTGTGGAATTGGCAAAGTGATATTTGGAAGCCCATAGAGGGCTATGGTGAAAAAGGAAATATCCTCAGATGAAATCTGGAAAGAAGCTTTCTGAGAAACTGCTCTGTGATGTGTGACTTCCACTCACAGAGTTACATCTGTATTTCATGGATCTCTTTGCTAGCCTTATTTCTGTGGAATCTGAGAACAGATATTTCGGATCCCTTTGAAGACTATAGGGCCAAAGGAAATATCCTCCGATAACAAAGAGAAAGAAGCTTTCTGAGAAACTTCTTTGTGTTCTGTGAAATCATCTCACAGAGTTACAGGTTTCCCCTCAAGAAGCCTTTCGGTAAGACAGTACTTGTGGAATTGGCAAAGTGATATTTGGAAGCCCATAGAGGGCTATGGTGAAAAAGGAAATATCCTGAGATGAAACTTGATAAGAATCTTTCTGAGAAACTGCTTAGAGTTCTGTTGATTCATCTCACAGAGTTACATCTCTATTTCGTGGATCTCTTTGCTAGCCTTATTTCTGTGGAATCTGATAACAGATATTTCGGATCCCTTTGAAGACTATAGGGACAAAGGAGATATCCTCCGATAACAAAGAGAAAGAAGCTTTCTGAGAAACTTCTTTGTGTTCTGTGAAATCATCTCACAGAGTTACAGCTTTCCCCTCAAGAAGCCTTTCGCTAAGACAGTTCTTGTGGAATTGGCAAAGTGATATTTGGAAGCCCATAGAGGGCTATGGTGAAAAAGGAAATATCCTCAGATGAAATCTGGAAAGAAGCTTTCTGAGAAACTGCTTAGTGTTCTGTTAATTCATCTCACAGAGTTACATCTGTATTTCGTGGATCTCTTTGCTAGCCTTATTTCTGTGGAATCTGAGAACAGATATTTCGGATCCCGTTGAAGACTATAGGGCCAAAGGAAATATCCTCCGATAACAAAGAGAAAGAAGCTTTCTGAGAAACTTCTTTGTGTTCTGTGAAATCATCTCACAGAGTTTCAGCTTCCCCCTCAAGAAACCTTTCGCTAAGACAGTTCTGGGGAATTGGAAAAGTGATATTTGGAAGCCCATAGAGGGCCCCGGTGAAAAAGGAAATATCCTGTGAAGAAATCTGGAAAGAAGCTTTCTGAGAAACTGCTCTGTGATGTGTGACTTCCACTCACAGAGTTACATCTGTATTTCGTGGATCTCTTTGCTAGCTTTATTTCTGTGGAATCTGAGAACAGATATTTCGGATCCCTTTGAAGACTATAGGGCCAAAGGAAATATCCTCCGATAACAAAGAGAAAGAAGCTTTCTGAGAAACTTCTTTGTGTTCTGTGAAATCATCTCACAGAGTTACAGCTTTCCCCTCAAGAAGCCTTTCGCTAAGACAGTTCTTGTGGAATTTGCAAAGTGATATTTGGAAGCCCATAGAGGGCTATGGTGAAAAAGGAAATATCCTCAGATGAAATCTGATAAGAAGCTTTCTGAGAAACTGCTTAGAGTTCTGTTAATTCATCTCACAGACTTACATGTGTATTTCGTGGATCTCTTTGCTAGCCTTATTTCTATGGAATCTGAGAACAGATATTTCGGATCCCTTTGAAGACCATAGGGCCAAAGGAAATATCCTCCGATAACAAAGAGAAAGAAGGTTTCTGAGAAACTTCTTTGTGTTCTGTGAAATCATCACACAGAGTTACAGCTTTCCCCTCAAGAACCTTTTGGCTAAGACAGTTCTTGTGGAATTGGCAAAGTGATATTTGGAAGCCCATAGAGGGCTACGGTGAAAAAGGAAATATCCTCTGAAGAAATCTGGAAAGAAGCTTTCTGAGAAACTGCTCAGTGATGTGTGACTTCCACTCACAGAGTTACATCTGTATTTCGTGGATCTCTTTGCTTGCTTTATTTCTGTGGTATCTGAGAACAGATATTTCGGATCCCTTTGAAGACTATAGGGCCAAAGGAAATATCCTCCGATAACAAAGAGAAAGAAGCTTTCTGAGAAACTTCTTTGTGTTCTGTGAAATCATCCCACAGAGTTACAGCTTTCCCCTCAAGAAGCCTTTCGCTAAGACAGTTCTTGTGGAATTGGCAAAGTGATATTTGGAAGCCCATAGAGGGCTACGGTGAAAAAGGAAATATCCTCAGATGAAATCTGCAAAGAAGCTTTCTGAGAAACTGCTTAGTGTTCTGTGAATTCATCTCACAGAGTTACATCTGTATTTCGTGGATCTCTTTGCTAGCCTTATTTCTGTGGAATCTGAGAACAGATATTTCGGATCCCTTTGAAGACTATAGGGCCAAAGGAAATATCCTCCGATAACAAAGAGAAAGAAGCTTTCTGAGAAACTTCTTTGTGTTCTGTGAAATCATCCCACAGAGTTACAGCTTTCCCATCAAGAACCTTTTGCCTAAGACAGTTCTTGTGGAATTGGCAAAGTGATATTTGGAAGCCCATAGAGGGCTACGGTGAAAAAGGAAATATCCTCAGATGAAATCTGGAAAGAAGCTTTCTGAGAAACTGCTGGGTGATGTGTGACTTCCACTCACAGAGTTACATCTGTATTTCGTGGATCTCTTTGCTAGCTTTATTTCTGTGGAATCTAAGAACAGATATTTCGGATCCCTTTGAAGACTATAGGGCCAAAGGAAATATCCTACGATAACAAAGAGAAAGAAGCTTTCTGAGAAACTTCTTTGTGTTCTGGGAAATCATCTCACAGAGTTACAGCTTTCCCCTCAAGAAGCCTTTCGCTAAGACAGTTCTTGTGGAATTGGCAAAGTGATATTTGGAAGCCCATAGAGGGCTATGGTGAAAAAGGAAATATCCTCAGATGAAATCTGATAAGAAGCTTTCTGAGAATCTGCTTAGAGTTCTGTTAATTCATCTCACAGAGTTACATGTGTATTTCGTGGATCTCTTTGCTAGCCTTATTTCTATGGAATCTGAGAACAGATATTTCGGATCCCTTTGAAGACTATAGGGCCAAAGGAAATATCCTCCGATAACAAAGAGAAAGAAGCTTTCTGAGAAACTTCTTTGTGTTCTGTGAAATCATCTCACAGAGTTACAGCTTTCCCCTCTAGAAGCCTTTCGCTAAGACAGTTCTTGTGGAATTGGCAAAGTGATATTTGGAAGCCCATAGAGGGCTATGGTCAAAAAGGAAATATCCTCAGATGAAATCTGGAAAGAAGCTTTCTGAGAAACTGCTCTGTGATGTGTGACTTCCACTCACAAAGTAACATCTGTATTTCGTGGATCTCTTTGCTAGCTTTATTTCTGTGGAATCTGAGAACAGATATTTCGGATCCCTTTGAAGACTATAGGGCCAAAGGAAATATCCTCCGATAACAAAGAGAAAGAAGCTTTCTGAGAAACTTCTTTGTGTTCTGTGAAATCATCTCACAGAGTTACAGCTTTCCCCTCAAGAAGCCTTTCGCTAAGACAGTTCTTGTGGAATTGGCAAAGTGATATTTGGAAGCCCATAGAGGGCTATGGTGAAAAAGGAAATATCCTCAGATGAAATCTGGAAAGAAGCTTTCTGAGAAACTGCTTAGTGTTCTGTGAATTCATCTCACAGAGTTACATCTGTATTTCGTGGATCTCTTTGCTAGCCTTATTTCTGTGGAATCTGAGAACAGATATTTCGGATCCCTTTGAAGACTATAGGGCCAAAGGAAATATCCTCCGATAACAAAGAGAAAGAAGCTTTCTGAGAAACTTCTTTGTGTTCTGTGAAATCATCTCACAGAGTTACAGCTTTCCCCTCAAGAAGCCTTTCGCTAAGACAGTTCTTGTGGAATTGGCAAAGTGATATTTGGAAGCCCATAGAGGGCTATGGTGAAAAAGGAAATATCCTCAGATGAAATCTGGAAAGAAGCTTTCTGAGAAACTTCTTAGTGTTCTGTTAATTCATCTCATAGAGTTACATCTGTATTTCGGGGATCTCTTTGCTAGCCTTATTTCTGTGGAATCTGAGAACAGATATTTCGGATCCCTTTGAAGACTATAGGGCCAAAGGAAATATCCTCCGATAACAAAGAGAAAGAAGCTTACTGAGAAACTTCTTTGTGTTCTGTGAAATCATCTCACAGAGTTACAGCTTTCCCCTCAAGAAGCCTTTAGCTAAGACAGTTCTTGTGGAATTGGCAAACTTATATTTGGAAGCCCATAGAGGGCTATGGTGAAAAAGGAAATATCTTCAGATGAAATCTGGAAAGAAGCTTTCTGAGAAACTGCTTAGTGTTCTGTGAATTCATCTCACAGAGTTACATCGGTATTTCGTGGATCTCTTTGCTAGCCTTATTTCTGTGGAATCTGAGAACAGATATTTCGGATCCCTTTGAAGACTATACGGCCAAAGGAAATATCCTCTGATAACAAAGAGAAAGAAGCTTTCTGAGAAACTTCTTTGTGTTCTGTGAAATCATCTCACAGAGTTTCAGATTTCCCCTCAAGAAGCCTTTCGCTAAGACAGTTCTTGTGGAATTGGCAAAGTGATATTTGGAAGCCCATAGAGGGCTATGGTGAAAAAGGAAATATCCTCAGATGAAATCTGGAAAGAAGCTTTCTGAGAAACTGCTTAGTGTTCTGTGAATTCATCTCACAGAGTTACATCTGTATTTCGTGGATCTCTTTGCTAGCCTTATTTCTGTGGAATCTGAGAACAGATATTTCGGATCCCTTTGAAGACTATAGGGCCAAAGGAAATATCCTCCGATAACAAAGAGAAAGAAGCTTTCTGAGAAACTTCTTTGTGTTCTGGGAAATCATCTCACAGAGTTACAGCTTTCCCCTCAAGAAGCCTTTCGCTAAGACAGTTCTTGTGGAATTGGCAAAGTGATATTTGGAAGCCCATAGAGGGCTATGGTGAAAAAGGAAATATCCTCAGATGAAATCTGGAAAGAAGCTTTCTGAGAAACTGCTTAGTGTTCTGTGAATTCATCTCAAAGAGTTACATCTGTATTTCGTGGATCTCTTTGCTAGCCTTATTTCTGTGGAATCTGAGAACAGATATTTCGGATCCCTTTGAAGACTATAGGGCCAAAGGAAATATCCTCCGATAACAAAGAGAAAGAAGCTTTCTGAGAAACTTCTTTGTGTTCTGTGAAATCATCTCACAGAGTTACAGCTTTCCCCTCAAGAAGCCTTTCGCTAAGACAGTTCTTGTGGAATTGGCAAAGTGATATTTGGAAGCCCATAGAGGGCTATGGTGAAAAAGGAAATATCCTGAGATGAAATCTGGAAAGAAGCTTTCTGAGAAACTGCTTAGTGTTCTGTGAATTCATCTCACAGAGTTACATGTGTATTTCGTGGATCTCTTTGCTAGCCTTATTTCTGTGGAATCTGAGAACAGATATTTCGGATCCCTTTGAAGACTATAGGGCCAAAGGAAATATCCTCCGATAACAAAGAGAAAGAAGCTTTCTGAGAAACTTCTTTGTGTTCTGTGAAATCATCTCACAGAGTTACAGCTTGCCCCTCAAGAAGCCTTTCGCTAAGACAGTTCTTGTGGAATTGGCAAAGTGATATTTGGAAGCCCATAGAGGGCTATGGTGAAAAAGGAAATATCCTCAGATGAAATCTGGAAAGAAGCTTTCTGAGAAACTGCTTAGTGTTCTGTGAATTCATCTCATAGAGTTACATCTGTATTTCGGGGATCTCTTTGCTAGCCTTATTTCTGTGGAATCTGAGAACAGATATTTCGGATTCCTTTGAAGACTATAGGGCCAAAGGAAATATCCTCCGATAACAAAGAGAAAGAAGCTTACTGAGAAACTTCTTTGTGTTCTGTGAAATCATCTCACAGAGTTACAGCTTTCCCCTCAAGAAGCCTTTAGCTAAGACAGTTCTTGTGGAATTGGCAAAGTTATATTTGGAAGCCCATAGAGGGCTATGGTGAAAAAGGAAATATCTTCAGATGAAATCTGGAAAGAAGCTTTCTGAGAAACTGCTTAGTGTTCTGTGAATTCATCTCACAGAGTTACATCGGTATTTCGTGGATCTCTTTGCTAGCCTTATTTCTGTGGAATCTGAGAACAGATATTTCGGATCCCTTTGAAGACTATACGGCCAAAGGAAATATCCTCTGATAACAAAGAGAAAGAAGCTTTCTGAGAAACTTCTTTGTGTTCTGTGAAATCATCTCACAGAGTTTCAGATTTCCCCTCAAGAAGCCTTTCGCTAAGACAGTTCTTGTGGAATTGGCAAAGTGATATTTGGAAGCCCTTAGAGGGCTATGGTGAAAAAGGAAATATCCTCAGATGAAATCTGGAAAGAAGCTTTCTGAGAAACTGCTTAGTGTTCTGTTAATTCATCTCACAGAGTTTCATCTGTATTTCGTGGATCTCTTTGCTAGCCTTATTTCTGTGGAATCTGAGAACAGATATTTCGGATCCCTTTGAAGACTATAGGGCCAAAGGAAATATCCTCCGATAACAAAGAGAAAGAAGCTTTCTGAGAAACTTCTTTGTGTTCTGTGAAATCATCTCACAGAGTTACAGCTTGCCCCTCAAGAAGCCTTTCGCTAAGACAGTTCTTGTGGAATTGGCAAAGTGATATTTGGAAGCCCATAGAGGGCTATGGTGAAAAAGGAAATATCCTCAGATGAAATCTGGAAAGAAGCTTTCTGAGAAACTGCTTAGTGTTCTGTTAATTCATCTCACAGAGTTACATCTGTATTTCGTGGATCTCTTTGCTAGCCTTATTTCTGTGGAATCTGAGAACAGATATTTCGGATCCCTTTGAAGACTATAGGGCCAAAGGAAATATCCTCCGATAACAAAGAGAAAGAAGCTTTCTGAGAAACTTCTTTGTGTTCTGTGAAATCATCTCACAGAGTTACAGCTTTCCCCTCAAGAAGCCTTTCGCTAAGACAGTTCTTGTGGAATTGGCAAAGTGATATTTCGAAGCCCATAGAGGGCTATGGTGAAAAAGGAAATATCCTCAGATGAAATCTGGAAAGAAGCTTTCTGAGAAACTGCTCTGTGATGTGTGACTTCCACTCACAGAGTTACATCTGTATTTCATGGATCTCTTTGCTAGCCTTATTTCTGTGGAATCTGAGAACAGATATTTCGGATCCCTTTGAAGACTATAGGGCCAAAGGAAATATCCTCCGATAACAAAGAGAAAGAAGCTTTCTGAGAGACTTCTTTGTGTTCTGTGAAATCATCTCACAGAGTTACAGCTTTCCCCTCAAGAAGCCTTTCGCTAAGACAGTTCTTGTGGAATTGACAAAGTGATATTTGGAAGCCCATAGAGGGCTATGTTGAAAAAGGAAATATCCTCAGATGAAATCTGATAAGAAGCTTTCTGAGAAACTGCTTAGAGTTCTGTTAATTCATCTCACAGAGTTACATGTGTATTTCGTGGATCTCTTTGCTAGCCTTATTTCTATGGAATCTAGGAACAGATATTTCGGATCCCTTTGAAGACTATAGGGCCAAAGGAAATATCCTCCGATAACAAAGAGAAAGAAGCTTTCTGAGAAACTTCTTTGTGTTCAGTGAAATCATCTCACAGAGTTACAGCTTTCCCCTCAAGAAGCCTTTCGCTAAGACAGTTCTTGTGGAATTGGCAAAGTGATATTTGGAAGCCCACAGAGGGCTAGGGTGAAAAAGGAAATATCCTCAGATGAAATCTGGAAAGAAGCTTTCTGAGAAACTGCTCTGTGATGTGTGACTTCCACTCACAGAGTTACATCTGTATTTCATGGATCTGTTTGCTAGCCTTATTTCTGGGGAATCTGAGAACAGATATTTCGGATCCCTTTGAAGACTATAGGGCCAAAGGAAATATCCTCCGATAACAAAGAGAAAGAAGCTTTCTGAGAAACTTCTTTGTGTTCTGTGAAATCATCTCACAGAGTTACAGCTTTCCCCTCAAGAAGCCTTTCGGTAAGACAGTACTTGTGGAATAGGCAAAGTGACATTTGGAAGCCCATAGAGGGCTATGGTGAAAAAGGAAATATCCTCAGATGAAATCTGGAAAGAAGCTTTCTGAGAAACTGCTTAGTGTTCTGTTAATTCATCTCACAGAGTTACATCTGTATTTCGTGGATCTCTTTGCTAGCCTTATTTCTGTGGAATCTGAGAACAGATATTTCGGATCCCTTTGAAGACTATAGGGCCAAAGGAAATATCCTCCGATAACAAAGAGAAAGAAGCTTTCTGAGAAACTTCTTTGTGTTCTGTGAAATCATCTCACAGAGTTACAGCTTTCCCCTCAAGAAGCCTTTAGCTAAGACAGTTCTTGTGGAATTGGCAAACTTATATTTGGAAGCCCATAGAGGGCTATGGTGAAAAAGGAAATATATTCAGATGAAATCTGGAAAGAAGCTTTCTGAGAAACTGCTTAGTGTTCTGTGAATTCATCTCACAGAGTTACATCGGTATTTCGTGGATCTCTTTGCTAGCCTTATTTCTGTGGAATCTGAGAACAGATATTTCGGATCCCTTTGAAGACTATACGGCCAAAGGAAATATCCTCCGATAACAAAGAGAAAGAAGCTTTCTGAGAAACTTCATTGTGTTGTGTGAAATCATCTCACAGAGTTTCAGCTTTCCCCTCAAGAAGCCTTTCGCTAAGACAGTTCTTGTGGAATTGGCAAAGTGATATGTGGAAGCCCATAGAGGGCTATGGTGAAAAAGGAAATATCCTCAGATGAAATCTGGAAAGAAGCTTTCTGAGAAACTGCTTAGTGTTCTGTGAATTCATCTCACAGAGTTACATGTGTATTTCGTGGATCTCTTTGCTAGCCTTATTTCTGTGGAATCTGAGAACAGATATTTCGGATCCCTTTGAAGACTATAGGGCCAAAGGAAATATCCTCCGATAACAAAGAGAAAGAAGCTTTCTGAGAAACTTCTTTGTGTTCTCTGAAATCATCTCACAGAGTTACAGCTTTCCCCTCAAGAAGCCTTTCGCTAAGACAGTTCTTGTGGAATTGGCAAAGTGATATTTGGAAGCCCTTAGAGGGCTATGGTGAAAAAGGAAATATCCTCAGATGAAATCTGGAAAGAAGCTTTCTGAGAAACTGCTTAGTGTTCTGTTAATTCATCTCACAGAGTTTCATCTGTATTTCGTGGATCTCTTTGCTTGCCTTATTTCTGTGGAATCTGAGAACAGATATTTCGGATCCCTTTGAAGACTATAGGGCCAAAGGAAATATCCTCCGATAACAAAGAGAAAGAAGCTTTCTGAGAAACTTCTTTGTGTTCTGTGAAATCATCTCACAGAGTTACAGCTTGCCCCTCAAGAAGCCTTTCGCTAAGACAGTTCTTGTGGAATTGGCAAAGTGATATTTGGAAGCCCATAGAGGGCTATGGTGAAAAAGGAAATATCCTCAGATGAAATCTGGAAAGAAGCTTTCTGAGAAACTGCTCTGTGATGTGTGACTTCCACTCAGAGAGTTACATCTGTATTTCATGGATCTCTTTGCTAGCCTTAGTTCTGTGGAATCTGAGAACAGATATTTCGGATCCCTTTGAAGACTATAGGGCCAAAGGAGATATCCTCCGATAACAAAGAGAAAGAAGCTTTCTGAGAAACTTCTTTGTGTTCTGTGAAATCATCTCACAGAGTTACAGCTTTCCCCTCAAGAAGCCTTTCGCTAAGATAGTTCTTGTGGAATTGGCAAAGTGATATTTGGAAGCCCTTAGAGGGCTATGGTGAAAAAGGAAATATCCTCAGATGAAATCTGGATAGAAGCTTTCTGAGAAACTGCTTAGTGTTCTGTGAATTCACTTCACAGAGTTACATCTGTATTTCGTGGATCTCTTTGCTAGCCTTATTTCTGTGGAATCTGAGAACAGATATTTCGGATCCCTTTGAAGACTATAGGGCCAAAGGAAATATCCTCCGATAACAAAGAGAAAGAAGCTTTCTGAGAAACTTCTTTGTGTTCTGTGAAATCATCTCACAGAGTTACAGCTTTCCCCTCAAGAAACCTGACGCTAAGACAGTTCTTGTGGAATTGGCAAAGTGATATTTGGAAGCCCTTAGAGGGCTATGGTGAAAAAGGAAATATCCTGAGATGAAATCTGGAAAGAAGCTTTCTGAGAAACTGCTTAGTGTTCTGTTAATTCATCTCACAGAGTTACATCTGTATTTCGTGGATCTCTTTGCTAGCCTTATTTCTGTGGAATCTGAGAACAGATATTTCGGATCCCTTTGAAGACTATAGGGCCAAAGGAAATATCCTCCGATAACAAAGAGAAAGAAGCTTTCTGCGAAACTTCTTTGTGTTCTGTGAAATCATCACACAGAGTTAAAGCTTTCCCCTCAAGAACCCTTTGGCTAAGACAGTTCTTGTGGAATTGGCAAAGTGGTATTTGGAAGCCCATAGAGGGCTACGGTGAAAAAGGAAATATCCTCTGAAGAAATCTGGAAAGAAGCTTTCTGAGAAACTGCTCTGTGATGTGTGACTTCCACTCACAGAGTTACATCTGTATTTCGTGGATTTCTTTGCTAGCTTTATTTCTGTGGAATCTGAGAACAGATATTTCGGATCCCTTTGAAGAATATAGGGCCAAAGGAAATATCCTCCGATAACAAAGAGAAAGAAGCTTTCTGAGAAACTTCTTTGTGTTCTGTGAAATCATCTCACAGAGTTACAGCTTTCCCCTCAACAAGCCTTTCGCTAAGACAGTTCTTGTGGAATTGGCAAAGTGATATTTGGAAGCCCATAGAGGGCTATGGTGAAAAAGGAAATATCCTCAGATGAAATCTGATAAGAAGCTTTCTGAGAAAGTGCTTAGAGTTCTCTTAATTCATCTCACAGAGTTACATCTGTATTTCGTGGATCTCTTTGCTAGCCTTATTTATATGGAATCTAGGAACAGATATTTCGGATCCCTTTGATGACTATAGGGCCAAAGGAAATATCCTCCGATAACAAAGAGAAAGAAGCTTTCTGAGAAACTTCTTTGTGTTCTGTGAAATCATCTCACAGAGTTACAGCTTTTCCCTCAAGAAGCCTTTCGCTAAGACAGTTCTTGTGGAATTGGCAAAGTGATATTTGGAAGCCCATAGAGGGCTACGGTGAAAAAGGAAATATCCTCAGATGAAATCTGGAAAGAAGCTTTCTGAGAAACTGCTCTGTGATGTGTGACTTCCACTCACAGAGTTACATCTGTATTTCATGGATCTCTTTGCTAGCCTTATTTCTGTTTAATCTGAGAACAGATATTTCGGATCCCTTTGAAGACTATAGGGCCAAAGGAAATATCCTCCGATAACAAAGAGAAAGAAGCTTTCTGAGAAAGTTCTTTTTGTTCTGTGAAATCATCTCACAGAGTTACAGCTTTCCCCTCAAGAAGCCTTTCGCTAAGACAGTACTTGTGAAATAGGCAAAGTTATATTTGGAAGCCCATAGAGGTCTACGGTGAAAAAGGAAATATCCTGAGATGAAATCTGGAAAGAAGCTTTCTGAGAAACTGCTTAGTGTTCTGTGAATTCATCTCACAGAGTTACATCTGTATTTCGTGGATCTCTTTGCTAGCCTTATTTCTGTGGAATCTGAGAACAGATATTTCGGATCCCTTTGAAGACTATAGGGCCAAAGGAAATATCCTCCGATAACAAAGAGAAAGAAGCTTTCTGAGAAACTTCTTTGTGTCTGTGAAATCATCTCACAGAGTTACAGCTTTCCCCTCAAGAAGCCTTTCGCTAAGACAGTTCTTGTGGAATTGGCAAAGTGATATTTGGAAGCCCTTAGTGGGCTATGATGAAAAAGGAAATATCCTCACATGAAACCTGATAAGAAGCTTTCTGAGAAACTGCTTAGAGTTCTGTTAATTCAACCCACAGAGTTACATCTGTATTTCGTGCATCTCTTTGCTAGCCTTATTTCTGTGGAATCTGAAAACAGATATTTCGGATCCCTTTGAAGACTATAGGGCCAAAGGAGATATCCTCCGATAACAAAGAGAAAGAAGATTTCTGAGAAACTTCTTTGTGTTCTGTGAAATCATCTCACAGAGTTACAGCTTTCCCCTCAAGAACCCTTTGGCTAAGACAGTTCTTGTCGAATTGGCAAAGTGATATTTGGAAGCCCATAGAGGGCTACGGTGAAAAAGGAAATATCCTCTGAGGAAATCTGGAAAGAAGCTTTCTGAGAAACTGCTCTGTTATGTGTGACTTCAACTCACAGAGTTACATCTGTATTTCGTGGATCTCTTTGCTAGCTTTATTTCTGTGGAATCTGAGAACAGATATTTCGGATCCCTTTGAAGACTGTAGGGCCAAAGGAAATATCCTCCGATAACAAAGAGAAAGAAGCTTTCTGAGAAACTTCTTTGTGTTCTGTGAAATCATCTCACAGAATTACAGCTTTCCCCTCAAGAAGCCTTTCGCTAAGACAGTTCTTGTGGAATTGGCAAAGTGATATTTGGAAGCCCTTAGAGGGCTATGGTGAAAAAGGAAATATCCTCAGATGAAGTCTGGAAAGAAGCTTTCTGAGAAACTGCTTAGAGTTCTGTTAATTCATCTCACAGAGTTACATGTGTATTTCTTGGATCTCTTTGCTAGCCTTATTTCTATGGAATCTAGGAACAGATATTTCGGATCCCTTTGAAGACTATAGGGCCAAAGGAAATATCCTCCGATAACAAAGAGAAAGAAGCTTTCTGAGAAACTTCTTTGTGTTCTGGGAAATCATCTCACAGAGTTACAGCTTTCCCCTCAAGAAGCCTTTCGCTAAGACAGTTCTTGTGGAATTGGCAAAGTGATATTTGAAAGCCCATAGAGGGCTATGGTGAAAAAGGAAATATCCTCAGATGAAATCTGGAAAGAAGCTTTCCGAGAAACTGCTCTGTGATGTGTGACTTCCACTCACAGAGTTACATCTGTATTTCATGGATCTCTTTGCTAGCCTTATTTCTGTTTAATCTGAGAACAGATATTTCGGATCCCTTTGAAGACTATAGGGCCAAAGGAAATATCCTCTGATAACAAAGAGAAAGAGGCTTTCTGAGACACTTCTTTTTGTTCTGTGAAATCATCTCACAGAGTTACAGCTTTCCCCTCAAGAAGCCTTTCGCTAAGACAGTACTTGTGGAATAGGCAAAGTGATATTTGGAAGCCCATAGAGGGCTATGGTGAAAAAGGAAATATCCTGAGATGAAATCTGGAAAGAAGCTTTCTGAGAAACTGCTTAGTGGTCTGTGAATTCATCTCACAGAGTTACATCTGTATTTCGTGGATCTCTTTGCTAGCCTTATTTCTGTGGAATCTGAGAACAGATATTTCGGATCCCTTTGAAGACTATAGGGCCAAAGGAAATATCCTCCGATAACAAAGACAAAGAAGCTTTCTGAGAAACT